>NC_140997.1:60232423-60812423 GCF_052327205.1 Somniosus microcephalus | reverse complement strand
GCGTGGAGAAGGTGCACTGACTCCACGAGAGGGTCCGTCTTGTGGCCCCTCACATGCCTTCGTACAAATACCGGACCTGGGGTGGAGAGCCATGACGGCATGGATACGCCTGAGGTGGATTTCCGGGGAAAGACAAACATTCGTTCATGGGGCGTGGCATTAGTGGCAGTACACAATAGCGACCGTATCGAATGGAGCACATCTGGGAGGACTTCCTGCCAGCGGGAGGTAGGGAGGCCCTTGGTCCTTAGAGCTAGAGTGACTGCTTTCCATACTGTCCCGTTCTCTCGCTCCACCTGACCGTTACCCTGGGGGTTGTAGCTGGTGGTACGGCTCGTGGCGATCCCCCTGGACAGCATGTACTGGCGTAGCTCTTCACTCATGAAGGACGCCCCCCTATCCGTATGGATGTAGCTCGGCATACCGAACTGGCAGAACAGGCTGTTGAGGCATTTAATGACCGTGGCGCTGGTCATGTCTGGGCAGGGGAAGGCGAATGGGAAACGGGAGCATTCGCCCACAATGTTCAGGAAGTAAACATTGCGGTCGACTGACGGGAGGGGGCCCTTGAAATCTAAGCTGAGCCGCTCAAAGGGCCGTGTAGCTTTGATTAAGTGGGCTCTATCTGGGCGGTAGAACCAAGGCTTGCATTCAGCGCAAGTGCGGCAGTTCCTGGTCAGAGACCGAACTTCCTCAATCGAGTAGGGTAAGTTGCGGGACTTTATGAAGTGGAACAGCCGTGTGACCCCTGGGTGGCAGAGGTCGTTGTGGAGGGTCTGTAGCCGATCCCCGGTGGCGCTGGCACACATCCCTCATGAGAGGGTGTCGGGGGATTCGTTAAGGGCCCCTGGCCGGTAAATGATGTCATACTCGAAGGTGGAGAGCTCGATCCGCCACCTGAGAATCTTATCATTTTTAATCTTCCCCTTCTGTTTATTATTAAACATAAACGCTACCGACCGCTGGTCGGTAAGTAGGTGAAGCGTTTGCCGGCTAGGTAGTGGCGCCAGTGGCGCACTGCCTCCACGATGGCTTGGGCCCTCCTTTTCCACGGAGGAGTGTCTGATCTCGGGCCCTTGGAGGGTCCTCGAGAAGAAAGCTACGGGCCGCCCCGCCTGGTTGAGGGTGGCCGCCAAGGCAAAGTCAGACGCATCACTTTCCACTTGAAAGGGAGTGTTCTCGTCCACTGCCTGCAGCGTGGCCCGCTCAATATCCTGCTTAATGCTTTTGAAGGCGGCGTGGGCCTCAGCAGAGAGCGGAAAAGAGGATGCTTTCAAGAGGGGGCGGGCTTTGTCGGAGTAGTTGGGGACCCATTGGGCATAATAAGAAAATAACCCCAGGCACCTTTTCAGGGCTTTGGGAGTGTTGGGCAGGGGCAGCTACCATAGGGGGCGCAATCGGTCGGGGTCTGGTCCGATTTCCCCATTCTCCACCACGCTGCCTAGTATGCAGAGGCGCGTGGTGTTGAAAACGCACTTGTCCTCGTTGTAAGTGAGGTTGAGTTTTTGTGCGGTTTTCAGGAACCTCTCGAGGTTCGAGTCGTGATCCTGCTGGTTGTGACCGCAGATGGTGACATTGTCGAGGTAGGGGAAGGTTGCCTGCAAGTGGTGGTCATCGACCATGCGGTCCATCTCCCTCTGGAAGACCGAGACCCCATTCGTCACCCCAAAGGGGACTCTGAGGAATTGGTAGAGGCGTCCGTTCGCCTCGAAGGCAGTGTACGGGCGGTCCTCTGGTCTGATAGGGAGCTGGTGGTACGCTGACTTGAGGTCGATGGTGGAGAACACCCGGTATTGGGCAATTTGGTTCACCATTTCTGATATGCGGGGTAGCGGTAGGCGTCTAGTTGGGTGTACATGTTGATCGTTTGGCTATAGTCGATCACCATCCGTTTCTTCTCGCTACCCCTCACCACCACCGCTTGGGCGCGCCACGGGCTGTTGCTGCGTTCAATAATGCGCTCCTTCAGGAGCCTGTCTACCTCGGTCGCGATAAACCGCCTGTCCTCCCAGCTGTACCTCCTGCTTTGGTCACTATTGGCCGGCAGTTGGGAGTAAGGTTCGCGAATAGCGAAGGCGGCTTTACCTTCAGGGTGCCAGACCGCACACTGTGAGGGGCGGCTGGGACCCACCGTCATTGAGCGTGATGCTTTGATGGTGGCACTGGAAGTCCAGGCCCAAGATCACGCTCGCACATAGACTCTTCATGATTAGTAATTTAAAATTATCGTATACAGTCCCGTTAACGGACAATTGTACCGTGCAGTAACCCATAATGGTCGATGTCTGGGTTTTATCAGCCATAGAGATGGTGCCCCGAGTAGGGACCACCATTAGAGAGAGTTGTTGTACTAGTCCAGGGTGAATAAAACTCTCCGTGCTTCCACTGTCAATTAAACATTTAACCCCGCACCCGTTTACCTCGATGTCCACCATTGATTTGGATAGCGGGTGCGGTCTGGTCTGGTCCACTGTGACCGATGCCACTGTAGGGCCCTGATCGAGACAAGATGGCGTCCACGCTGTCTGCTCACAAGATGGCGGACCCCACGAGGTCGGGCAAGATGGCGTCCAAGATGGCCGCTCCCCACGGCGCACACGCGGCGGTGGCGGGTTTTCCAGCGGGGTTCCCTCTGCACACCTTCCCAAAGAGCCCCTTCTTACCGCACTTAAAGCAGGTGGTGCCTTTCGCCGGGCACAGGTTTCTGGTGTGCTTCGGCTGCCCGCAGAAGTAGCAGTTGGGGCCCCGACGCGTCGCGGCTGTCGTAGGGCTTCTGGGGGGAGAGCGGGGCTTCTGGGGGGAGAGCGGGGCCCCGACGGTGTCGGGCTGCCGGGCGGGGAAGATGCCTTCCAAGATGGCGGCGCCCTTGATGCACACGTGGCGGCGTGGGCGGCGCGGGCTGAAGAGTAGGCGTCCGAGTTTTTCTGGGCCACATCCAGGGATCGCGCTGTGTCCACAGCCTGTTTCAGGTCCAATCCCGTTTTTTTCCAGTAGTCTCTGCCGGATGTAAGTGGAGCTGAGGCCTGTGATAAAGGCATCAGGAACAAGCTCGTCAGTGTACACTGCGGCTTTTACATCTTGGCACTTGCAGTCTTTGCCAAGCGTTTTCAGGGTGACTAGGAACTCATCCAGCGATTCCCCAGGTCGCTGTGTGCGAGTAGCGAGCAGATGCCTAGCGTACACCTCGTTCATTGGTAATGCACCTTTAGGATGTCGCAGGCGGCCGAGTACGTGTCGGCATCTTGGATGAGGGGGTAAACCCGGTGGCTTACCCAATTCCGCAGGATTCCGAGTTTCATACTTTCAGCATCCGTAGCGTCTGTGATGGCTGCGGAATTGTCCAGGAAGAATTCCATACACTTAAACCAGTGTCCGAATCGTGCCGATGCGTCCGAAGCATGCGGGTCCAAATCCAAACGTTCGGGTTTCAAGAGTTGATCCATTGCGTTGAAAATTGAGTTAATAAAATTGATGTGCCTCAATGAATCCGAGACTCAACGTTAACGGAGCAAAGCAAGGCTTTTATTAACTCAGAAAGTAATACACAGTGGAGAAGTGTCTCTCATCCAGAGATCTGCTGTACTGCCTGTGAGACACGCTGGGGCCTGCTTAAGTAGGGGCCAGGTATGGGCGGAGCCCTACACACAATACAATACAGGTAAGGAAATGGAAACTGAAACTACACTCCCCTGCTTGTCACAGTCACAGGCACAATCAAACACAGGGAATACAGCGTGCCTGATGAATGGCATATTTCATCACATCCCTCTCTCTCCCCCTCCCTCCCCCTCTCTCTCTCTCCCCCCCTCTCTCTCCCCCTCCCTCCCCCTCTCTCTCTCCCCCTCCCTCTCTCCCCCCTCCCCCTCCCCCCCTCTCTCTCTCCCCCCCCCCTCTCTCTCACTCCCCCCTCTCTCTCTCTCTCTCTCTCTCCCTCTCTCTCCTCTCCCCCCTCCCTCTCTCTCTCTCTCCCTCCTCCCTCTCTCTCTCCCTCCCTCTCTCTCCCCCCTCCCTCCCTCCCACTCTCTCTCCCCACTCTCTCTCTCCCCCCTCCCTCCCTCTCCCCCCTCCCTCCCACTCTCTCCCCTCCTCTCTCTCTCCCTCTCCCCTCTCCCCCCTCCCTCTCTCTCCCTCTCCCCCCTCCCTCTCTCTCCCTCTCCCCCCTCCCTCTCTCCCCCCCTCTCCCCCCTCCCTCTCTCTCTCCTCTCTCTCTCCCCCCCTCCCTCTCTCTCTCTCTCTCCCCCCCTCCCTCTCTCTCTCCCCCCCCTCCCTCTCTCTCTCTCCCCTCTCTCGCTCTCTCTCTCTCTCCCCCCCCTCCCTCTCTCTCTCTCTCCCCCCCTCCCTCCTGTTGTATCCGTGTGTTAATGAAGACACGGAATGCAGGACTTCGTTTACAGCTGTTTACTGAACAAAGTCTGGAGGTGAACGAACAGATACAAGACACTTTCCAGGCTTATATAGCCCTAGTGGCCATTACCGGCATTACAGTACACAGGGGCTCTTAAAGGCACATACACCACAATTCCTCCCCTTTTAGACAACCAATACATAACATTTTAAGTAATCATTAATTAACATGTTACAAGAACAAGAATCTAAACATTTGCGGCAGTTAATCACGTATAAGTCAGTCTCTCTGGAGGCTTCCTGACTCGGTCTGGATAACGCCTCGGTGGTGTAGTAGTTTTTGGTGGTGTAGTAGGTTCCTTTGGCAAGGTCGATTCGGCTTGAATGCCAGTGTTGGGTTCATCTGGTTCCAGTATCACCGGATCGGAGGTAGATACTATGGGTATCTCTGCTTCATCATTAGGCGTATAGAGTTGTGGTGTAGGGTGTCCCTTTTCGGATGACTATGATCTGGTCAGCATGGCGCCTTATTATGCTTTCTCCAATGTCCACGGTATACATCAGCGGTCCTAGTCGTGTGCAAATAGTTCCAGGCTGCCATTTCTCGGTACGGTAGTCCCGGGCCAAAACTTGTTGACCTATCTGGAAGGTTCTAGTTGGCCTTTCATTCATGCCTTGAAATTGCCGGTTCTCCACGTCCCTTCTGATGTTTGGCTTGATCAAATCCAGCCGACATCTTAGGCTTCTATTGAAGAACATCATGGCGGGAGTTTGGTTTGTAACCACGTGTGTTGCATTCCTGTATGCAAACAAGTTATCTACCTTATGCTGTAGATTTATGTCTTCATTACCCATGGCCTTTATGGTCTTCTTGAAGGTCTGGACAAACCTTTCAGCCAATCCATTGGTGGCGGGATGGTATGGGGTGGACGTGTAGTGCTTAACCCCATTGTTTTTTTAAGAACTTCCTGAATTCTTCGGACACAAATTGCGGTCCATTATCAGAACAGATCTGTTCAGGCAGCCCATTCCTGGCAAATATGGTCCTTAATACTGTGATGGTTTTTTCCGTGGTGGTGGAGGACATCTTTATTACCTCCGGCCACTTGGAGTGTGCATCAACCGCGATTAAGAACATTGAGTCCATAAATGGACCAGCAAAGTCGATGTGTACCCTTTGCCATGGAGATGAGGGCCACTCCCATGGATGTAGAGGGGCTTGTGGTGGGGCGTTTTGGACCTTCTGGCATCCTAGGCAGCTCTTGGTCATTTCTTCGATGTCTCCATCGATACCTGGCCACCACACAAACGCTCTGGCTAGGTTCTTCATTTTCACTCCACCCAGATGCCCCTCGTGAAGCTCCTTTAGCACTTTATCCTGGAGTTTCGGTGGAATCACCACTCTGGATCTACACATCAAGGTTCCTCGGCACACTGACAGCTGTTCTCTTCTTTGCGAGAATGCTGGCAACAGTGGTTCGCCATGTGCTGGCCATCCCTTCACCGTTAAATCGTAGACTCGTGAGAGAGTCGGGTCATTTCTCGTTTCCTTTTCAATGGTAGAATTTGTTACTGGTAGACATTCCACTATGGTTGAGTGGAACATCTCCACTGGGTCCACTGTAGGTGCCTCTTCTACCGTTGGCAACGGTAGACGCGATAACCCGTCAGCATTCCCATGCTGTTTTGATCCTTTGTATTCTATGTCATATTGGTGTGCCCCTAGGAAAAGGGACCACCTCTGTAGCCTTTGCGCTGTCATAATGGGAACACCCTTTTTAGGGTTGAATATGGAGACGAGGGGTTGATGGTCAGTCAATAAGGTAAATTTTTGTCCGTGTAGGTAATGGTTGAATTTCTTCACTCCCCATACCAGGCTGAGTGCTTCCCTGTCGATCTGGGCATAGTTACGCTCAGCTGAGTTCAATGAGCGTGACGCAAAAGCTATCGGCCGCTCCGAGCCATCAGGGAATCTATGCGATAATACCGCTCCTATGCCGTAAGGGGATGCATCGCACGCCAGTCTGATTGGCAGTGATGGGTTGTAATGAGCCAAAACTTCCTTGGACGTGATCAAGCTTTTGCATTTATGGAAGGCACGTTTACAGTCTTCGCTCCATTTCCAAATTACTCCCGTTTGTAGCAGTTCGTTAAGAGGGTGCAGAACAGTTGACAAGTTCGGTAAAAATTTATGATCGTAATTTATCAATCCCAGGAACGACCTTAATTGTGAGACATTTTCAGGTGCTGGGGCTTTTATGACCGCTTCAATTTTTTCAGGTGACTTATGCAACCCTTCTTCGTTAATTATGTGGCCACAATATGATATTTGTTTCTGGAAAAATTCGCACTTGGGGCAATTTGCTCGTAGGCCCCGTTCTCTCAGCCTAGTGAGCACCTGCTCCAAATTGGCAAGGTGCTCGTTGTCGTTTTCTCCTGTTACAAGGATGTCGTCTAGGTAGCATTGAGTCCCGGAATCCCTTGGAGGACTTGCTCCATAGCTCTTTGCCAGATAGCTGGAGCTGATGCTACTCTGAAAACCAGTCGATTGTACTGGTACAGGCCTTTGTGTGTGTTTATCGTGAGATACTTTTTAGAGGCCTCTTCAACTTCCATCTGTAGATATGCCTGTGCCAAGTCAATTTTGGTGAAACGTTTCCCTCCGGATAGTGAGGCGAAAATATCTCCTATCCTCGGAAGAGGATACTGTACCGTGTGAAGGACCGGGTTTACTGTCACCTTGAAGTCCCCACAGATGCGAATTTTTCTCTGTTCTTCAGATTTATCATTATTCAATGTTTTCTTCATGACCGGGACGATGGGTGTTGCCCACTCGCTCCAATCTATCTTGGATAATACGCCTGCCTTTTCCAAATTCTCCAGCTCTGCCTCGACTGCTGGACGAATTGCGTATGGCACCGGCCTTGCCTTAAAAAACTTGGGAATTGCCGCATCTTCCACTTTTATTGAGGCGGTGATGCCTTTCAAGGTTCCTAGTTCCTGTTGAAACACTTCCTTGGCGTTGGCCAAGATGTCTTTTAATCGTTCAGGTATGACGTCATCATCATTTTTTTTCTTACTGGTCACCGTCAGTGCCTGAACGGAGTGCCAGTCTAAACGTATCTTCCTGATCCATTCACGTCCCAACAGCGGTGGACCACCATCTTGCAGAACGTATAAATACAACTTCTGTATTTCCTTGCCGTTGTATACAACAGGCACCTTTATTTTCCATTTTGGGTATACTTTCTGCCCCGTATATGTTTTCAAGATAATGGATGTGTCTTTCAAAGGTATATGCGGAAATAGCCGCTCGTAATCCCGTTGACTTATGACGGTTAGGGCTGATCCTGTATCTAGCTCCATTTTAACTGGGGACCCCGCTATCGTGAGGGTAACCCAAATGGTCTGGTAATCTTCTTTGGCAATTACATTATGTAATTTGAGAGAGCTTAGTCTCTTGTTTCCGGAGTCGCTATTGCTCTTCTGGTCTTTGGAGCTACTGTCCGTCATCATTTGTACTTTTCCTTATTGATTTTTTTTCTGTCAGTGGATTTTTTGTTTCCAGATCGGCATACACGTGTAATGTGTCCCATCTTTCCACATTGCCTGCATGCTTTGTCCTTGAACCAGCAGTCCCTCTGGTCATGGGTGGATCTGCCGCAGCGATAACATCTCTCGAAACACCGTGTCATTTCATGGGTGCCGAAGTCCTGTGGCTTTTGCTGTATCTCTGCAGGTCCTCTTGCTGCTGCTTCGTATGATACAGTCACACTGAAAGCCTTGTCCAGTGTCAAAACTTTCTCAGAAAGTAGCTTTTTTTGTGTTCCTTCACTTAGGAGACCGCAGACGAATTTGTCTCGTAGAGAATCTGCCAGTCCTGTCCCGAATTGGCAGTGTAGGGTATCAACAATCTCCTTAAAATTCTTGTCCATCGGTTTGGCTGGAGTGATTAAGTTTCGTAACAGCCCGTATGTCCTTGCGCCCATTAGATTTAGAAGTACCGATGCCTTATCATCTTTTATTTCATTCGCTGTGCAATATTTCTCCACTCTTTCCACATATGTGGTCCAATTCTCCACATTACTATTGAAAGCAGTAATATTGCCAGTCTTAGGCATCCTGAAAAAAGAATGGTGCCTCCCGCGCTTTCCTTTCTTCCCTGCAGAAAAAAATGTGACAACGCTGTTCTCCGCGTTTTAAAAAAAATTTTTTACACAGGTATTTTTAATAGGTGGAGACTCGTTCCTGCCGGACCTTCTGGGAATTTTCCCTCCCTCTGCTTGGTCCGAATGCCGACCTGCTTTGCAGCGCCGGCCGTCTCCCGAATGTTCCACCCTCTGTTTCTGTTTGCCTCTGCCTTCGCTGCTCGGCCCCGCTGCAGAGCGAGCTGATCGAGCCCCAGCCCGCCGCCCAGGAAGGATTATTGCAGTACCTGCCACCAGCTCGGCTAGCTGGTGAAACCACAGCTTTTCCCTTTCTTTCTTGTTTTTCTTCGACTGTGATATGCTCGAACATATTAACATCGAGCGGGGGGAGGTATTGGCGGTTTTAGCTGGCCTAAAAATGGATAAATCCCCAGGCCCGGATGAAATGTATCCCAGGCTGCTGTGTGAGGCAAAGGAGGAGATTGCGGGGGCTCTAACACATATATTCAGGACCTCTCTGGCCACAGGGGATGTGCCAGAGGACTGGAGAACCGCTAATGTAGTACCATTATTCAAGAAGGGTAGTAGGGAAAAACCGGGGAACTACAGGCCAGTGAGCCTAACATCAGTGGTAGGAAAATTATTGGAAAAAATCCTGAGGGACAAAATTTGTCTCCACTTGGAGAGGCAAGGATTAATCAGGGATAGTCAACATGGCTTTGTCAAGGGAAGATCATGTCTGACTAATTTGATTGAATTTTTTGAGGGGGTGACTAGGTGTGTGGATGAGGGTAACGCAGTGGATGTGGTATACATGGATTTCAGTAAGGCCTTCGATAAAGTCCCGCACAGGAGACTGGTCAAGAAGGTAAGAGCCCATGGAATCCAGGGTGCCTTGGCACATTGGATACAAAACTGGCTTAGTGGCAGAAGGCAGAGGGTGATGGTCGAAGGTTGTTTTTGTGACTGGAAGCCTGTGGCCAGTGGGGTACCACAGGGATCGGTGCTGGGTCCCTTGCTGTTTGTGGTCTACATTAATGACTTGGATATGAATGTAAAGGGTATGATCAGTAAGTTCGCGGATGATACAAAAATTGGTAGGGTGGTAAATAGCGAGGAGGGTAGCCTCAGTCTGCAGGACGATATAGATGGGTTGGTCAGATGGGCGGAACAGTGGCAAATGGAATTTAACCCGGAAAAGTGCGAGGTGATGCACTTTGGGGGGACTAACAAGGCAAAGGAATACACAATGAATGGAAAGACCCTAGGCAAGACGGAGGGTCAGAGGGATCTGGGTGTGCAAGTACACAGATCCCTGAAGGCGGCGGAACAGGTGGATAAGGTGGTAAAAAAGGCATATGGGATACTTGCCTTCATTAGCCGAGGCATTGAATATAAGAGCAAGGAGGTTATGATGGAGCTGTATAAAACACTGGTTAGGCCACAGCTGGAATATTGTGTGCAGTTCTGGTCGCCACACTACAGGAAGGATGTGATCGCGTTAGAGAGGGTGCAGAGGAGGTTCACCAGGATGTTACCAGGGCTGGAGCGCTTCAGCTATGAAGAGAGACTGGGCAGGTTGGGTTTGTTTTCCTTGGAGCTGAGGAGGCTGAGGGGGGACATGATTGAGGTGTACAAAATTATGAGGGGCATAGATAGGATGGATGCTGAGGAGCTTTTTCCCTTAGTAGAGGGGTCGATAACTAGGGGGCATAGATTCAAGGTAAAGGGCGGGAGGTTTAGAGGGGATTTGAGAAAGAACTTTTTCACCCAGAGGGTGGTTGGAGTCTGGAACTCACTGCCTGAAAGGGTTGTGGAGGCAGAAACCCTCACAACATTTAAGAAGCATTTGGATGTGCACTTGAAATGCCATAGCATACAAGGCTACGGGCCAAATGCTGGAATATGGGATTAGATTAGACAGGGCTTGATGGCCGGCGCGGACACGATGGGCCGAAGGGCCTCTATCCGTGCTGTATTACTCTATGACTCTATGAATCGATCTCCTTGAGGTGTTGCCGAATTGCAGGTAAGTCCGTTTCCAATTCGTCGCCACTGTTGTATCCGTGTGTTAATGAAGACACGGAATGCAGGAGTTGGTTTACAGGTGTTTACTGAACAAAGTCTGGAGGTGAACTAACAGATACAAGACACTATACAGGCTTATATAGCCCGAGTGGCCATTACCGGCATTACAGTACACAGGGGCTCTTAAAGGCACATACACCACACCTCCCCCTCTCTCTCTCCCCCCTCCCTCTCTCCTCCTCTCCCTCCCCCTCTCCCCCCTCCCTCCCCCCCTCTCCCTCCCTCTCTCGCTCCCTCTCTCTCTCTCCTCTTCCCCTCCCCCCCACCTCTCTCCCCTCTCTCTCTCGCTCCCTCTCTCTCTCCCCCTCTCCTCCCCCCTCCCATCTCTCTCGCTCCCTCCCTCCCCCCCTCTCTCTTGCTCCCTCCCTCCCCCCCTCTCTCTCCCTCCCTCCCCCCTCTCTCCCCCTCCCTCCCTCTCCCTCCCTCCCTCCTCCTCCCCCTCTCTTGCTCCCTCTCCCTCCCCCTCACTCTCCTCTCTCCCTCCCTCTCCTCTCTCCCCCCCTCTCGCTCCCCCCTCCTTCTCTCTCTCTTCCCACAACATGCCCTCAAAAAAGCCTCGGCACCGCCGGGCAGTCCAACTAGTATTTAATAAGTACTTTGCATCAGTCTTTTACAAAGATGAATGTGAAGTAGTTGAAAGTGAGCTTAATAGAAATCACCCAAAAAACACATTAACACAAATTTAAAAAAGTGATGGATGAAAGTAAAAATAAAATTATAGATAAGTTAGTTAAGCTAAAAGGCGCGACAGGATACATCCTAGGATCCTGAAGAAAGTGAGGGAGGAAATTGTAGAAGCCCTAGAAATTATGGGCCCGAATTTGCGGTCGGAGGCTTCCCGTGGGTGGATGCCTCTGAACCGCAGTAAAACTACACATCTACCTGATGGTCCTGGATCCTCACTCTCCTGGCCCTCTACACGTACACATGCGTAAAGGCCCACAGATCCCAGGGACTCACGTGGTTCACAAGCGTCCCTAGGATCACGTGGGCCAGCCCAACCAATCAGAAAGGGGATTCCCAGTATGCTTATGGGGATACCATTTACATACAGAATCCCCATAAGCTTAATAGAAATCACCCAAAAAACACAAATTTAAAAAATCATTACGTTTAAAATTAATTAAAATACAATTTAATTAAACATTTAAAACAAATTTAATTTTGAAAAATAAGTTTAAACATTTTTCAAGGGGCCCAACTTATTTTATAGGCTTTTGAATGTTAAAATGATCTTAAAAAATTATTTTCACCCTTACGCTGGTAAAAGGCCATATGCCTGCTTTTACTAGGCATAAGAGTTTCATGGGCATTCACTGGGGCACAGCTGGCTCCCCACCAGCGAATCTCCCGCACTTCTGCCCTCACCCCTGCCCCTCCCTCCCAGAACCACAAAAGAGTTCCCCTTGTCCTCACCTTTCACCCCACCAGCCTCCACATTCAACGGATCATTCTCCGCCACTTCCAGCGTGATCCCAGCACCAAACGCATCTTCCCCTCACCTCCCCTTTCAGCATTCCGTAGGGACCGCTCCCTCCGCGACACCCTAGTCCACTCCTCTATCACCCCCAGCACCCCTTCCCGTTTGCCTGGCACATTCCCGTGCAAGTGCAGGAGATGCAACCTTATACCTCCCCCCTTCCCACTGTCCAGGGCCCCAAACAGCGATTTATTTGTACTTCTTGCAATTTTGTATACTGTATTCGCTGCTCACGATGCGGTCTCCTCTACATTGGGGAGACCAAACGCTAATTGGGTGACCGCTTTGCGGAACACGTCCGTTCAGTCTGTAAGTGGGGCCTCGAGCTTCCGGTCGCCTGTCACTTTAATTCACCGCTCCATTCCCACTCAGACCTTACCGTCCTTGGCCTCTTGCATTGTTCCACGGAAGCTCAGCGTAAGCTTGAGGAACAGCACCTCATCTTTCAATTAGGCACTTTACAGCCCCCTGGACGCAACATAGAGTTCAACAATTTCAGCTCATAACCTCGGCCCCCATCACATATATTTTTTATCCACACTTTTTGTTTGTGCTTTTTCTTTTCCACATGGTAGCTGTCTTTCATTCTGCCAGCGCAATTCCCACTCCACCTAGAACCATGCTTTGTTCCTTAACCTGTTCCATTACTACCATCTCTTGCCTTAAATATCTCTTAATAACTCTTTCATTCTCCTGCCTTCCATCCTATCACAGACCTTCCTTTTTGTGCTTTCATCCCAGCCCCTAAACTTGCTTTAAAATCTGTTCCTTTTCTTGCTTGTTTCCAGTTCTGACAAAAGGTCTTCAAACTGAAACGTTAACTCTGTTTCTCTCTCCACGGATGCTGCCTGGCCTGCTGAGTTTTTCCCAGCGTTTTCTGTTATTTCAGATTTCCAGCATCTGCAGTACAGGAAACTTTGTGCTATCCGGGGGTTGTATGTCCGGCAACTTCCAGCTAACGGCAGAAATCAGCAGCCGTTTTTTTTACTTCCCCTAGCTTTTTTTTTTAAACAGCCAGGCTCTGGAAAGCGTCTCTAGCTTAGCAACAGCTTCAGAGATGCTTCCAAGGTACAGGCCGTTGACAAGCTGTTGCTAAGCAACAGTCTTTGTTGTCAGATACGGAGATGAAAAGCTCCGTATCTGGTAACATTGACGCTGGTCTATCCGGAAGTTTTGAGGGAACAGCAGCAGCTCGGTCCCGTCGGTGCCGGATAGCACAAAGTTTCCTGTATTTTGCTATTGTATTAGTGTTTGAAAAGGGAGGGTTGTGTTTGTCAAACCTCAATTCTTTGAGGTGGTAACAGACACGGTATTTGGGAAAATGCAGTGGATTTAGTGTCCATGGACTTTAGGAAAGTTTTTCATAAAGTACCACAAGAGAAGATTAAAAGGAGGAGCAAACTGAATTAACAATTGGTTAGAAAGGAGAAAATAGGAGTTCTGGGCAGTTTTGCAGAATGGTTGGAAGTGAATTGTAGGTGTTCCCCAGGATTCAGTTCTAAGGCCACCTCAAATCAATGTTCTTTAATGATTTGAATATAGGTCTAGGAATGGTGCTGAAATTTGCAAATAATACCAGTGTAATACCCACTGGAAATGTTATGTACGCTAAGTATGGTTATCAATCTTTAACTTAGACACTGTATTATCATTGTTATAAATCCCTGGGTTAAAGTTGCCCATGTGAAGGTACGGCAAGAACTTTTAAGGACACAATGTGACTAAGATCAGACTTTCCATAATTCTGCACCAGTATCAACTGTTGCAGACAGTGAGGCTGCGCAGTCTCCAGGCAGAAACCCCAGGAGGAAGGGGTGGAGTCGGGTTTTTCGAGGGGGAAAAGCTGCAGAGAGCGACTGGAAGAGAAGAGGGCAGGAGCTCTGAAAAGAGGGCTCAGGAGGCAAATGGCTGCCGCATCCCGTCCCGGGCTTCCAAACTCGGCCGCCGCCCTTCGTATTAGTAGCTCTGCATCCAGAACTCAAAGTGGGATTCAGTGATCGTGAAGATATTCAATGAAGGGGTTCGGAGTCGTAAGTCTTGCAGACATTATACATACCATGAGCTCTAACTTAAGCGCGCCAACGAAAGAGTGCACTTGAATTTGGACACGGGGACAGATTCTCCTTTGAATCCATGTAAATGGAGAATGTATGTTTATTATGTCTAGATTCATTCTAATGCATGCAAATGTCTAATTTAGTTCATTGACCTGTAATCTTCTTATACTGTCTGATGTTAAAACTATAAAGTAAGATAATTAGAATTAAGCCATTGTAGTAGTGATCTCCTTACTGGACTATAGAATACTGTCTACAACAGAGACCACATCTCACATATATCTAGAGAACCGAGAAAGGGGTTACACCAAAATAGGAGGCACAGGTAATTATTTAGAAGACCAAAGGAAACTGCAAAGGTATTTTGCCAAGACAGGGGAAATGGACTAAAAAGTAGTACTGTAGATGGAATTCAATGTCTAAGTGTGAGGTGATCGAATTTGGTAAAAAGAATGCAGAAGTAATTATACCCTGAATACAAGTAGTCTCTGTTGTGGAAGAAGAGGGGTTTATTTTGGGGGGGCGGGGGGGGTTGATAAGAGGTTCACAAAACATGAACAGCATCCCCTCACATTGATAAGGCTGTAAATAATCTAATAGAATTTAGAGTTTTATCTCAAGGTATAGAATATGAAAGCTAATGATGAACTTATATAAAACTTTAAGACCTCAGTTGGAGTACTGTATGCAGCATTGGGCTCCACACAAGGATGTGAGGCTTTGATGAGGGTTAAACGCAGATTAACTAGTGTGCTGCCTGGTATGAGGAAATACAAATACAAAAGACTTATTAAAAAACAGATTACGGTGTGATAGGAAAGAGAATTCTGAATGGGTGGGCAGGGTTGATACAAGAAGACTGTTTCCAGTAGTTGAAGGGTCAAGAACAAGGGACCATAGATACAAGATTAAATGTAGGAGATTTAGAAGCGGGCAGGGGAAACTCTTGAGTTGTGAAGCTGTGGAATTCACTTCCAGGGTAAGTGGTAGAGGTAGAAACTGCATCAACATTCAAGATTAGATTGGATAGGTAGATGAAGGAAAAGGAATCAAGAAGAATATGGGAACAGGGTGGGTAAATGTGATTAGAACTATTTGCTCATGTGGAGGGTAAATGCCGACATGTAGTGGTTGGGTCAAATGACCCGTGTCCATGTTGTAACTTCTACATGTAGTAAGCCATACAAACCTTGTAGATCCTAAAGACAATCGGTGATCTGTTATGTGAATCAATCTGAGCCACGGCAATTATAGGAATGTTGTAATTGGCCTCCGCATTCTTGCCATGGTGGGAAAGGAAGAAGAAGATTATCCAGCAACACCTACTGGAAGTGCATGCTGCTAGCACTGGCTGATAACCGGATCGAGCTCAGGCAACAGGCTCTGGTGAATTGTGGCCACCTGAGCGAGGGATTAACCCACCATCCCAAGCAAGACAAGTCCATTACTCCAAGATGCAAAAACCAGAGACTGTGAAACAACTCTTAGTTCACATTTATATTGCTTCAACTCTGTTGGTCCTTAGACTGCAGTATGAATTCAGTGTTCAAATGGAGAATGTTAGAATATTTAGTTACATTAAATGGCACAGCTTATTATAAAACCAGAGAACACCAACTCAAAGCACAATGCCAGATTTAAATTTAAAGCACAGAAAATCGTAGCAAGATACAATTGCAATTGGGATGTCTATTACAGGAGATCGACAGAGAAAAATGTTTTCATTTGCATTTTGTAAGGTGGTAGAGTCCATCTTGATGGATATGTATTCTTGCCAACTTTCTCCTTCCTGAAGACATTGATTCTTGTTGGGTATGGATCCATGGCCTTTTTTAGGTAGGAGTCCGAACAACGAGAGTTGTCAGATTATGTAACACCAAGAAGAATTACAGTGGAGCCTGATCCTGTCCAACATCCACATATTTCCAACAAAAAAGTCACCGTAGAGATCAGGAGCTGGAATCCTAATTCCGACCACACTCCACCCCAAAACCAATAAGTCAAAGGTTGAGACCAGAAATTGAACCTGGCATCTTCTAATCTTTTAGGCTTTGTGCCTTTATCCACAATGGCATAGATGAAACATCCAACTTGTGTTGAGATATGAACATTAGATCGGAGTTGTAAATTGTTGCAACAGAAAAACCCAAACGCATTAGAAAAATTGGAATAATGCAAAAAAATTCAAACAAATGTGAACGCTATCAACTTTATTTCAGTTGACTGGTTAAGAAATGCAGTTAAATTACAGACATAGCAGGATTACAAACTTGGATATGGTAAAGTTTTGTAAAAACAGACATGGTTGCCCAAATCTTCAACAGTATACATCCATTAGTTACTTTCATAGTCCCTACCAGTGATTTCATAATTTATGAAATATTGTACTACAAAATAAAGGGGGGGTGTGAAGATATAAAATCACAGGCATTGATATTTCCCTTGTAATGCAGTAGTACAACAGTATCCCCCCAGCAACCATCTCACTTTCCTCCTGCTGTTGGCAAGCCAAAATACTGTAGTATACTCTCATCATGTGTACAGCTCATTTTATTGCAGGAATATTTTCTCTGCCACCAACAACCATTCACATCATCTACTCTGCAGGATATCACCTTATGAAGTTATTGAACTTATGGGTCAAATATAGAAGAGGCACCAATCACCCTAACTTAGCATTACATTTGCTCTCACTCAGACCTGGCATGGAAAATCGAAACATCACAGCAATGAAGGATGCTGGAGGTTTGAATTAAGGCACCAAGTAGCAGTGCAGAGGGAACCAAATACAGGCACAAGGGGCAAAAATCTGGAAAATGTTCCTTTCTCCAACATGAACATCTATTAATGAGCACAAGAATAAACCATTATAGGATCCAAAACTCAATGCAAGTACACGGAGACAAGACATTAGTGCATTCCGCATACAGTCAAACAAAATTCACATCAGAGGTACCATCAATCTCGTCATTTGTTCAACAGAACCACCGCCCTACCTCAATAGTCCCTACAAGAGACAGCATCTGTTGCCTTCCAAAGACTGGGTGGCCCTATGCAAACCAGTTTGCGTTGGGCAAAAATACAAATACCAGTTTTGTTTCAGGGCACAATGATTTGCCCCTCAACAGCATTTTCCTCACTTGGGAAGAGAAGGTCCTGGATAGATTTCCTCCAATTTTCATTGGACTTCAGAATTATAGCAAAGGTTATGGTGATCCTATATGCACCTACTAGCTTTGATTAATCAACTTTTCTGACCAGAAAACAACCCCTCTTTCTGCTAGGTAGTGGCTTTATCCTAACAATGGATCCAGACAGGCCTCCCAAGGGTCAAACCCTTAGCTGATGCACATTGTCTCAAAGCTCAAGCCATTTGCTTACTTGTGCGAGGATCAATGTGTGATGTGGGTCTTGCTCTACCTGTAGGATACATCAGATAAATTCATTCATGTCCATCAGCAGCTAGTTAGATTATTATTCACTAGGATTAAATCTTTACATTTACCGATTGAGTGGTACGTACCAACTCACCAACCAAACCTAGTACCAACACGGGATCTCAACCTACTCTTCCATAATCAAAGGCACTATGATCATCAAGGCACTATCCAATCTACATTTTTTTTTACATCTACTTAATACTTTTGCAGTCATTCTCAGCTCAAACAAGTCAATACCAAGAACTTCATAACTAGCCTGCTTGATAGGTTAAATTGATATTCAAACTGCTCTTGAGCTCTAACCCTCTCCTCACCCATGCCAACTGACAGCAGCCAATTGACCTGGTACACTTCCCTGTGCAGTCAATTTTTAAAAAAGGAACACAAAATGAGATTCCTTTGAACCACGTGAAATTCAGTCAATTCTGTTTTCCTCACGTCAATTTTTGAACTAATTGCCAGTTATAAGCAGCAACAGATGTATAGTAACAGAACAGTGCACCAGTAGCATCGCACCAGAGTTTATTTCACTCATGACAAAGTCCCTGTAATTCTCATTAATCATGAGTATTCACTTGTGAACTAAACCTAGTAATGTAGTTACCAGTTCAATAACCTTTCTATTCTAAGGGTCTTGTTCAAAGTCCTTTCAGTGAAACAAAAAAGTACTCTTGTTCAGTATACAGTAAATGGATTTCGCAATGTGTTTTTTAAAATTTCTACACACACACTACATATTTTGGAGTAGTTTCTGCATAAGGCAGCATTTAGCACAGAAATAATTTTGGAAACAGGCTTGCATTTAAAGCAATAGAACAAATTTGGACTTCAGTGAGAGCTTAAAAGATATTGACAATGGGTGGGTAGTTGATAGATGAACAGGTAACAGTTTAAATATTTACAAAGGCGAGAACGGAAGTGTTGACTGCTGTGCTAACACAAGCACGCATAAAGCAATCCTTAAATTGATATAGAAAGATATTTTTGACTATACTACATAAATTGGTATACAGAAGTAAAAGTTACATATTTGTGAAATATGCATCTTACAAATTATAAACAGATATCAATTTGAACCCTCGGCCAAAAAGGGCCCAGAGAATATACAGAACAGGTAGATTGTACACTGGGGCATTATCATTGTATACAATTTTCTTGATACACAATTCCAGTCTTATGGTATTTAGGAAAAATAAACTGGTCAAATGCTACACACCATTGAGGTCACCACTGCATGGCTTAGGGAGATCAAATAATAAATGTAACAGACCCTGCAGTAACCACAAGTTTATGTGGAACTACCTACATCTTGACCCACCATATTTTAAATGTGCCAGTGGTTATGATGTTGGATTAAATATGAATCAATGGACTCAATAATTTAGATCTAATAACTTAAAATTTTAAAAAAATACCTAAGTTGCTAAGGTTCAAGCTACCAGTTACTAAAAAGCCAAATGAGTGAGCTATAATCGCTTAAAGGTCAATTTGTAAAGATTGATTCCTTAGAATTGTTATTTTTCCCAATTGGCCAGTTTCCCTGTGACTCTGCTGAAACACAATTACTGTAATGCAGCTCAAACCCTACATGTGCAAAACTGAGGCCAGAGAAACTCAGTTGTTAACTGGCATTTTACAATTATCTGATTATGCTTCCCCCTCTTTAATAAGCTCTTCATCCCACGTCTCAAGTGGAACAGGGCTTCTAAATAGTCATAAAATATGGGCCAAACACCTTCAATATGAAAGAAAAACCTACTTTTAGCTTTTATCAAAAAAAAACTTCAATTTGCACCAGCAAAAAAAAATTGAATTTTTCTTTTACTAACTTCCCCACTGAAAGCTATAGAACTTGGTTACAAAAATATCCATTTACAAATAAGAATTAAGAAAAATTACCATGCTCAGAGCAGGATTTTGACTACACCCTGTGGTGACACAGTTGCTTGTGCGCAGACTTTCGAGGCAAGTGCTCCAAACTCCAGCCTTTTGGCTAACCTGGAAATACAACAAAAATCAAAAAATAATTTGGGATACAGCATACGAGACAGGACATATGGCAAGTGCATTATGCTCGAGAGGAACAGACTACTTTGGACCTACAGTTCCCAAAGTTTTCCACCATAGGAGATTCCCTCGCCTTATGTTTGGGTCTGTTGTAGACCAATTGATGGCCATAATTAGCCAACAACTCCATTATCATTGCGTCATGTGACTACCAGGATGGTAGAAGCAAATTAGGTGGGGACCATGGTCCTTCTTCGTCTAGCACTTATGTTCCATTGGTACCTTGAATACTTAAAAAAAAAAATATGTCCTGTCTTTAACATTCAGGATTTAAAGCTGGTTTTCACCATTAGCAGCAGTTTATTTCCAACAATTTGATACCATGTCACAGTCAGACTGCTCAGTGACAGCGGGTTTGTAAACCAACAGATTGCACAAACACAGCAGACTTTCCCCACTTGTGGAGAATTTTCCCGGGATCCTCAGGACCAATGTTCCCTCTAAGCTGCGCAGTAACGCGCGGGGGCTGGGCCGCGCGGCCACCTGCAGGGTCCCGCCGCGGGGGCTGGGGCCGCGCGGCCACCTGCAGGGTCCCGCCGCGGGGGCTGGGCCGCGCGGCCACCTGCAGGGTCCCGCCGCGGGGCCACCTGCAGGGTCCCGCCGCGGGGGCTGGGCCGCGCGGCCACCTGCAGGGTCCCGCCGCGGGGGCCGCGCGGCCACCTGCAGGGTCCCGCCGCGGGGGCTGGGGCCGCGCGGCCACCTGCAGGGTCCCGCCGCGGGGGCCGCGCGGCCACCTGCAGGGTCCCGCCGCGGGGGCAGGGTCCCGCCGCGGGGGCTGGGGCCGCGCGGCCACCTGCAGGGTCCCGCCGCGGGGGCCGCGCGGCCACCTGCAGGGTCCCGCCGCGGGGGCTGGGCCGCGCGGCCACCTGCAGGGTCCCGCCGCGGGGGCTGGGCCGCGCGGCCACCTGCAGGGTCCCGCCGCGGGGGCAGGGTCCCGCGGCCACCTGCAGGGTCCCGCCGCGGGGCCACCTGCAGGGTCCCGCCGCGGGGGCTGGGCCGCGCGGCCACCTGCAGGGTCCCGCCGCGGGGGCCGCGCGGCCACCTGCAGGGTCCCGCCGCGGGGGCCACCTGCAGGGTCCCGCCGCGGGGGCCGCGCGGCCACCTGCAGGGTCCCGCCGCGGGGGCTGGGGCCGCGCGGCCACCTGCAGGGTCCCGCCGCGGGGGCTGGGCCGCGCGGCCACCTGCAGGGTCCCGCCGCGGGGGCTGGGCCGCGCGGCCACCTGCAGGGTCCCGCCGCGGGGGCTGGGGCCGCGCGGCCACCTGCAGGGTCCCGCCGCGGGGGCTGGGCCGCGCGGCCACCTGCAGGGTCCCGCCGCGCGGCCACCTGCAGGGTCCCGCCGCGGGGGCTGGGCCGCGCGGCCACCTGCAGGGTCCCGCCGCGGGGGCTGGGCCGCGCGGCCACCTGCAGGGTCCCGGGCTCAGCTGCGTGGCAACCTCCAGGGTCCCGCGCAGGGGGCTCAGCTGCGCAGTAACCGGCAGGGTCCCAGGTTGCGCAGTAATCTGCAGGGGCTCGGCTGCGCAGTAACCTGCAGGGGCTGGGCTGTGCCGTAAGCCGCAGGGGCTCAGCCGTGTAGTAATTTGCAAGGGCCTGCGCCGGCCACTCAAGCATTTCCACTGGAAATACCGCGCATGCGCAGAAATTTAAAGGGACCGTGCATTGAAATAAACAAGCACTGCACAAATCGCAGCTTAGGATCCAAGTATTTGATACAACATAACTAGCTACATTTAACATGATAATATGGCATTGAACATAACAATCGGAAAGCAAAGTTTCAGTGGTTCTCCAAATTCTTACAGCATGGTGCTGTCTCCCAGATCTGTGCCATTCTCTCCAATCATGATTCCGCGACTTCCACAGCACTGAAATGGCCCTAACCCAGTCACAAATGGCATTTTCTGATTATGACTGCAGTGCATTATCCCTCTCCCTCCTCTCTCTATCCTTTAAAGTGATCAACTATAACCATCCTCCTCCACCAATGTCTCGCTTACATTCTTCTTGGAACTTACCTTGCTTGGTTCCACTCTTACTAAACCAATCCTAGCCAAAACATCGCCAGCAATAGCTTCTCTTCCCACCCCACAGCACAAGTAGCCCAAGGATCTATGTTAGAAACACTATCCAGTCATGAAGCCAGTTTCCACATATATGCTAATGACACACAGGTCTACCTCTCCACTACCTCCATCAACCCCTCCATTGGCTCAGTGCTGTCAAGACATCCAGTCTTGGGTGCAATTTCTCCAGTTAAACGACAAGAATATCCATGCCATCTTCACGCTCTGCCAGAAACCCCATACCCTATCCACCGTCACCATCCCACCTATAGACACCTCTTCATTCTCAACCAAACTGTTCTCAAACCAATTGTCTTATTCAACTTCAAGCTTCCATAACCATATTCTCTCCATCACAAAGATTGCCCAACTCCATCTCCATAACACGTAGGGGCAGAGGCAGACTTTCAATTTATCTGCCATCAAAACTCACCTGTGCCTCAGTTACCAATGCTCTGCTACTCAGCCTCCCGTGCTCCTCAAACTTCAGCTCATTCATAACTCTGCTACCCATATCCCATCCTCCACCAAGTCCCACTCCCCCATCACCTGTGTCCTCACTGACTTACATTGGGTCCAAGTCCTCAAATTTAAATTTATCCATCCTTGTCCCTCCATGGACTAGCTACTCCCAATCACTAACCTCCACTACTACAGCAGCCTCTCCTATACTCTTCACTCCTCCGACTTCCAGCATCTTGGGCCGCCCCCTCCCTGAAGGCACCCAGACCCCAAGCTCTGGATTTCCTTCAAAACACTGCTTAAAACCAACTTCTGACCGCTTTCTTACTCCACCCAATAGGTCCTCCTTTGACATTGATTTCATTTATGCCTCTGAAGCACAAGAGTTTTTCTGCATTCAAGATACTATATAAATGCAAGTTGTTTTTTTTCCTAAAGATTGATTGGGCACATTGGAGTTCTTAGAAAGTGTTTTTTTTTTTTTTTTTTTTTTTAAATATAGCTGATCTGACCAAATTTCCAAAATACTGTATATTCAACAATTTAGTCAGTCAGTCACTTAAGCTGTACACAAGTGCTGTTCACTTGTGGTAACTGCATCTCAAAATACTGCAAGTCTGTCAAAACATGGTTTTACCAACCCTTTTTCATATTGGGGTAGATTGGCATTGGGCACTCTGTTATCATTGCTGTCTTTTATTGTGCGGTTTCCATTCTGAGTGGATGGCAGATTTGCACGGTTTGGAGATTGATCCCAGACAAAATTCCTACAGGATGCAAGCTTGGACTCCAGAGCCTGTAAAAATATAAAATGTAAAATTTACTTACACATCTATCCCTTAATGTTTCAGCATGTTAAACACAATCATTTAAACAACATCTAGTGAAGTACTATCTTTACACCATAGTTGTTCCATGTACATAGCTTACAGATTGAATATTGGCTCAGAATTTGCATCGAGAATAACAGTGAGACCAACAGTGAGCACATGTGCTATTAAATGCTGAAATCCAGAAGTTGTGGTCCGAGCTACCCTGCTCCTCCACAAGCTTCGCTACAACAGTACTTCGCCAATAGACTCGACATTGAAATCTATGAAACAGCATGAAGTTGCTGTACTTATCCACTAAACACGGCAGAAAAAGTTAGGGCTGGTGCATTCAGAGGTAAGTGAGTTTAACGGCATGATAAGTCATAAATCACTGCCAAACAATGGCACTGAAGATTTAATTTTACAAGCGTGGAGTCTAATTCCTTCAGAATGTAATTAGTGTTAAGAAATTTGTTAAAAATTGTTATTTTTCTCATCTCTCAATCCCATCTTTCTTTCCCTCTCTGTACAGGATTTAAATCTAATTTATACTTCCTGGTTTAGACTCTGCTTGTTTGGAGGATTCAAATCAGATTGGTTGAAGAGCCACAATGTTGCTTTTCCTGCTCACACATGCCACAAATTCCCTGTAGAGGGCGCTGCACTAGATCAGACACTGACAGCAAGTTGCCGCTCAAAAGCCTGTGGATGGCTGCCAGCATAGTGAACAGCAAGCACCGTTCCTTCGCTGCTGACTGCAAAATCTGGGCCATAGAATCTATTTTGCTGTTAATCCTAAATTTACATGGTAGTTTCTGACCAATTATCTTGTAAAATACATTAGATAACCTTCAATACGGATAGGAGATGGATTACCCAAGTTTAAAATTATCTAATGATTTGTTTAATCCATGTAATACGCCAGATTTTTAAACTGTTACTTTATCTTGCTTTTGTAGTCTTCCTCAAAATCTAGCTTCTTCTACACAATCAGCTTCCTTGCAGATAGAGATCAGGGATCCTTTGTGCATTAGCCTGAATGGTAACAGCAGGAGAGTAGGTATCCTGCCTAATGGGTTACACCCAGTTAAGGCTCAACACAAAAGGAGTACATCACTAACCATTTGTAAGCAAATTAGAAAAAAAATCTAAACTAGCAAACGTGCGTTTAGGTAGAATGTGAAAAACAAAATTGTATTTCCTCTCTAAATGAAGTGATTGTAGTGATGGGGAACAGGAGCAAAATTATCTGGTAGAGATTCAATTTGAGCCAAAAGCCTCAGACGTGGCACATCAGCACCTTCAAAGCAAAGCAACTAGAGATGTCCAATAAAATAAATTCAGCCAAGAACAAAAAAAAAACTACCCTATCCAAGTGCCAAATGCAATGGAAGACTGTCAAAATATGAAGCATATATACACTACACATATAAAGAGAAGTTCTTCACTTTGAAATTATACTTAATATAATTTCAGATTAGGATTGTATTCACCACCCCCTCTTCACATGCAGAACATTGTCCTTTTGTGGCTTAACTTCTCTAATACTTTCCTTTCATCATAGTATCTCACTTAACCAATTCAGGACTTGCCTTCCCAATTCTTTTTTGGATCTCTTTCCATATTTTCTTGTATTCTCAGTTTTCTCACTGTTAATCATATCCCTAGGCCCCATAGGCTCTCTTCAATTTCAGCAAGTTTCAAATCTCTTGATCCATGACATTCTGAAACTTGAAATGGTGTACATTTATCCTGATGCTCTGCCGTCTCCTTTTACAAAAATATCCTGTTGATCTACAGTCTTTCCATTTCGCCCAAAATCTTCCATATTCACATCTGTTTTTCTGTACGAAGATTTTATTTCTATTTGGACCTTAAATTTACCATATTATGGTCATGACTCCCAAGTTACTGACCCACATTTAACTCAACTACCTGATCGTTGAGTCAGCTGTGGCTCATGGTTAGCACACTCGCCTCAGTCAGAAGGTTGTGGGTTCAAGTCCACTCCAGGGACTTGAACACAAAATCTAGGCAGTGCTGAAGGAGTGCTGCACTGTCGAAGGTGCTGTCTTTCAGATGAGACGTTAAACCAAGGCCCCCGTCTGCTCTCAGGTGGACGTAAAAGATCCCATGGCACTATTTCGAAGAACAGCAGGGGAGTTATCTCCGGTGTCCTGGCCAATATTTATTCTTCAAATCAACATAACAAAAACAGATGATCTGGTCATTATCGCATTGCTGTTTGTGGGAGCTCGCTGGGTGCAAATTGGCTGCCGCATTTTACAACAGTGACTATGCTTTAAAGTACTTCATTGGCTGTAAAGCGCTTTGAGATGTCCAGTGGTTGTGAAAGGCGCTATATAAATGCAAGTCTTTCTTTCTTTGCTAGATCTAATTATAAATAATGAAATAGATCAATGTCTTTCCTTGTAGACATATGAGGAAACACTCCTGTACACATTATAGGAATTCTATTATTTTCTGCATTATCTCCCTCCCTATCCCAATCAATGGGAATAATTAAAATCTCCTAGAATTGTTATTCCTACTCCTCTCCCAGATTGGTCTACAGATTTCCTTTTCTCTACTACAATTCAGGGGTCTGTGATACAATTCTACTAAAGTAACAACCTCCCTTTTATGTCTTTAATATAAAACCACTGACTGTCTGAAACTTGTGGGTGTAAATTAGTCCTCTCTACAGCATGTATTCTCTACTTCAACATTGCCACTCCTATTTTACCTATTCAGTACCTCCTAAAAATATTGTAACTAGAGATGTTTAGTTTCCACTCCTGCCTAGTTTGCAGCCGTTTGTTAGTTCTATTAAATCTGTATCTTTGTGACATTATGTCCAATTCCCCAAGTTTATTTCCCACACTGAGCATTGCAATACATACTTTTGTTAATGTCACACTATTCCTTTTTCCTTGATATTTTATTCAAGAAAATATCTTGTTCCTTTCCTCCTCTATTCTTTTTGCATGCTATCCTTTTGCTAAATTCATTATGTGCATTTTTCTCATCTATTTCTACCTTTACATGTTTTTTGATCACCAATTGTCTCTGCCCCCTTCCTTCCTAATTTAAATTACTCCACTTCTATTTATCCATTTTGCCAGTTCATTTGCTCCCTTCCTGTTCAAATGTAGCCCATATTTGCAGAGTAACTCATTCCCCCCCCTCCCCAAGGATTGGTGCCAATGCCCAATAAATTGAAAACACTGCCCGACACCACCCCTGTAGCCACACAAACCCTTGAATCTTCTTACCCTTCACTATCCTAGCACATAGCTGGGGGAGTAATCTGCAGCTCATCATTCTTGAAGTCCTGCTCAAAACGGTTTCCTACTCTCCAATTCCAAACCAGGATTTCAGGCTCTTATCCTATATTGTTGGCTCCCATGTGGACTGGCTACTCTCCAGCCTCCACCTCAATACTTCAAGGGTTGGATCATTCTTATGACCCACAGGAATCTTATATTTACATACAAAAGAATTATGGGTAATCCTGTTAATTTAGGTAGTCTGGAGCAATCATCTGAAAATTTAGGGCAACATCTAATCATAACTTTGTTCCTCAAACATGTGAGCAGATGGCCACATGATCCAAATATTTCATCGGATCCTTCCAAAAAAAAATCACTTAAGAGGAAGATATCACAATGATCCATGGATATTTAAAAAACTAATTAACAAGTCTCAATTGAGAAGAAATCTTCTGCCACTCACCCCCATCACCCAAATAAGAAAGTATTCCTTAGCAAAAGCAGTTAATAAAATGTTGATATTCTTTAAAAGCTGAACAACTATCTGGTTAAGAAAGGGCTCAATGATTATAAAAAGTAAACCTGCAGACAGAAATACTCGAAGCCCAAGAAAAATGGGCATGAGCCTCAGCTGCAGCGATAGCAGAGTGTGCAGGCAGAGGCAAAATTTCAAAAGCGAGTCCCATCCCTCCAAGTTGAATAGGCTACTGGCGTATAAGAGCTTGACCTGTAGCCCACTTGGCTGAAGAATGGAAAATCCAGCAAAGCTGCAGCTTTTAAAGAGTAATTTATGGTGGTGCCAGAAGAGTTGACGAATGTTCACAATGGTACAGCAGAGATAGGTTGCTAGCACTGACACTCATTTCTTTTTTATTCATTTGTTCCTGGGATGTGGGTGTTGCTGGCAAGGCCCTGCTGCACCAAAGGAAAGTAGGCCTATTTTTGGGGGGGGGGGGGGGGCTGCACCAAAGGAAAGTAGGCCTATTGGGGGGGGGGGGGGGGGCTGCACCAAAGGAAAGTAGGCCTATTAAGGGGGGGGGGGGGGAAAGAGAGAGAGAGAGAGAAAAAGAGAGAGAGAAACCTAGCTTTTGTAAAAGTACAGATGCAAGTATTTGGAGGGAAATAGTCAGTCAGTCAGTCAATGTAGTCACCCATGTCCCCTGTAGCTGGCTCCATAGAATCAAGAAAACAGCTCTCAAATGAGGGAGATTACATTTATAGCAAGCCAAAACTAATTCCACTTCACTGCTCTCAATAGCCTCTGCTTCAATATGTATCCACTCTTCCCCCTAAAATTACAATGATCTCTGCCTCAACTACTTCCTGTAGCAAAACATTTCATTCTCCAACAACTCTGCATAAAGAAATCTCTCTTGACCTCACTGACTATTTTAAATTGATGACCTCGTGACCAGCTCCCTACTGGAGATAAAGTCTCTATTCATCCAATCAAAACTAACAACTTCTTCAAACTCCTCTTAGCTTTCTTTACTCCAGTGGAAGGACTCAGTATTTTGGGTTTCCTCGCAATTATAGTTTTGCAACCCTAGAATCATCCTCATGACTCTACAATGATTTCTATGACTTCAAAAGCCTTTCCAAAACAGAACTGAACACAATACTGTAAATTATAGCCTATTGTCTTGTACATTCCTCTTTACTCTTGTACTCTACATCCCGCTTTACTCTTGTACTCTATGCATCCATTCATAAAACCCAAAACTGTTATTGGGCTTTATGGCTCTACCTGCACTTGCAAAAAATTATGTATTTGCCCAACTAGGTCTCGCACCGCCCCCCCCTCCCCTTCAGCATCTCCCTCGTTTGAGTGTGTGTATAACTCGATCCAAAAAAGTTTGATGGCGTCGAGAAAGGCAAAGTTAATTGCACAATTTTGCACTTCTCTTTTGGGATCTCCTAAAGCCTGGCACAAACACAAGTTGGAAACTCTCAACCTTCAGGGAGGTACAATTTCATGGACTGTACATAGCTGCTGCCGTTGATACATACACTTACTGTGCCAAAATTACACAGCACACTTTTCTTGAAAGGAGGCTGTGGCAGCCAGAAACAGAAGAGAGGCCAAATTGCTACTCTGGTGTTACAGTTTCTCAGAGTGAGACTATCCTCTGCATCCAGGGCTGCTAACCCTACTAAGAGCCATGCTCCAAGGTTTGCTCATCTCCACACAATGAAGGTACTATAGCTACTTACTAGATAAATGACGTTTGCAGTCAGATACCACCTCAACAATAATTGAATACAATCCTCTGTTCCAAGAGGCCATCGGGTTGCTCAAGTTGCCACATAGTTACTATATGCAACTCTGCACTGAAGGAACCTGGTCATCCAGTGAAATCTGCGCATCATGTCCACCCATTAACAACCTGATGCCTTCTTTCCACAGGAAAATGCGCCACCACTTGCAAACAGAGCAGGTGTCCTTTGTTTGAAACACGTGTTCACTACAAACGGCTTGATGGGGCAGATGCCCCCTGGGATAGCCAGACAAAACATGTGCTAACCTGGAGAGATTAGAGAAACTCCTCAGAAGCATGGTGTGTTGTCTCCCAGGTGTCAGGGTAAAGGAGATCACGGAATGAGTGTAGAACATGCTGCTGGTGGTGGTGGGGGGGGGGGGGGGGGTTGGGAACAGCCAGAAGTCATGGTCCATGTTGGAACTAATGACAGAAGAAGGAAAAGGGTTGAGGTCCTGCAGTCAGAGTTGAGCCAGGTCTCGGTTATTGCCACTATATCATAATCCCATGTGGTAATTTATGCCTACAGCTCACCAACCTTACTAACTATGCTCCATGCATTCCAAACCCCTCCTAGCTTTCATCGCATAACAACCCCCCCCCCCCCCCCCAGAAAAGGGTTGAGGTCCTGCAGCAAGGACGCTAAAGAGCAGGACCGCAAGTGGTGGTAATCTCTAGATTACTCTCAGTGCCACATGCTAGCGTGTATAGGAGCAAGAAGATACGGCAAGTTAATGTGCAGCTGAAGAAATGGTGCAGGAGGGAAGACTTCAGATTCCTGGGGCATTGGGACCAGTTCAGGGGTAGGAGGGACCTGGACAAGATGGATGGATTGCACCTCAAACAGGGATGGGACCAGTGTCCTTGTGGGGAGGTTGCTGTTTTGGGGGGGGGGGGGGGGGGGGTTGAAATTAAATTGGCAGTGGGAGGGGCACCAGGATGAAGCTCAAGAGAGAGGAGATAGAAGGTGCACAGAGGACTGGGAGAGGCAAAACATTAGAATAAAGAATAGTTCAGAAATAGGAGGGTTTAGACTGGGGGGGGGGGGGGTGGTTATGCGATGAAAGCTAGGAGGGGTTTGGAATGCATGGAGCGTAGTTAGTAAGGTTGGTGAGCTGTAGGCATAAATTACCACATGGGATTAATGATATAGTGGCAATAACCGAGACCTGGCTCAAACAAGGGGATGATTAGGAATTTAAAATTCCTGGCTACAAGGTATTCAGGAGAGATAGAAGGGGGGGCGGGTGCAGTATTGATCAAAGATACTGTTACAGCACTGAAAAGTGATGAGGTACATGAGGGTTCAAAGACAGAATCTATTGGGTCAAAATTAATGAATAGAGAAGCTATTACGCTGTTGGATGTGTACTATAGGCCACCAATCACATGACATTCACTGCAGGAGTTCCTCAGGGCAGTGTCCTAGGCACAACCATCTTCAGCTGTTCCATCAATGACCTTCCCTCCATCATAAGGTCAGAAGTGGGGATGTTCGCTGATGATTGCACAGTGTTCAGCACCATTCGAGACTCGTCAGATACTGACGCAGTCCGCGTCCATATGCAGCAAGACCTAGACAACATTCAGACTTGGGCTGACAAGTGGCAAGTAACATTCGCACCACACAAGTGCCAGGCAATGACCACCTCCAACAAGCGAGACTCTAACCATCTCCCCTTGACAGTCAATGGCATTACCATCGCTGAATCTCCCACTATCAACATCCTGGGGGTTACCATTGATCAGAAACTGAACTGGACCAGCCATATAAATACTGTGGCTACAAGAGCAGGCCAGAGGCTGGGAATTCTGCGGCGAGTGTCTCACCTCCTGACTCCCCAAAGCCTTTCCACCATCTACAAGGCACAAGTCAGGAGCGTGATGGAATACTCTCCACTTGCCTGGATGAGTGCAGCTCCAACAACACTCAAGAAGCTCGACACCATTCAGGATAAAGCAGCCCGCTTGATTGGCACTCCATCCACCACCTTCAACACTCACTCCCTCTACCACCGGCACACTGTGGCTGCAGTGTGTACCATCTACAAGATGCACTGCAGCAACTCGCCAAAGCTCCTTCAACAGCACCTTCCAAACCCGCGACCTCTACCACTTAGAAGGACAAGGGCAGCAGACGCATGGGAACATCACCACCTACAAGTTCCCCTCCAAGCCACACACCATCCGGACTTGGACCTGTATCGCCGTTCCTTCACTGTCGCTGGGCCAAAATCCTGGAACTCCCTTCCTAACAGCATTGTAGGTGTACCTACACCATATGAACTGCAGCGGTTCAAGGTGGCGGCTCACCACCATCTTCTCAAGGGCAATTAGGGATGGGCACTAAATGCAGGCCTAGCCAGCGACACCCACATCCCATCAATGAATAAAAAAGTGGGAAGAAAATAGAGGAACAAATCTGCTGGCAAGTTTGAAAGATGCAAGAACTATAGAGCAGTGATAATTAGGGACTTTAACGATCCTAATATAGACTGGGAAACAAGTGTGGTGGGTAAAGAGGGGGAGGAATACCTCGATCAGTATATTTCCAGCCCAACGAGGAAGGAAGCAATCCTGGATCTAGCTCTGCGGAATTAAAATAGGGCAGTGGTGCATGTTTCAGTGGGGGAGCATTTAGGAAAATAATCACAGTATTAGGTTTAGAGTAGTTATGGAAAAGTATGAGGAACAATCAAACGTGAAACTGGAAGAGGGCCAATTTCAGTGAATTGAAAGGGAATCTGAAAGATCATTCAGGTACAGACTGACTCTTTCTACGAGAATAGATTAGCAGGTAACATAAAAAAGGAAACCCAAAAGGTTTTTACAAGCATAAATAGTAAAAGCATAGTCAGTCAAAGGGATGGTGGGGCAGATTAGGGACCAAAAAGGAGGTGGTCTTGTGGAGAGGCACTAAATGAGTACTTTGGATCTGCTTCACTAAAGAGGAGGATGTGGCCAACGTCACAGTAAAGGAGGTAGTAGATAAATTCGATAGGATAAAAATAGATAAGGAGGTACTCAATGGTCAGTGCTCAAAGTAGAAAAAAAGTCACCCAGTTTGGATGGGATGCATCCTAGGTTGCAGAGGGAAGCAAGGGTGGAGATAGCAGAGGCTCTGGCCACAATCTTCCAATCCTCCTTAGTTATGGGTGCGGTGCCAGAGGACTGGAGGATTGCAAAGAGTGATAAACCCGACGACTACAGGCCAATGGGGAAACTGGAGACACTAATCAGTCAAAATTAATTGTCACTTGGAAAGATATGGGTTAATAAATGGCAGCCAGCACAGATTTGTTAAAGGCAAATCTTGTTTGACTTTTGATGAAGTAACCAATGTTCCCCCTAATTTTGTTTGGCTCTGCGCGGCCCCTTTAAGGGGCTGCACAAGCCATTCAAAATACCACAGATGCGCAGTTTAGGGAACATCAGAAGTAACCAAGAGGGTTGAAGAAGGTAGTATGGTTGAAAGTCATTTGATAAAGTACCACATAATAGACACGTTAGCAAAATAGAATCCCACTGGATTAAAGGGGCAGTGGCAGCATGGATACGAAATTGGTTAAGAGACAAAGCAGAGAGTAGTGGTGAATGGTTGTTTTTCAGATTGGAGGGAGGTATACAGTGGTGTCCCCCGGGGTCAGTATTCAAACCACTGCTTTGATATCTATTAATGACATGGACTTGGGTATACAAGGCACAATTTCAAAGTTTGCAGATGACACTAAACTAAACTGCACCACAGACTTCAGGAGAGCATAGACGGACTGGTGAAATGGGCAGACAATTTAATGCAGAGAAGTGTGAAGTGATGCATTTTGGTAGGATGAATGAAGAAAGGCAATATAAACTAAATGGTATAATTTTAAAAAGGGGGTGCAAGAACAGAGACCTAGGGGTGCATATACACAAAACCTTGAAGGTGGCTGGACAAGTTGAGATGGCTGTTAAAAAACATAGGATCCTTCGCTTTTTAAACAGAGGCATATAGTACAACAGCAAGGCAATTATGCTAAACTTTAATAAATAGAATCATAGAAACTTGCAGCACAGGAGACGATCATTCAGCCAGCTGTGCCTGTGCTGGCTCTCAGTCATGCTTAGTCCCACATCCCCGCTTTTAGCCCATAACCCTGCAAGTTCCTCATCAAGTACCTGCCCAACTCTCTCTTAAAATCATTTATGGAATCAGTTTCCACCACCTTTTCAGGTAGAGTGTTCCAGATCCCAACAACTCAAAAAAATCCTCATCTCCCCTCTAGATCTTTTTCCAATTATTGGTTAGGGCCCAGATTGTGTCTAATTCTGGACACCACCCTTGGAGAAAGGGTGTAGAGGAGATTTACTAGAATGGTACCAGTGACGAAAGACTTCAGTTATTTGGAGAAACTGGAGGTGTTCTCCTTAGAACAGAGAAGGTTAAGGGGAGATTTAATAGAGGTACTCAAAATCATGAAGGGTTTTGATAGAAACTGTTCCCATTGGCAGAAGGATCGGTAACCATAGGACACAGATTGAAGGTCATTGGCAAAAGAAGCGAAGGGGCGACAAGTAGAATTTTTTTTTATTTTTATAAAACGCAGTGTTATATTATCTTGAATGCACTGTCTGAAAGGGTAGTAGAAGCAGATTAAATTATCTTTCATAAGGGAATAGGATAAATATTTGAAGGGGAAAAATTTGCAGGGCTATGGGGAAAGGGCAGGGGACGGGACTATTTGGATAGCTCTTTTCAAGAGCCAGCACAAGCATGATGGGTCAAATGGCCCCTTCTGTGCTGCAAGATTCTATGAACCATCCCTGATCTAGGTGTTCTCTGCAGGTTATGGCCAACGTTCCCTCTAATTTTTTGGACGCCATGTTGCATTGGCACAACGCTGCGGCAGTCTAGCTTCTGAAGTGGAGGTAGCGAAGACACGTCTCCTCTGATATGTCCAGGTACGTATGGGGAAAGTGGATAAACACAGGACCCATGAGTAACAGATGTGGTCAACAATACATCAGGCATTGTTGTGGCTGCTTTTGCTGGCCCCTCACACTCCTCAGCATGCAGTTATGCAATGCATTTCATACCCCACAAAAGGAATATCTATCCTCATTTCTTTGCAACTTGTCCACGATTCCAGCAGCACAGGAATTATTTACTAGTTGGAAGGCTCAGTTTTGGGGTTTGTTTTGTTTTTTTTAAAAAAAGAGGCCCCACTAGGGGCAAGTGCTTGGCTGGAAAATGGGCCACCCGCCCTCTCGTCATTTTAAAGTCAGCAAAATCCAAGAACAAGGAAGCAATGTATTCACAGGAGGGGAAAAAAAAATCAAAAACGGAGGACTACCCAACAAATAATAAACATTACCAAAAAAATGCAACTGAAATCCAAGAACAAAAAAAATGCCCCCATGTGCGCAGTAGCAACAGTGGGCAGAGCCTTGCCCAAGCGTCAGGAGATTTTGGCATGGAACCTTTGCTCCAAATCAGCCAACATAAATCAGGCTGCCTGCAAATCAGTCACGCAAGGTCAGGTGACCAATTTTCTGGCCCTGCAGGGAAAATCAAATCGGGGCTTAGAACTAAAATAAATCCTGAGCTGTTGGAACCATGGAATTATCTGTTGCAAGGAACTGATCTAAACAGGGTTATATTATCTACTGCAGGCTTTGGTCTTTATTCTTTGAGAAAAGTTCAATCTTCAAATAATGATTTATTGCTACCCAGGGTTGTTATTGGAGAGGGGATGAAAAAGAAAACCAGGAGGAGTCAAGTAACATTGCTCTATTCAAATCACGGCAAGACCTCATTCTCAGCCACACCCGAGATCGACAATACAAGCAAACCCAACAAATTTAAATCAGCTTTGAGCAACAAACTACAGGATTGGTGGGAGCTTTATAAATAGCTGAACTACTTTCAAAGAAAGAAGTGCATGTTAAATTGCCTACTGTACACATAGCTCCTGTCTGGTAAGCCCAGGTTAATTGGCCCGTCTCCTCTATTCCAAAGGACAACGGCAAATCCTATTGGTGCATGCAAGTTGAAACAATGAGGAGGAATACCTTTTCTTCCCCCTCTGCTGGGCATTATCCCAAACTCTGCCATTAGGGTCAGCTGTTCTTTGCTATTTTAAATGTACCAGCCAGTGACATTTGAAGCACTAAAATAAGCTAATTAGGAGTATTAACAGCAATAAATGTTTGTGGATTGACAGAACATTCACAGAAACCCCACAGTGCAGATAGAGGCCATTTCGGCCCATCGAGCCTGCATCAACACATATCCCACCCGATCCCCGTAACCCCACATATTTTAATCCCCCTAACACTAATGGTCACTTTATCATGGCCAATCAACCTAACCCGCACATCTTTGGACTGTGGGAGGAAACCGGAGCACCCGGAGGAAACCCACGCAAACATGGGGAGAATGCGCAAACTCCACACAGACAGTCACCCGAGGCCGGATTCGAACCCGGGTCCCTGGCGCTGTGAGGCAACCGTGCTAACCACTATGCCACATTAGTAAACAGTCACAGAACATTGGCATACTGGAGGAGTTATATGGTACAATTGATTTATTTAGTTTATAATACTCTGTACACAAGCTCCATCATTTACAAAAATATCCAGAAAAGTATCAGACCATAGCAAAGGCGCTCAAAGCTGAATACAAACTTTGGTGTTTATACATACATCTACAGGTCCAGGCTACAACAAATTAATAGGGAAACAAAGATACTGTTCTTGTGAGCTGCAGTATCCCTTCAACTATCCTTTAAATAAAAATCAAATTTTGGTTGACTTTGATAATTAGTGTAGATTGAAGCATAAAGAAATTCCTTTTCAGTCAACCTAAAATCTTAAAAATAAAAACTCAAGAATTTCCAAGAGATACTGCAATTTACCAAAACAGCTGAACAGTATTTCAAAACCCCAACAGTTTAACGGAACATTTCTCATCACCATCCTAACATCAGTCAGCACTCAGCATTTGGATCAGGTGGTGAAAAACTTACTATAAACATACACAGCAATACTTCAACCCAATAACATGCTCCTATATATAGGAGCAAGATCCCCTCTGTCTGAACTATCAGCTCTGGTGGCCTCCCACTTAATATCGGAACCCAAATTGTCCCTTTTTAAATTACAGTGCCAGAAAGCGTATCAAGAATCAGCAGTGGATTTTTCTCATGGGTTAAGACAGGTTATCATGGCAAGTTTTTTCTGCAAATAGAAATACAACAACCAAATTAGCAGACAATATACTTTGTTTACAATGGCAAAGGGGAACTGCATTCTTCAAGAAATTGCTAATATAAACAGCCCAAATTGTCTATTGGAGATTTCTACAGATAGACAAGACCTGTCGAGGCAGCTGCGCTCGTCACCTCAATTATTGGGTCTTTGTTCTTGCTTGCCCCTACCCCCCTTACTACTGTTGTCACATAGATATGGTTTAAAAACTTTATTTCAACAGGTTGTATGGGTCACCATAGTGACAACAGGCAAGAGCAGAACAGGTGGCAGTATGCACAAATATTTTTCTCCAGTGGAGCTTCCCAGCAAAAAAAAGGACAGCTCCAATGAAACTGGCAACCAGTTACAAGTCCAGAATGTGGTACAAACAGTTTGACATAAAAAAGGACCCATGAGAGAGAAACAATTTTATACTGACTGCACAGTCAGCGCTTGGAAGCAAGAAATGCCTCCTGAATTTCACAGATAGAACACATTAAAAAAAGGGACAAAACCAAAGCATCAGCCGCTTTGTAAATACCAAGTTTACAGAATTAGATCAACCAATTCTTACGAGAAGCCAGTAGAAAAGGTTTCTGGCTAATTAGGTTGGGTTAGGCTTCCTTCACCATTCACTACACCATAAGGGATAAATCAGTGAAGTACAAGCAATGGACTTGCAGCATAAGGTAGTGCAAGAAAGTGTAGAATGCAGGTGATGAAAGTGTAATGTGAAACCAGATGACATTTTATAATTTTTTAGACCAATATGGGCTCAAAAATGCTTTCCTATGGCAAGCTCCTATTGTGAATATAAAATGGGGTAAAAGACTTGCAAACACTTCTCTGTGCTTCACATTTCAGGACAATGAAATACTGATGAAATACTGCTGAGAGTTCAATTTCATTCAGTATGGAATGGCCAACTACACCCAAGATTTAATTTTTATGCAATTCAATTATAAACTTATTGAGGCCAGGAATGAGACCCAGAGGGCTTAGAAAGTCACAAAACACTGCACTTAAAAATGCTGCAATCCTTACCCCAACTTTCCTAAGCAAATCTCCTACAATGTTAAGTGCAGATATCCGGGCTGACGGAGTCAGAGGGCTGCCAGTGTAACCATCTGCAAAAGTTTAACAAATAAATACAAAAATCAGATCAATAAAAACACACGAGATCGGTTAACATTTGTGTCTCCCAAGTAAAAAATACATTGAGTAAAATCAGTCATGGAGCAACGTAATGTGCTTGGAAACAAGCTAGCGTTGTTCACAGGGGAAGTATCGAGGAGGTAGGCCATTAGACCCATCTAGCTCATCCTTTCATAGAACCTTACAATTCCCCCATGAAGGCAGGGATCTCCCACGTAGAAAGCCACACCAAGCAAAAGCCAAATGCTTCCCAGCAGGGATCAGGTCAAGTGACAGTGGGTAAAGCTGTTTGTGAACCTTTTAAATGGGCCATTATAGTATCGCTGACAGATCCAGAAGTAGATTGCCTGCCACCGCAAACCAGGCAATAAGCAAATGTCAAAGACAATGAAAAGCCATTGATTCTCATCAATATCACTATTAGCAAATCCTCCCAGAATTGTCCCTTTATTATAGGCCAAGTATAATTTTTGTAGCCACTGGTCCCTAGAGATTCCACTACTTTATATAGTGGGTTGTGTCACTATTAATTAGGCCTATTTGAGAATCCCACCTAGTGGCGTCCATAACAAATCCAACAAGCAATCTTGTAACATGGTTACTAGTTCTGATTCTGTTGACTCACTTCAATTAGGGCACTCCCTATTGGGTTACTCAAGGTCACTTATTATTACAACAATTATTTGTACAAATCGCATCCTTCTCATGAGCTATCCTATCCTGCTTTCCAGGGTGGGAATGCATTATCTACTCATCAACTCTCCTTCACCCATTTCATTCAATGCAGACGACAATTCTTTAGTGCTCAAGGCGAGGGATTTTAGCACTGAGAAACTAAACTTCCCAATTTGGGCACTCGTACAGCATCAAGCACAGCCAGTTGCAGAGTAAAGCTGCTTCTGCTCCACCCACTATGCCTCAGCCCAAGCTGCAAAGTCACTTCCCCAGATTTCCTTCCTGTGCTCCTCTGAATGAGATTGCAAATTAGTACCAAATTAGGGACAGTTTTAGAATGCAAGCCCATACCCACCAAGGTCTGGATGGACTGCCGAAATCTCATTTCAAAGGCTCCTTACACAGTCAGCAGAGACACTGATCAACAAGGGCTGGATTTGAACCCAGCTCCAAGAGGTGAATGGCCAATATCTAAACTACTGTGCCACCCAGTTCACCATAACTATTTTTGTAGATCTTCCTGGGATATCAAATCAGCTTCCCTAATTCCTATCCTGAAGATATTGAAGCTACCCTCTCCTCCCTCTTCTATCCTACCTGAACATCCTACGTCCCTGTATTAGGAATTCACTCCCACCTCCCGAGGTAAGCCATGCTTCTGTAGACATATTTTGAATGATGTATATGATGGAAAACAGACAATACAGAGGGCCTAAAAAAGACATCAGATCATTCTAAAATATCAAATTATTCAATAATATTGAGTGTTACCTTTTGTAAACATAGCAGGTGTGGCGAACCCACTGCTGGGTCCTTTACACATCAGTGGGGTCGAAGGCATTGTTGTGGATGCTTGCACTGATGCATTTTCAGACTCTGAGGTATTCGTAGGTTTCCTGATGGGCTCTGGTTTCTGCTGTACTGCCAATTCTTGTCTCAGATCTGGAAGCAAATCATTTTTCATGCAAAATTTTTGATGGCACTTTTTCCAGAAACAAAGCAGTGAACTTTTCCAAGCATTTAACTGTACATCCAAAATTAAAATCAAAATAAAAAGCTACGCTAACCTCGTGCCTCATCTTTCAGTCGTTGTACAGAAACTAAAAGATTTTCTTTCTCATCTAGTTCACTCTCCAGGAATGCGTTCCTCTCAATTGCCTGGTTCAGGCGCTGCTCAAAATCTTCCAGGGACATAATAGTTGCTCTGTGCAAGAAGCCAAAAACAGAATAGAATCAAAAAAGGTACTTAAGATACACATCACTGCAAGTACAAAGAAACCTTTACCAGGCTAAATAATTGGCCCAAAAACCACAGAACTGGGATTCAAAATTATGAACTGTAATTTGAGACTTGGCAAGAACTACAATAAAATGTAAACTTGGTTACGGTGCAAGTAAAAGAACATTGCAGATTCTCAGTTCAGGAATTCAAGACATTGCACTACCTTTTCTAAATTAAATATCTTCCAAAGCCACTACGAAAACAAGTCAACTAAATCAGCATATTTATATTTAATGACTTGTGCTGAATCACTGTTGAACTAGTGGCATTTTGAATAAAGTATCCTGCCTTTTATAAAGCTTAGATCCCGATCAGGCCTTTAACAAGATGTTCCTTTTTTTTTAAATAAAAGTAAAGAAAAATTCCAAATGATGTTTATGAAAATGATTAACAATTGGCATTTTTAATCTTTTAAAAGGCATGCAATAGCAAATTAGCACTTAAAAAATACAAAGCATTGCATGCATGCGACAGTGGCAATACCGTTCTATGTACAATGCCACCTTTTACCACTAAATGTAAAGCCATTTAAAATTCATGTGAAAAGTGAGGATTTGAAAGCAATCTTCACTTTCATTAAAGCAACTGTCAACATTTCATTACTCAACTTCAGCCAGTTCAAAACAGACCATTTGCGTGTCCTAAAAGCATGATCATGAGATAGGAATCTCACTCAGCCAGCCAGTCACGGGCCCCACATCAGAACACAAGAACTCACTATAGCCGCATATGCCAAGCAGGATCCCAAGGTTTTAAACGCACAAATGATTTTTTTGGCTCTTCATTCACAACCTTCAAAACAACATGCTGGTTAGGTGCCAGATCTTGCAAACCTCAAAGCTGATGCTCATTTCATAATATAAAATTAACATTCAGAAACCAATTATAAAAACATGAGCGCGCACACTTTCTTCATCCCCTCAGTATTTGTAAAGGGAATCGAGTCATTAGTCCAATTAAATTTCAAAAAGAAATCACAATCCAGAACACGACAGGCAGAATTGATCCATCACCTCAACCACATCTGATGAATTCTGCATTAAAAAGTGTGCAAGAGCTCAGAAATTAAAAGCAGAAAATGCTGAAACACTCAGAAGGCAGGCAGCATCTGTGGAGAGAAAGAGTTCACGTTTCAGGTCAATGACCTTTCATCAGACCCGTTTCTCTCTCCAGATGCTGCCCGACCGGCTGGGTGTTTCCAGCATCCACAGAATTTTGCTTTGGTGTTTGAGCTCAGGGTGCACATGTTGGAAGCAACTGCTTAAGTAGGAATTTTGTTCTCTCACCATGGGTGCACAAGTGGGAGTTAGACAGAAGTTAATACACCAGTCAGCCAGGAAGCAAGAACTCTGCTGCAGTTCAGGGTTTGCAAATACCCTTGCAAGCAATCTCAACAGTTTCTGTAACCAGATTATAGCCCTTATGATCCCAATATCTGCATCTTTTGCTCTTAGACTTGCAAAACCAACATAAACCAGTATTAACGATTAACTCTGCTTGCAGAAACACTGAAATTTACATGTCCTCAGTCTCTCAAAAGATGAATATCACATGCTTAAACTAACTTCATACTGGCTAAAATAATCAAATTTAATTTGTAATTAAGATAGGCAAATATCTTGTAGCAAATAAATATATATGAAAGGATATAGATGTACATGATCAAGAAACAGCCCACCTTTAAGCTTCAGACATTTTTCTAATTAAAACAGTCCAGCATACATTTTTCCCCCCAGTTGACTATTTCAGGAAATGCTGGAAACCTAGATCAGTCAGCATCTTCCAACAGAATAGCTAAATTGATGTTTTGGGTGAGAGTGCCGAAGAAAGGTCAACTTGTGGCAGAGCCACCAGGGGACTCTGATCTAATGTACATAATTATCTTTAACAAATTATTAGCTACAGAATGAATCTGTATCTTTGTTCATATTATTGCATGTACATAGCGTGGTCCCTTTAAGAATGAGACCAAATGCGATGACGTCATCACGTTGATCACGTGATCCTCTAGCGGCGGGAAAACGTGATGATATCATGCTGGGGAGCCGCCCTAGCCAGTCCTTGTGGAGCCAGGAAAGAGTACAGACCTGTAATTTAGTTCTCCCGTGTTTGTGTTAAACTCTGTTGAATAGTATTAAACATCGTTTGTTTGATAAACTGACTCGACCTCAGTCCTTTAGTTAGGAATCTAGCCATTCCTACAGTGGTGACCCCGAATTTTCGGGAACAATTCTCACGGAAGAAGCGAAGCGAAACGAAACAAAACATGGAAGCGAACTCCGTGGCTTTGAAGCTCCCACAGTTTTGGGAACAACAGGCGGCCTCCTGGTTCGTACAAGCAGAAGCACAATTCGAACTCCGAAACATCGTTGCGGATCAGACCCGTTACCTTTACGTGGTCTCCGCACTCGACAGCTCCACGGCCTCATGGATAATCAGCCTGCTCAAAAACCTCCCGGTTGACAGCAAGCATGGTACTCTTAAAGCGCGGTTAATACAGGTCTTCGGGCTCACGAAGGCGGAGCATGCCCACCGACTGCTCGCTATGCCCGGGCTTGGCGATTCCAAGCCATCTGAGTTAATAAGCGAGATGCTCACGCTCCTTGGCTCCGAACCACAATGTTTCCTCTTTCGGGAGTTATTCCCGAGTCAACTACCCGAGTAGGTTCAGGCTGCCTTCACCAGATCGGAAGCCACAGATTGCGCAGCACTTACTGCAGAAGCAGATACGATTTATGCGGTCACGCAGCAAAACTGCGCCGCCACGAGGCACCCCGCCCCCGCGAACGCCGCCGTCCCCCGGCTCGTGCTTTTACCACGCCAGTTTTGGCGCGAAAGCCAGAAGCTGCCGCCCTCCCTGCAGTTTTGCGCCTAAAACAAAAAATCAGCATCAACACCAGCAGCAACTCCAGAAAAGGAGGATCGAGTCTGAGGGACGTTCCTCGGCCGCGATGGCAATTGGACATTCCGGGAAGCTCCTCTACATTACAAATTCCCTCTCGGGCCGGCGCTTTTTATACGACACCGGGGCGCAGTGTAGCATCCTTCCTGCCTCAGCACTCGATATTCAGTCTGGGAGGCACGGCCTCTCCCTCGAGGCAGCTAATGGCGGGGCCATTCGTACCTTTGGCAAACGGCGGGTCCAGGTGTACTTCGGCGGGCAACGGTTTCAGTGGGAATTTATCACAGCCAAGGTTTCGCAAGCCATCCTCGGCGCGGATTTCTTATGCGCCAACAGTCTCCTGGCGGATGTAAGAAATCATCGATTGGTTAACACGGCCACCTTCCACTCCATCCCTTGCTTCCGCAATTCCGCAATGTCGCACATTGTCTCCTGCGCGTTGCCCTTGCCGGACGAGTTCACTCGCCTATTATTAGGTGAATTCCCGGAGCTGACCAAGCCCACTTTCTCCTCCTCAGCCACTAAGCATGGTATCAAACACCACATTACTACGACTGGCTCTCCAGTTTACGCACGAGCTCGGCGCCTGGAACCCAGCAAGCTCGCGGCTGCAAAGGCAGAGTTTGCCACGATGGAACGGCTGGGGATTATTCGCCAGTCGAATAGTCCCTGGTCCTCGCTTCTCCACATCGTCCCGAAGCCCGGCGGCAGATGGCGACCATGCGGGGACTACCGACGCCTTAATGACGTCACTACTGCCGCTCGGTACCCGATCCCGCATATTCAGGATTTCTCCGCCCATTTGGCGGGAAACTCAATCTTCTCCAAGGTCGACCTCGTCCGTGGCTACCACCAAGTTCCCGTACACCCGCAGGACGTCCAGAAAACTGCAGTCATCACTCCCTTTGGACTGTTCAAGTTTCTATGGATGCCATTTGGGCTCAAGAACGCTGCACAGGCTTTTCAGCGACTAATGGGCTCGGTCCTGCGGGATCTTAAGTTTTTATTTGTCTATATCGACGACATCCTGATAACCAGCTCCACCAAAGAGGAACACGTCTCCCATCTACGCACCCTCTTTCGGCGCCTCAGCCAACATGGCCTCAATCAACCCGGCCAACGTCAGTTCAGCCTACAGCAGATTGACTTCTTGGGCCACCGCATTACTTCGGAGGGCGCAATTCCGCTGCAATCAAAGGTCGAAGCAATTACGGCATTCCCAAGGCCGCAGCCCACCAAGGCTCTTCAAGAATTCCTGGGCATGGTGAATTTCTACCACCGCCTTGTACCGAAGGCAGCACAACTCATGCAGCCCCTCTACGAGGCCCTCAAAGGCAAGGCTGGAAAGGATACAATAGCCTGGACGGTCGAAATGGACAACACTGTCGACAACACAAAAACCGCTCTAGCCAATGCAACTATGTTGGCGCACCCTCTGCCAGGTGCCACCATCGCCCTTACCACCAACGCTTCCGACTATGCCATAGGCGTCGTACAGGAACAGTGGGTCAACGGGACGTGGCAACCACTGGCGCTTTTCAGCCGCCAACTCCGGCGCAACGAACACAAATACAGCACTTTCGACCGGGAGTTGCTGGCGCTGTTCCTGGCTATCCGCCATTTCCATTATTTGTTAGAAGGACATCCCTTCACTGCGTTTGCAGGTCACAAACCACTGACCTTGACCATGGTCAAGACCGCCGAACCGTGGTCGGCTCGACAGCTAACTTTCATTTCAGAATTCACGACAGACATCCAACACGTAGCTGGCAAGGACAACTTGGTAGCTGATTGCCTTTCTCACGCGACTGTACGGGTGGTCCAGCTGGGCATCGATTATGCCCTCATGGCCACCGATCAGGCATTCGACCCTGAAACACAGGCGTATCGCACCGACACCTTTAGCCTCCAACCGGCCGATGTGCAATTCCACGCAGCAGGCACCTCGTTACTCTGCGATGTCTCCATGGGAGATCCCCGCCCGATCGTTCCAGTTACCTGGCGCCGCAAAGTTTTTGACGCCATACATGGGCTTTCCCATCCTGGCGTGAAGGCATCTCAAAAATTAATGTCGGCTAAGTTCGTCTGGACAGGAATGCGTAAGGATATCCACGACTGGGCTAACACCTGCGTCGTCTGTCAAAAGTCTAAGGTGCAACGTCACGTCAAGGCCCCATTCGCATGTACCAGAACGTCGATTTGACCATGTCAACGTGGACCTCATCAGGCCGCTTCCACCGTCACAGGGGTACACACATCCTCACCATGGTCGATTGTACTACTAGATGGCCAGAGGCAGTTCCTTTGGCGTCTACTGTGTCCACTGATGTCGCCAGAGCCTTCCTCTCATGGGTCGCACGTTTCGGCGTTCTGGCGGACATTTCTTCAGACCGCGGTCCACAGTTCTCTTCCGAGCTCTGGAACGCTGTGGCCCAGGGTCCCGGCGCTAAGCTTCACCGCACCACGGCCTATCACCCGCAGGCAAACGGTTTGTGTGAACGTTTCCACAGATCGTTAAAGGCATCGCTGAGGGCCAGCCTCCAAGGCGCCGGATGGGTGGATAAGCTTCCATGGGTCATGTTGGGTCTTCGCACGGCACCCAAAGAGGACCTGCAATCGTCCGCCGCGGAGCTCGTGTACGGCCAGCCACTCCGCGTACCAGGAGATTTCCTGCCGCTTCCAACTGAGCAGTGGTCCGCAACCGACCAACTCAGCAACCACCGGGAAGCAGCCAAGGCTTTTGCGCCTATCCCAACTTCGCATCACGGCCTTCCATCTTCACACGTACCAGCAGAGCTAAAGAATGCTGAATTTGTATTCATTCGTCATGATGCCCATAGGGATCCGCTCAAGGCCCCTTACACAGGCCCTTTCTGCGTACTGGAGACAGGCGACAAGAGTTTCTCCGTCGACATTGGTGGTAAACCCGACCACATATCCATTGACCGTCTCAAACCGGCACACCTGGACATCGACCGGCCAGTAGAGACCGCACAGCCACGACGTGGTCGACCTCCCGCTGCATCCATGCCAGACCCAAGGCTTCCATCCGCCAGCTGTTCAACAACGTCCACTCAAGAATACAGGAGTCGCTCTGACAGGCTTGTCAGACCTCCTAGTCAATTGACTTTTACTGTTAAAGACAATTCTGGGGGGCGGGGGGGGGGCGGCGGCGCATGTAGCAGAGCCACCAGGGGACTCTGATCTAATGTACATAATTATCTTTAACAAATTATTAGCTACAGAATGAATCTGTATCTTTGTTCATATTATTGCATGTACATAGCGCAGTCCCTTTAAGAATGAGACCAAACGCGATGACGTCATCACGTGATCCTCTAGCGGAGGGAAAACGTAATGACGTCATGACGTCAGGCTGGGGAGCCGCCCTAGCCAGTCCTCGTGGAGCCAGCAAAGAGTACAGACCTGTAATTTAGTTCTCCTGTGTTTTCGTGTTAAACTCTGTTGAATAGTATTAAACATCGTTTGTTTGATAGACTGACTCGACCTCAGTCCTTCAGTTAGGAATCTAGCCATTCCTACAAACTTCCTATATTTTCTGTTTTTGTTTCAGATTTACAGCATCTGTAGTAATTTAACTTTTGCATATAGAAATCCAAGCTCTTTAAAAGATCAGAATTCTTAGACCAGAAAAGCTGCAGAGCTGACCAATCCAGAAAGAGTCTCTTGCACAATGTTCAAAAATGAAGAAATTGAAGCCAATCATCTAAACAACAATACTACTTTGGCACTCGGCAACACAGATCCCTGCAATCTTACTTTTTGAAAATCACACTGCAAATATTATAATTGTGACCCTATGGGACACTAATTGGGGTGGGGAAAGATGCTAAACATAGCCTAAAATCTTAGCTTTGTTTAACAAGTCAGTATCTGCAGACCCTAGAATACGTAGAACAATATTGATTTTAACCCGAGTTGTGTAATGAGTCATATGGCTGCAAGAGTGTCCAAGTGGTTATTTTAGATCCAAGCCAAGAGAGTCCATCATGGGCTAGAGAGCAACAGCAGAACAACATTTATATACTATAGCACCTTTATACAGACGTGACCTACCCTTCATGCTGACTCTTTGATCCACTCATACTTATTCAAATGCTCAAGTCACTTTGTCCCAGATAGATTCCAGTAACTTCCCCACAACTGATGGATCTGTAATTACCTGATTTTTGGCTCCCTCCAGTCTTAAATAATGGAATGACATTTGCAATTTTCCAATCCAAAAGGCACAATTGCCAAGTCTAGAGCTAATGCATCTGCAATTTCCCCACCTGTTTCCTTTAATACCCTAGGATGGACACCATCAGGTCCTGGAGGCTTGTCTATCTTATGTCCCATTATTTTCTCCATTATCATCCAAAACAAATATTGTAACATTATAGCCAACAAGTTACTCCCCATGAATTCTTCAGGTTCACTTATACCGCTGGTACTTTGTCCTCTTCCTCTACTGTGAAAACGGATATGAAGTATTAATTTACCAAGTCTGGCATTTCCTTATTATCCATTATAGTATTACCTACATTCTTCTTTACCACAACTATTTAGTTATATTTATTAAAAAAATACTTTTACCATTAGCTTTGGTATCCCTTGCAAGATTCTGTTCATACTCCATTTTTGCAACTTTTATTACTTATTTGTATCCTTTTGTTTGTTTGGTTTTTTAAAAAATAGCTTTCCCAGTCTGCTGGATTTCCACTATTCTTTGCATTTAAGCAAGCCCATTGTCTCTGACCTCATTTTTGTTAACCATGGTTTCTTAACTGCACAAGTAGAGCTTTTTCCTTTCAGGGGTATGTACTGGTTTTGGATCATTAACTACTCAGCCCAGTTTACTGTCAATTTATTGCTCATCCCTTTGAAGTTTGCCTCATTTAAAATTTTGGATTGTTACTCTCCCTTCTCATTCCATCATATTAAAGGTCGCGAGTCGCAAGATCTTTCATTGCCGTCAGATTGTTAACTAATTCTGATTCATTACTCATCACTAAATCTAGTATGGCCTGTTACCTTGTCGGTTCCAAGACATTGTTCCAGAAAACGGTCTTGAATAAATTAAAAACATTGCCTTCACTACTAGAGCTATTCCACTTCTCCCTGTCTGAAAATTAAATCACCCGTTATAGCCACATTATTTCCACTACAGACTTCCCCGATCTCCGTATTTATACATCGCTCCCCGCTACTTCACTACAGTCAGGAGATCTTACCAATGTCCTTTCTTTCTACCGCTGTAATAGTTTCTTGTATCAATATTGCTACTCCTCCTTTCCCAATCCTTTCTGAAGATTCTATAGCTTGGAACATTTAGCTTCCAATCAAGCCCAGTTTGTAGCCAGGTCTCTAATGTATATCCTTTAAGCAGAATTTGCACCAACTCATTAATTGTATTTCTTCTGCTACGTGCATGTGCACATAACCAAGAGTTGGGTAACTGTCCCCACCCTATCCATTTCTTACACTTCTTGACCCATCACACTTCTGGTTGCGAATGCTCTGTACATTGCAATCTCAGCCAATGGCACAATACAAAGTACATTAAACATGAAAGATACACTTACCTTTTAGCCCGTTCCAAGTCATCATTGGCCTGTTCCAGTTCTCGGATGTATTTCTGCAGCTGGTCTTTAATTGCTGTGGTTTCAGTAAGCTCATCCTGTAGCATAGTAGTCCGTTTATAATTCTCTGAATGATGTTCTTCAAACTTTTCCTGAAATTAAACGCAAGAAATCAGACATAGCTGCTAGGAGCAGAACTGAAGATGTACTTCACAATACTCATCCAATGCAGGCAGCAAGGAGCATTCTTCCTCCAGCCCAGATCAAATGACCATTATCCATTTCTCTTTGCCTTAAAATACATAGGAATGCTGCAAGAAAAGACTCATTGCCCAACCAAGGACCGTCATTTGGATGAGGTACTGGAGGACTGCTGCCACCTCAATGTTCCCTCTAATTTTTTTTGGCACCACGCGGCCCCTTTAAAAAAAGGGGCTGTACAAGCCATTCAAAATAATGTGCGTGCACGGTATTTACATTGAAAAACCGGCTGCACAGGTTCCTTGGAGCACGGAGTGGCTGCGCGGCTTAAAGGGAACGTTGCTCATCACCTGTCTGTCTTTCATTTGGGAGGGGATGAGGAGGGGAAAGGAAAACCTTCAGAAAAATGCAAAATTTGCAGCAATGCATTACAACAGTCTTCATGGAAGTAAATCTACTGGATTTAAAATTCAATTACATTTTACGAACATACAAAATTGATGGACAAGAGGAGACCAGCTGCTCCATACCATGATGGCTGGAGCCTCATGACTACTTTTAACACTGCTCATGGTTTACTCTCATCTCAAAAAAGCAAATATGCAGAATGTGTCGCAAGAACAAGGAACAATTTTTACTCCAACAAGTTTTTACTCATTTCATTGAAACCAGATGAATCATTTCATCCTCGTTGGCACAACTTCTTCCAGGAATTTATTAGCATTACAATTTTAGTTGAAATAGTAATTCAAAAGCAAAAATATTTTAAGTTCACTGACTCAGGCTTCATTTATGAAGAGGCCAATATCCACTAAAAGTGCAGGGTTTAAAACTGGATCAATCCACTCAGCTCAGAAGAATCAGTGTTCACCCATCTTAGAAATAAGATTTTAAATAGCAAAATTCTGAAAGCTAAAAACTTCAAGCTGCCCACGTCACCCTGATCTTGCATTACTTTCTGTCCTGTGGCATCAAGATTTAATGTTTCATTGGGCCCAAGAAAAAGGGTAGCCATTTGTGTTTACAAACACAACACAAGACATGCCATGTTCAAGACCAGCAGTGCTATTCGGAAATGTTACAATATTGTTCATTAAACAAAAAAACCCAACAATGATTTGGCATGCACTGCCTGAAAGTGGAAACCGATTCAATAGTATCTTTTAAAAGGGAACTGGATATATACTGGAATAGGAAAAAATTGCATAGCTATGGAGAAACAGCAGGGGAATGGGACTAATTCGGCACCAACATGATGGGCTGAATGGCCTCCTTCTGTGCTGTATGATTCTATGATATCTAGCTGTGTAGTGCATAAGTGTTTTGATAAGTTGGGAGAAGTTTTGAAGCATCCAAACAAAATCAGCACACTGCCTCATCATAGCATGTACAGGACAGGCAGTCATTTTTGCTAGAATACGATACATTCATAGCTGCCAAGATCTCAGCATGGGTAATGCTAGAGCAACACAACCGCTGCTCTATGTTGTTTGAGACTTTGAAGGAACTGTCCAACATGAACTCTTAAGTTCTGCCTTTTCAGGCAGTGGAAACTAATTGAAGTTCTTGGCTTGGTTTTCAAAGCCACCTCAAACTTCTCCTAGTGTTTGGCTATATTACAACAGTGACTACACATCTAGGCCTAATTCAAAGTTTAAAATAGCAAGCAAATCTATTTTAGAAAAAAAAGTGAACACACACCCAAGTCATATAATGTAGCTATATATGTCCACACAACTCAAATAGACAAAATATCAATTATTAGGATCTAAGCAAACTTGGTAAACAACAAACTGCAATTCTTTTCCTTGAATTTCTTTGACTGTGGGACCCTAATGTACACAGTTCCATAATCTCAATTTCAGCTGGGGGAAGAAATCTTTCTGCGGTTGCTCATTTGTGCGTTAAGCCATCGCTCAACCATATATGCCACTTCTAAACTATAGTCTGTAGGGAGAAAGATGAAAGAAATCACATGAGCCTCAAAAAAAGTGTAAAATGGCAGAGAGAGTAATAAAGAGGGAACAAGATAGGAGCATAGGTGTAGAAGCCAAATGCAGGAGTACAAAATATAGGAAACTTTGGTTTATCCGGGAGGTTGTATGTCCAGAATACTCGATCCAACGGCAAAAATCAGGAGCCGTTTTCTGTAAGTTCTTTTAGTTCTTGTTCTTTTTTTCCGCCCCCCCCCCCCCCCCAAAGTCAGGCACTGCAAGGTCTGTAGCTATAGCAACAGCTTCAGCTAGAGACACTTGCAGCTGCAGCCGACTCTTTAGAAGCTGTTGCTAAGCAAGTGTTTGTTGTCAGATACGGAGATGAAAACCTCCGTATGCTTCAACATTAACTTTGTATGTCCGGCAGTTTTGATAGATCGGCAACCCGCCGGTGCCGAATATCACAAAGTTTCCTGTACTTTGCATTATAAAAGCAGGATTACCAAAAAAATGCAATCTCTTCAGGATGATTTTTTTTTTTTTTTTTAAACTGGGATTTATAATAACATTTCAGAACTTCCCAAAGTGCTCCATAGTGAATGCACTTCAAATAAAGTGCACGGTTTTTCAGTAGCATCCTATTTGCACATAGCAAGGTCGCACAAACAGCAAGTGAGATAGTGACAAGTTCATCTGTTTTAGTGGCTTAGCTGAAGGATAGATGTTGACCAAGACTTCCGAAAAACTCTCCTGCTCTTTAAATGGTGTCATGGGATCTTATAGATCAGCAGTAGGGACTTGGTTTAACAACTCATCTGAAAAGGGGCTGAAGCCAAAGATGAAATACAAATAGTTAATACTAGATGACTATTTCCCGGAAGTATTCACTGCAAAAAGACACTAGAAGATTGTCACCCATCACCAGAGGTTTTGACAACTAAATTTAGATGACTCTCACTTGTATGAATCTCCTAGACAGGTTTAGAACGGCGTATAAATAGTGAAACCCAAGGAATGGAGGATATATGCGCAAGAGTACTGAGACACACTAGGGATGAAATCTGTAAAGTGCTGAGGAAGTCAATGAATACTAGGGAGGTCCCACTGGATTGGAAAGAAGAAAATATGGTTGTGTGGCGGAACCACCAGAGGATTACGGACAATTGTATATAATTCCTTTTACAGCAATGTAGTACAGCTGGGGGCTGCACCTTTGCATAGTGGTTAGCACTGTTGCCTCACAGCGCCAGGGACCCGGGTTCAAATCCGGCCTCGGGTGACTGTCTGTGGAGTTTGCACATTCTCCCCATGTTTGCGTGGGTTTTCTCCGGGTGCTCCGGTTTCCTCCCACAGTCCAAAGATATGCGGGTTAGGTTGATTGGCCATGATAAAAATTGACCCTTAGTGTTGGGGGGGGGGGGGGGGGGGATTAAATACGTGGAGTTACGGGGATAGGGCTTGGGTGGGATGGCTGTCGGTGTAGGGACCGGGTGCTAGGGTTTGGATGATCAGCCATGATCTCGTTGAATGGCGGAGCAGGCTTGAAGGGCCAAATGGCCTACTCCTGCTCCTAGCTTCTATGTTTCTATGTATCTGTTAACTGTACTAGGGCTTTTTCCTGTACTCCGCATGATGACGTCATGCTGTCCGTCACGCGATCTCTCAACGGCGGGAAGAACGTGATGACGTCAGAGCTCGAAACCTGCTAGCAGTTTCCAGAGAGGTTTTCAAGCAGACCTGACCTATTTGCATTGTATCCTACAGTTTCCTGTACAGCTTCGTTTGTTCATTAAATTTTATTGTTTTTGATTTTCTGAGTCAATCTCAATTCTTCGACTAGGAACCCCAGTTCCTACATTGGTGACCCCGATTTCTTCGAACAATTTTCGTTGAAGTTACATCATGGACACGGACGCCGTCACCCTCCAACTGCCGCACTTTTGGGAGCAACAACCGGCCGCGTGGTTTTTCCAGGCGGAAGCCCAATTTGCAATCCGGGGAGTAGCAGCGGATTTGACCAGTTATTATTACGTGGTCGCCGCCCTCGACAGCGCCACGGCCTCGCGGGTCGTCAGCCTCAAGAGTCCACTGAACGATGGCAAGTACGAAGCTTTAAAAGCACATTTACTGCAAATTTTCGGTCTGTCCAAGTCGGAGCGCGCTCGCAGACTTCTCCATGCCCGGCCTCGGGGACTCAAAACCCTCAGAGCTCATGAGCCAAATGCTCACGCTTTTGGGCTCGGAATCACAATGTTTGCTGTTCCACGAGCTGTTTCTCTGTCAATTACCAGAGCCAGTACAGACGGCCTTGGCCAATTCCGCGATCACGGATTGTGCTGAACTCGCCACGGAAGCGGATAAAACATTCACCGTCTCACAACAATCTTGTGCAGCCGCGAGGCGCCCATCCCCCACAAGAGCGAATCCTCCTCCTCCTCCTGCAGGCTGGTGTGCATACCACGCTCGTTTCGGCGCGAAGGCCAGAAATTGCCGTCCGCCCTGCAGTTTCTCACCAAAAAAACCTACCTCAAACAAGTGGCTTCTGAGAAGATCAATAAGGCCTAAGGGACGCGCCGAAGTTGCGATGGCCGTCGGGTCCGCAGGGAAACTCCTATACATTACAGACTCCCTGTCGGGGCGACGTTTTCTCTGACACTGGCTCCTAGTGCAGTATCCTACCAGTGAAGCTAGATCTTCAATCCGGCGGTCAAGGTCCCCCCCACCCCCCTCCTCGAGGCAGCCAATGGTGCGGCCATTCGCACGTTCCGAAAGCGTAGGGTCCAGTTGAGTTTTGGCGGCCAACGTTTTGTTTGGGAGTTCATCACGGCGAAAGTCTCAGGCCATTCTGGGGGCAAATTTCGTCTGCGCAAACGGGTTTCTCGTCGACGTCCGACACTGCCGGCTAATCAGTGCCTCCACTTTTCACTCGGTCCCCTGCCACCGAAACACCGCGATGTCTTGGTTAGTTGCCTGTGCAGTCCCATCTCCAAATGAGTTCTCTCGTCCTCAGTTCCCTGAGCTCACTAGGCCCACATTTTCTTCTTCAGTCGCGAGGCACGGTGTGGCGCACCACATTACCACAACAGGATCCCCCATTTATGCGAGAGCTCGAAGGCTGGAACCCGGTAAACTCGCGGCCAAGGCGGAGTTCCATACAATGGAACGCCTGGGTAAGATTCGACGTTCGAATAGTCCTTGGTCCTCGCCATTACACATTCTTCCTAAGCCGGGCGGGGGATGGCGACCATGCGGCGACTACAGACGCCTGAATGAGGCTACCACACCGGATCGGTACCCAATTCCTCACATTCAGGATTTTTCGGCTCATCTGGCAGGGAATTCCATCTTTTCCAAAGTAGACCTCGTCCGAGGCTATCAAGTGCCCGTGTGTCCTCAGGACGTCCCCAAAACTGCCGTCATCACACCTTTCGGGTTCTTCGAGTTCATTCGTATGCCATTTAGGCTGAAGAATGCAGCACAAGCCTTCCAACGTCTCATGGATTTAGTGTTGCGCGATCTGCCGTTCATCTTCATCTACCTAGACGACATCCTTATTGCCAGTAACAGCACGAAAGAACACATTACGCACTTGCGTACCCTTTTTTCTCATCTCAGCCAACATGGCCTTATTATCAACCCAGCCAAGTGCCAGTTTGGGTTGCACAGCATTGATTTCCTGGGACACAGAATCACCTCAGAAGGCACCGTCCCGCTGGCCACGAAGGTGGAAGCAGTCGCCTCGTTCCCTCTTCCTCAGACCGTCAGGGCCCTCCAGGAATTTCTGGGAATGGTCAATTTTTTATCATCGGTTCGTCCCCAAGGCGGCATTGTTGATGCAACCTTGGTACGAGGTCCTCCGAGGTAAATCGGGCAAAGACCCGATCGATTGGACACCCCAGATGGACCAGGCTTTCCTCGACACTAAGAACGCTTTGGCTGCTGCGACCATGTTGGCACATCCCCTTCCGGGCGCAACCATTGCCCTTGCCACTGACGCATCCGATTATGCCATCGGGGCTGTACAGGAGCAGTGGGTCGATGGCACATGGCAACCACTGGCTTTCTTCAGCCGCCAATTGCGGAGGAACGAACGCAAGTATAGTATTTTTGATAGGGAGTTGTTGGCATGGTTTCTGGCCATCCGCCATTTTCGCTTCCTACTGGAAGGACGCCCATTCACGGCTTTTGTAGACCACAGGGCATGCACTTTTGCGATGGCCAAGACAGCGGAACCACGGTCGGCACGGCAACAATGTCATCTTAAGTACATATCTGAATTTACAACTGACATACATGTCTCGGGCAAAGACAACCTGGTGGCGGATTGTCTCTCCCGCGCCCAGCTCCACGCAGTACACCTGGGAGTCGACTATGTTGGTTTGGCAAAAGAACAGAAGGCAGACCCTGAAGTGCAGGCATACCGGACCGCACCTTCCAGCTTACAAGTGGCTGATGTCAGTTTCCAGGCCGCAGGGACCACACTTCTGTGTGACATCTCGATGGGCGTCCCAGTCGAATGGCGCAGGAGCATTTTTGACACTATCCACGGGTTGTCACACCCTTGCATGAGCGCGTCACAACGACTCATGGCAAAGAAATTAGTCTGGAAGGGCATGCATCTCGATGTCCGTGACTGGACCAATACCTGCGTGAGTTGCCAGAAGTCCAAGATACAACGCCATGTTATGGCCCCAGTCGCCACTTTTCCGGTTCCGGAGCGTCGATTCGACCATGTGCACGTGGACCTGGTTGGTCCTCTCCCTTCCTCTCACGGGTACACTCACCTCCTCACCGTGGTAGACCGCACCACCACCACGTGGCCAAAGGCAATTCCTTTGGTTGCCACCACAGCGGCAGACGTCTCCAGAGCCTTCATCTCGTCGTGGGTAGCTCGGTTCGGGGTACCGGCTGACATCTCTGTAGTGTATGTACCTTTAAGAGCCCCTGTGTACTGTAATACTGGTAGTGACCACTCGGGTATATAAGCCTGTATAGCATCTTGTATCTTTTAGTTCACCTCCAGACTTTGTTCAGTAAACACCTGTTAAACCAACTCCTGCATTCCGTGTCTCCATTAACACACGGATACAACAGTGGCGACGAATTGGAAACGGACTTACCTGCAATTCGGCAGCACCTCAAGGAGATTGATTCCTCGGACGAAGGTCGAAGAAAAGAAAAAAAACTGTGGTTTCACCAGCTGGCCGGGCTGGTGGCAGGTACTGCACTAATCCTTCCTGGTCGGCGGGCTGGGGCTCGATCGGCTGGCTCTGCAGCGGGGCCGAGCAGCGAGTCGGAAGGCGGAGGCAAACAGAGACGGAGGGTGGAGCACTCTGGAGACGGCCGGCGCTGCAAAGCAGGTCGGCGTTCCGACCAAGCAGAGGGAGGGAAAGTCCCAGAGAGTCCGGCGGGAACGAGTCTCCAACTATTAAAAATATCTGTAAATAAAAACCGCGGAGAACAGCGTTGTCAGCAGCGGTGGGAGGCTCCATTTTTTTTCTCGGCAGGGAAGAAAGGAAAGCGCGGGAGGCGCCATTTTTGATTTTCAGGATGCCCAAGATTGGCAATATTACTGCTTTCGATAGTGATAGAGGATTGGACCACATGTGGAAAGAGTGGAGGTATATTGCACAGCGAATGAAGTAGAGGATGATAAAAAGGCATCGGTACTTCTAAATCTAATGGGCGCAAGGACATACGCGCTATTACGAAACTTAATCACTCCAGCCAAACTGATGGACAAGAATTTTAAGGAGATTGTTGATACCCAACACCGCTGCTGATAGCGGAACGATTCAAATTCTTCAGGAGGAATCAGCACAAGAATGAAAGTAACGCTGATTACCTCACCGAATTACGAAAGCTGTCAAAGCACTGCCAATTCGGGGCAGGACTGGCAGATTCTGTACGAGACAAATTCGTCTGTGGTCTCCTAAGTGAAGGAACACAGAAAAGGCTACTTTGAGAAAGATTTGACACTGGACAAGGCTTTCAGTGTGGCTGTATCATACGAAGCAGCAGCAAGAGGAGCTGCAGAGATACAGCAAAAGCCACAGGACTTCGGCACCCATGAAATGACACGGGGTTGAGAGATGTTATCGCTGCGGCAGATCCACCCATGACCAGAGGGACTGCTGGTTCAAGGACAAAGCATGCAGGCAATGCGGAAAGATGGGACACATTACACGTGTATGCCGATCTGGAAACAAAAAATCCACCGACAGGAAAAAAAAAAAGTACAGAAAAAGGTACAAATGATGACGGACAGTAGCTCCGAAGACCAGAAAAGCGATAGCGACTCCGGAAACAAGAGACTAAGCTGTCTCAAATTACATAAAGTAATTGCCAAAGAAGATTACCAGACCATTTGGGTTACCCTCACGATAGCGGGGTCCCCAGTTAAAATGGAGCTAGATACAAGATCAGCTCTGACCGTCATAAGTCGACGGGATTACGAGCGGCTATTTCTGCATATACCTTTGAAAGACACATCCATTATCTTGAAGACATATATGGGGCAGAAAGTATACCCTAGAGGGAAAATAAGGGTGCCTGTTGTATACAACGGCAAGGAAATACAGAAGTTGTATTTATACGTTCTGCAAGATGGTGGTCCACCGCTGTTGGGACGTGAATGGATCAGGAAGATACGTTTAGACTGGCACTCCGACGGTGACGAGTAAGAAAAAAAATGACGACGTCATACCTGAACGATTAAAAGACATCTTGGCCAATGCCAAAGTAGTGTTTCAACAGGAACTAGGAACCTTGAAAGGAGTCACCGCCTCAATAAAAGTGGAAGATGCGGCAATTCCCAAGTTTTTTAAGGCAAGGCCGGTGCCATATGCAATTCGTCCAGCAGTCGAGGCAGAGCTGGAGAATTTGGAAAAGGCAGGCGTGTTATCCAAGGTAGATTGGAGCGAGTGGGCAACACCCATCGTCACGGTCATGAAGAAAACGTTGAATAATGATAAATCTGAAGAACAGAGAAAAATTCGCATCTGTGGGGACTTCAAGGGGACTGTAAACCCGGTCCTTCACATGGTACAGTATCCTCTTCCGAGGACGGAAGATATTTTCACCTCACTATCCGGAGGGAAACGTTTCACCAAAATTGACTTGGCACAGGCATATCTACAGATGGAGGTTGAGGAGGCCTCTAAAAAGTATCTCACGATAAACACACACAAAGGCCTGTACCAGTACAATCGACTGGTTTTCAGAGTAGCATCAGCTCCAGCTATCTGGCAAAGAGCTATGGAGCAAGTCCTGCAAGGGATTCCAGGGACTCAATGCTACCTAGACGACATCCTTGTAACAGGAGAAAACGACAATGAGCACCTTGCCAATTTGGAGCAGGTGCTCACTAGGCTGAGAGAACGGAGCCTACGAGCAAATCGCCCCAAGTGCGAATTTTTCCAGAAACAAAATATCATATTGTGGCCATATAGTTAACGAAGAAGGGTTGCATAAGTCACCTGAAAAAATTGAAGCAGTCATAAAAGCCCCAGCACCTGAAAATGTCTCACAATTAAGGTCGTTCCTGGGATTGATAAATTACTATCATAAATTTTTACCGAACTTGTCAACTGTTCTGCACCCTCTTAACGCACTGCTACAAACGGGAGTAATTTGGAAATGGAGCGAAGACTGTAAACGTGCCTTCCATAAATGCAAAGGCTTGATCACGTCCAAGGAAGTGTTGGCTCATTACAACCAATCACTGCCAATCAGACTGGCGTGCGATGCATCCCCTTACGGCATAGGAGCGGTATTATCGCATAGATTCCCTGATGGCTCGGAGCGGCCGATAGCTTTTGCATCACGCTCATTGAACTCAGCTGAGCGTAACCATGCCCAGATCGACAGGGAAGCACTCAGCCTGGTGTGGGGAGTGAAGAAATTCAACCATTACCTACACGGACAAAAATTTACCTTGTTGACTGACCATCAACCCCTCGTCTCCATATTCAACCCTAAAAAGGGCGTTCCCATTATGACAGCGCAAAGGCTAGAGGTGGTCCCTTTTCCTAGGGGCACACCAATATGACATAGAATACAAAAGGATCAAAACAGCATGGGAATGCTGACGGTTTATCGCGCCTACCATTGCCAACGGTAGAAGAGGCACCTACAGTGGACCCAGTGGAGATGTTCCACTCAACCATAGTGGAATGTCTACCAGTAACAAATTCTACCATTGAAAAGGAAACGAGAAATGACCAGACTCTCTCACGAGTCTACGATTTAACGGTGAAGGGATGGCCAGCACATGGCGAACCACTGTTGCCAGCATTCTCGCAAAGAAGAGAACAGCTGACAGTGTGCCGAGGAACCTTGATGTGTGGATCCAGAGTGGTGATTCCACCCAAACTCCAGGATAAAGTGCTAAAGGAGCTTCACGAGGGGCATCTGGGTGGAGTGAAAATGAAGAACCTAGCCACAGCGTTTGTGTGGTGGCCAGGTATCGATGGAGACATCGAAGAAATGACCAAGAGCTGTCTAGGATGCCAGAAGGTCCAAAACGCCCCACCACAAGCCCCTCTACATCCATGGGAGTGGCCCTCATCTCCATGGCAAAGGGTACACATCGACTTTGCTGGTCCATTTATGGACTCAATGTTCTTAATCGCGGTTGATGCACACTCCAAGTGGCCGGAGGTAATAAAGATGTCCTCCACCACCACGGAAAAAACCATCACAGTATTAAGGACCATATTTGCCAGGAATGGGCTGCCTGAACAGATCTGTTCTGATAATGGACCGCAATTTGTGCCAAGAAATCAGGGAGTTCTTAAAAAACAATGGGGTTAAGCACTACACGTCCGCCCCATACCATCCCGCCACCAATGGATTAGCTGAAAGGTTTGTCCAGACCTTCAAGAAGGCCATAAAGGCCATGGGTAATGAAGACATAAATCTACAACATAAGGTAGATGCATTCCTGTACGCAAACAAGAAGTTAACACATGTGGTTACAAACCAAACTCCCGCCATGATGTTTTTCAATAGAAGACTAAGATGCCGGCTGGATTTGATCAAGCCAAACATCAGAAGGGACGTAGAGAACCAGCAATTTCAAGGCATGAATGAAAGGCCAACTAGAACCTTCCAGATAGGTCAACAAGTTTTGGCCCGGGACTACCGTACCGAGAAATGGCAGCCTGGAACTATTTGCACACGACTAGGACCGCTGATGTATACCGTGGACATTGGAGAAAGCATAATAAGGCGCCATGCTGACCAGATCATAGAGTCATCCGAAAAGGGACAACCTACACCACAACTCTATACGCCTAATGAAGAAGCAGAGATACCCATAGTATCTACCTCCGATCCGGTGAGACTGGAACCAGATGAACCCGACACTGGCGTTCAAGCCGAAATCGACCTTGCCAAAAGAACCTACTACACCACCGAAAACTACTACACCACCGAGGCGTTATCCGGACCAAGTCAGGAAGCCTCCAGAGAGACGGAGTTAATTGATTAACTGCAGCAAATGTGTAGATTATTGTTCTTGTAAACATGTTAATTAATGATTACTTAAAATGTTATGTACCAATTATCTAAAAGGGGAGGAATTGTAGTGTATGTACCATTAAGAGCCCCTGTGTACTGTAATACCGGTAGTGACCACTCGGGTATATAAGCCTGTATAGTGTCTTGTATCTTTTAGTTCACCTCCAGACTTTGTTCAGTAAACACCTGTTAAACCAACTCCTGCATTCCGTGTCTCCATTAACACACGGATACAACAATCTCCGACCGGGGGACTCAATTTACCTCCGAGCTTTGGAGCGCCGTAGCTCAAGGTTTAGGCACCAAGCTTCATCGTACCACCGCCTACCATCCACAGGCAAACGGTCTGTGTGAAAGATTCCATAGGTCCCTTAAAGCCACACTGCGTGCTAGTCTCTGTGGGCCTAGTTGGGTGGACAGGCTCCCTTGGGTGCTGCTAGGTCTTTGCACGGCGCCCAAGGACGACCTGCATTCTTCTTCAGCAGAGCTGGTTTACGGCCAACCACTCAGAGTGCCTGGCGATTTTCTTCCTCCTCACACGGAACCCTGGTCCCAACTCAGCAGCTTGTCAGGCACCAGGAAGCGGCTAGGAATTTCATCCCAGTGCCTACGTCGCATCATGACCTGCAGCGCTCCCATGTCCCGGTGGATCTTAAGAGCGCAGAATATGTGTTCATTCGGGAGGATGCTCGCAAAAACCCGCGTTACACAGGTCCGTTCCGCGTCATCTCATCAGGTGGCAAGTCCTTCACAGTTGACGTCAAGCCTGACCACATCTCCATCGACCGGTTGAAACCGGCGCATCTGGATCTGAGCGAACCAGTTGCCACCGCTCAGCCGCCTCGTCGTGGTCGTCCACCGTCGACTGCCGGTCCAGTACAGCCATCCGCCGAGTCGCCAGTGCCCGCCTCACCGGGTCGACCACAGCCGGCCTCCTCTTCTCCGCCTGCGGTGTCATCCCAACCACAGCCAACAGCCAGTTCATCTTCTAGCGCTCCGTTCCAGCTGCCGGGGTATTGCAGCCGGTCGGACAGACTCGTCAGACCCCCTTCTCGCCTTACCTTCGCTCAAAAGCAATTCTGGGGGGGGGGGGGGGGGGGGGCGGATCCACCAGAGGATTACGGACAATTTTGTATATAATTCTTTTTACAGCAATGTAGTACAGCTGGGGGCTGCACCTTTAATGTATCTGTTAACTGTACTAGGGCTTCTTTCCTGTACTCCGCGTGATGACGTCATAACGTCAGAGCTCGGAACCTGCTAGCAGTTTCCAGAGAGCCTTTCAAGCAGACCAGACCTATTTGCATTGTATCCTACAGTTTCCTGTACAGCTTAGTTTGTTCATTAAATTTTGTTGGTTTCGATTTTGAGAGTTGCTCTCAATTCTTCGGCTCAGAACCCCAGTTCCTACAGTTACTTATTTTCAAGTAATCATCAACAGAAACCTGGATAACTTCAGGCCCATGAGTCTCATCAGTAACTTACATCAAATAGAATCAAATTAGGAACAAAGTGGAAGAGTACTTAAAAAAAAAAAAAGTTGGATCTGCCTTTTACTTAAAAACTGAAAAATGGAGCTATAACACAAGGGCAGGGCCATGAACAAAAGATTTTTTTAATGTCTTGGAATGACAATAAATTGAGTATTTTAAACAACTTTAATTTTTTGAAAAAAAATTCAAGTTTTTTATGGGGCTAAAAATAAACTTTTTTTTTTAAGTATTAATAAATGATAAATCATTGAAAAAAAATTTTTTTTTTCCCCCCACTTACTTTCAACTCTTATCCTGGTAAAAGCAGGCCTTACGCCAGGCACAAGAATGGTAAGGGTTTTCTGCGGGCGGAGGGTCTCCAAAAAGCCTATAGAAGACTTTTGAATTTCGCTTTTATGTTTGCTGCCAATCTATTCTCATACTCTCTTTGCCCCTTAACTTTCTTTTTCACTTCCCCTCTGAACTTTCTGTATTCAGCCTGGTTCTCACTTGTATTCTCAACCTGACATCTGTCATACATGCTCTTTTTCTGCTTCATCTTACTGTATCTCATTCGTCAGCCCAGGAGCTCTGGCTTTTGTTGCCCTACCTTTCCCCCTTGTGGGAATGTACCTCGACTGTACCTGAACTATCTCCTCTTTAAAAGGCAGCCCATTGTTCATTACAGTTTTACCTGCCAATTGTGGATTCCAATTTACCCGGGCAAGATCAGCTCTCAACCCACTGAAATTTGCCTTCCTCCAATTAAGTATTTTTTACTCTAGATTGCACCGTCCTTTTCTATAGCTAATCTAAACCTTAGGATACTATGATCACTGTTCCCTAAACATTCCCCTACTGACACTTGCTCCACTTGACCCACCTCATTCCCAGAATCCAATCCAGCAATGCCTCCTTCCTAGTTGGGCTAGAAATGTACTGAAGAAAGTTCTCCTGAACACTTCAGAAATTCTTCCCCCCTCTCTGCCCTTTACACTATTACGATCACAGTCCATATTAGGATAATTGAAGTCCCCCATTATCACTACTCTGTAATTTCCCTGCAAATTTGCTCCTCTATCTTTCCCACTAGTTGGTGGCCTATAGAATACACCTAGTAGCATAATGGCACCTCTATTATTTCTTAACTCTAACCAAATAGATTCTGTCCTGGACCCCTCCAGGACATCCTCTCTCTCCAGCACTAACATTCTCCTTAACCAATACTGCCACCCCACCTCTTTTGTTTCCTTCCCTATCTTTCCTGAACACCTTATATCCAGGAATATTTAAAACCCAATCCTACCCTTTATTTGAGCCATGTCGCCATTATCAGCACATCATAATCCCATGTGGCTATTTGCACCTGCAGCTCACCAACCTTATTTACCACACTTAGTGCATTTACACACATGCACTATAAACCTGTCTTAGACCTTCTTGTATTCTCAGTCTGACCCCACCTAATACCTTACTATTTCTTACTCTAGTGCTATCTGTCTCTCCCCATCCTTTTTGTTTCTCCTTTCTAATGCTACATCCTGGTGCCCATCCCCCTGCTAAATTAGTTTAAACCCTCCCCAACAGCTCTAGCAAACCCCTCCCGCAAGGACATTGGTTCTGGCTCTGTTGAGGTGCAACCCATCTAGCCTGTACAGGCCCACCTCCCCTAGAACCGGTCCCAATGTCCCAGGAATTTGAAGTCTTCCCATCTGCACCATCTCTCCAGCCACGCATTCATCTGCTCTATCCTTCCATTTCTATACTCACTAGCATGTGGCACAGGGAGTAGTCCAGAGATTACTACCTTTGAGGTCCTGCTTTTTAATCTCTTCCCCAACTCCCTAAAATCTGCCTGCAGGACCTCATTCCTTTTTCTACTTACGCCCTTGGTACCAATATGGACCACGACCTCTGGCTGTTCACCCTCCCCCCCCTCAATGTTCTGCAGCCGCTCAGCGACATCCTTGACCCTGGCACCACGCCTGCGGCCACAGGAACACCTGTCCCTTTCCCCTAACTATCAAATCCCCTCCGGCTATTGCCATTCCCTCTCTGCCTGCACACTTTTATGCTGCAGGGGGAAAGGGTTCCACATGAAATTCAGCTACACAAGTTAATGAAATGGGAATACCAAGTAAAACTTGGAGGTGGAAGAGGAACTAGCTATGAGAAAAGATGCAGTGGGTACCAATCAGGGAAATGAGATCAGACTGGAGTGTGAAATACCCCAGTGTTAAGTGCTGGGCCCCTATAGTTTCTGATCTATATAAAATGGCCTAGATTCAAATGCTCAATGGCAGTTAGTCAAATTTGCAAATGATTCTAAACCTTGGGGTGGGAGCAGAAACAGTAGAATCAGATGAAGCTAAGGAATTACAGAAGCAATGAGACAATATTCGCAAGTAGACCGAACTATGGTAAGTGAAATTCAATGCAGACAAGTGCAAGGTCTTGCATATACTGGAAGAAAAGGGTCAATAAAAACTTTAGAGGAGACACTAAATGAGATCTGGGAGTGAAGAGTACACAGACCATGCCCAGGCATTGTACAGCAGTTATTAGAAAGAAAAGAAAGATTTGCATTTCGATAGCGCCTTTCACGACCACCGGACATCTCAAAGCACTTTACAGCCAATGAAGTACTATTTGAAGTGGAGTCACTGTTGTAATGTGGGAAACGCAGCAGCCAATTTGCACACAGCAAGGTCCCAGAAACAGCAATGTGATAATGACCAGATAATCTGTTTTTGTTATGTTGGTTGAGGGCTAAGTATTGGCCAGGGCACCGGGGATAACTCCCCTGCTCTTCTTCGAAATAGTGCCCTGGGATCTTTTACGTCCACCCGAGAGCAGACGTGGCCTCGGTTTAACGTCTCATCCGAACAACGGCACCTCCGATAGTGCAGCACTCCCAAAAAGCAAAGCAAAAAGAATACCGAGCTATATTGCCAATTAGTGGAGTTAAATCGGAGGCCACCATGGTCAAGCTGTAGAGTGTTCAGGTCAGGATATACCTTGAATACTGAATTCAATTCTGGTCACCAAGTGCACAAGGGAAATATTCAAACTCAGTCCTGGGTCAGCCGGAATTTCTTCCATCTAAATATTGGGAAAATTGAGGCAATCATCTTTTGCTCTTGCCACAATCACCATGTCTTGTTACAAACTGAAAAAGATTTACAACTTCAACATCCTACTTAACTGCAGCTGAGCTTTCCATTCCACAGAATGCCTATTTCCACCTCCATAACATCACCCACCTCAGACCATCCACCACTGAAACCTTCCTCCTGGCCTTAGTCACCTGCAGACGTGACTACTCAAAAGCTCCCCTGGCCAGCCTCCCAGCTTCGAAATTTAGGCTCATCCAAAACTAATCACATCCTATCCTGCTTCGGGCAGGGAGAAAATAACCATCTAAAATCTTGGGAGTAGCACAAACAGGTGCTGTGAAACTCTCAGAACAAAAATGGTCCTATCCCAGAACAAAATGGTCCTATCCCAGAACAAAATGGTCCTATCCCAGAACAAAATGGTCCTATCCATCCAGTCAATGATTGACGGTGCTGCAGCAGTGAGCTTGAAAAACAGAGCTATAACACACAAGGGCAGAAGGAATAGGCAAAGCAATTAAAAAAAGATTATCTGAAAGCTATCTGCACATACGAGGCAGGAATATTTGCTATTCTGGTGTCCTAATCTGGAAACAGATTTAATTCTGCAGTTGATTACCATGGGAACATAATGAAACATTCTTTTCTGAAAATATATTGCAACAAATTAATTTCCTCTCCTACAGTAGTTCCCCTTCCACCCCACCCCCAAACTCAGTATTTCCTGCAGAAGCTACCTGTGGAGGGATGTAAAAAGTATGATCTGGCTCCCCAAAAATTCATCCAGGACTCCCATTACCAGAATACAAATAGGGTAAGAAGATTGTACAATGTTCCAAGTTTACATTCAGAACTTCCTTTTTTTAAAAAAAAAACGACATTTCACACTACCCTACAGCTGACACCTGCTGATAAACAGAATAACTTAGCGTGAACAGTTTAACAGGACAGCTGATACTTGAAAAACTAGCCTTCATTCTGTACATCTCACTTGCCCATCAAATCAGATTCCACCCCCGCAAAGTTATTTATGGAACTCAAGTGCCCCTCAGGCATATTGTTACATATTATAAAGTTTACTCAGCCTTGCCCGGCTATATCCTCCTCCTCCCCACCCCCATTATTAGTCAAGTGGATAGGCTAAATCCACAACCAGGTCTCCTCGGATTCTCTTCCGTAGCTGGCTCCTACATAGTGCACAAAAACCAAGGTCAAGGCAACACACCACCACAAAGGACGGGTAATCGTGTGGCTTCCTACCACAGCTTCTTCTCAGTACTGCTGCCAAAGTCTCAAGCTCAGCAGCATGGAGAGGTTATGGGGGGGGGGGGGGGGGGGGGGGGTGGAAAGAGAGAGTTAGACTTTCAATCCTCACTGAGACACATTAGTATTCCAAGGAGCAAACTGAAGGCCCCTATTAAAAAATAATATTCTACCTAACCAGTCACCAAGTCATCTGATGAGTGACCCTATTGTACCAGGTCCTTTCTAGAAAGCCTAAAAGACACTGAAAAAAGGAGTTCTGGCAGCGATGGAGCAACATTGCCATCTTTTTTTTTTTTTTTTTTAAAAGCAGGAGCATCCATACATCACAATAATGGCTATCCTAACCCTAAATGCCAAATTAAGTCATACAACTTTAAATTGAACCTGGTTTCTCCATTTTCAGAAAAATGACTTGTACCCAACAATCCTACAAATTATCACTCATAAGCCTTACAGCAATTATAATACTAGATCTGCCATGGGATTGCTCACTGCTAGCTTCAAATTTAGCAGAGTGCTCATTGCTTACTGTGGTCTCATTCATCACTGGTCTATCCCATTTGTAAAATTACTATATACTGATACCAAGATATACACCACTTCACAAAACCTACTTAAAAATACAAGTAACTTTCTACTTCACTTCCCCAATACCTCAGACAGTTATTTACATTGGATGACTTTTTGCCCCATTTCCTAGAGAGGATTTTCACACCTTCCCTAAAACTGTTCTATCCCCACACCATTATTTCCAGGATTATAAAAGTTACATTTTTCTCTTCACAGCCCAGTGGATAGGATAGCATTGCAGCAGGAAGCCTTCCCACCGCCCCCTGCCACATTGACTCAGCTAGTCTGTGCCTGGCTGACTGCGTGCACCAGTGTCTTCAGCTCAGCATTAGAGCTTCTCATTAACATTCTCCTTCTGCCTAGTACAAACATCAATACCCTGTAACAAAAAAATTCATTCCAACACCACCAGTGCTTAGAAATTTTATTTAACTAAAGAGAAATGTTGAATTTTCCACACAAATAAAAAACTTTCACACATTAGACAAGCTTATTTCTTCACACTAAATTAACTTCCTTCAACTCCAAATTTCTTCACAACACACCAAGCCACAAATCTATCATAAACAATATAAAATATAGTCTTCAATACAAGGTGGCAATTTACTCCATGTTCACGAGATCATAATGCATCAGTACAGGTTTTTTTTTTTATAAACAGGCATCCAGTCTCGTGTGTATTGTAACCCATTTATTTGAGGTTTGCCACCAACAGCAAGCACCTAATGTAAATACGATGCTGCGACTGAAGGGGCAAACATTAATGCAACAAAAACTTGCAGATATACAACACCTTGAACATAGTAAAACGCCCCAAGACGCTTCACAGGAGCAATTAAAATCTGACTGAGCCACACAGGAGTTACAAGGACAGGTGGTTTTCAAGCCCACCTCTCGACAGTAGTGCCTCGGAAGTAAACACTCAGTAGCACACCAGAGCCGAATGTTGGCCTGCCGAGTAGCTGAAATGTTCCTGCCTGCCTTTATACAAGCAACATACTCATTTCAATACAGCTGGCCCACATGGATTTTTCCCAGCCATTGGGAAGTTAGAAGCACAAAAGTAAAACGCATGCACCATTGTTTTATGGTCGTTATGGTTGCTGCAAGATCTTACTACAATGTAAACAGAGCAATTTCAACACTAGGGCTGGGAGCAGCCAATAGAGAATCACGTCAGCAATAGTCTTGAATAAAAAGGTGATCCATTAGACTTGAATGAACTTTTTTTGGTAATGTTGGTAACACTGGTGAAGTGCCACACTTTATAGTTCGTTTACAGGCACACACCCCTACGCATCTAACTTCAAAAAGATGTGAATTCAAAAAAAGTCAGACTTTTATATATTGTAATTAATTTCTATTTTATTCAGCCAACAAGAGGGTGATTTAAAATTTGATGGCAGAAGTAGGTGATCAGGTCACTGTATGCAAAAGTATGTAAGAATGCACGCAGGACCAATTACTTCTTCAGCTGTCCTTAAAAAAAGCCTCCTTTCCTGAAGACAGTAACTCAAGCTGGGTAAAGTTCAATGGGTGGTGTCAGACCTCCAGTACCTCTCTAGTAGCCGTTCAGAACACAATGCCAACAAGCTATTCATAAAGGGGCCATCATGAATGAGCCCAGCCCCATTCTCACCAGTACTCGTCTCACATGCACGAGGCGCACAGGTAGAAATCAGGATCTGGAATCCAAGTTTCCCCTCCTCACAATGCCACAGCAATTATAGCATCCATGGCCAAAATTAACTAACTCAGCACAGATTGAAGCTCAGATCCACAACCTTACTAGTCTATTTTGTCACATCAGGTGAGGCATTAGCTTAATATTTCCCCCAAAAAATTGAATCACTAAATAATGACACTCAAAGTACATTCAGAAAAGCAATTTAAGACTTGCTTGGAATTTAGTTATTGATGTAAAATTAATCAGAAGTGTTTAGTTCAGATATATTGCTCCAGCATGTACTTCTACAATAGCCTTCTCCCTCCCTCCATTAATGTTGTGTGTGTTGTTTGGACATACTGCCCCTTCCATTTATTGATCAGCCAAATGCTTGCACTATCGCTAAGCATATTTAATATACTGGAGCCAATACGCAACAGGGGGAAAAAACAGAAGTATTGTGCAATGCACCATGTGTAATTCTCTACCACCACCACACCAATTACTACCAATACTGCATCATGGGGTTATATAGCTCAAAATGCTCTCCCCAGATATAACCCAATGAGAAGTTCTACAGTTAGTACTGCAGGGTGCTTTCCACAGCTCAAGTAGACATATGAAAGCATCATACACCCACCATTACACTACTGAGCTCTGAGTTGCAACACTGTGGCAGCAGAGAATTTCTTTCATCAGTTGTCTAACCAAAATAGAGCTTTTTTGCAACTCTAGCCCAGACTTTATTCATTCTATTCCAACCACAAAATCCTTCCCAGTCACTCCCTCTTGGAATACTTGAATAACGCCCCCTCAAAAAAAAACTGAAGAGCACAAACATGCTCCCAGCTGACTGCAGCAGATTCAAACAATGGATTCACTGTTTCTTCAACCACTTGTTTGTACTCAGTCTTTAGAAAGAACAAATGCCTCCACGTCCTGCTTTGGAAAAGGATACTCCTTTAAGCTGATCAATTAATTAACCAAAAGGTTGCAAGTTTAGTGTGAAGTACCTTCCAGCAGAGATGGAATTGAAGAAAAGAACACCTCAAAGAAGTTCTACAGAATAAACCCAGAAACAAGCAAATTTACCAGGCAAACAAAATATATATATATTTTTTTTAATTCTTCCAAGCAAATGTTCTATAACAAAGCAGCAGTAACTATTAGAAAAAGTACCCTTCAAAGACAATCAGAAAACCTCAGTTAAGATACTGCTCATCATACTTTTAATTTGAAAAACTTCAATAAGTCTAAAGAAATCATTGAAGAACAATCTTGGAGAATAAATCCAATACCCATTTATAGTGACAGAATGAGGGCAGATTCATTCACAAATCTGACCTCTCTTACCACCATTAATGACCTGAACTCGTGCCAAATTAGCACCATCATAAAATGAGCCCACCAGAGGTAGAGTTTTGTGCCAGTGTTGAATGGGCACTCTGCCCATATAAACTGGCATTAATCCTTGCAGCCCAAATTGAATGCATTTCTCATACTACGATCTCTTTCCTTGTCCACACAATACTACCACCGTAAAAGATAAATTTAAGGATGACTATTGTGGAAAATCCTACTCATTTAGCCTCTTGAATGAAGCACGAGTTTTCTACCAATAGAAAAGGGCCGACTGCTTTGGCAATGAGCCCCCAAATTAATACAAACTAGAATGTTGGCAGAGGGCCACTAAACCTTCAAAGAAAATAAAAGGTTTCACCAGCAGTAGTTCTGAACAACAAATCTGAATCAAAGATAATGCAAAATCACCTCTTGGAGGTGGCTCCGCTTTACAATGATTCAGGCCCACATCAGCAGTGAAGGTATGTAGCACCTCAGAGCAGGCATGACAAGTCTCCATGCAGTACCTGCACCAAGTGTCGTGGAACAGGATATCGGACAACTATTTAGTCAGATTAGAGAAAACTTTAATCAACATCTGGCCAAGTTATATCTTAACTTTGAAAGCTTGATACTGACACCAAGTCCCCAAAGTGTTCCATTCATCAGTACAAAGAACCCTTCCCTTTACAATAAGTATCAAGACAGCATAAAGGCATTTCTTTAAAAATACATTGCAGTATGCATTTACATGGCGTTTCCCACCAACGTACCTTAAGCAACTCAAGTTCCATACGGAGGCGATTGTTGTCAGACAGCAGGTCCCGGTTTCTATTTTCAGTATGCTCAAGCTGAGTCTCCAGTTCTGCTTCGAGTTCTCGACTTCCTTCCTGGAACTCAATTAGCTCTTCCCGAGTGTCCTGTGCACTAATGAATAAGGTTGAAAAAATTAGAACAATACTATGGATTTTAGTAACATTTTTCTTAAGATGTTCCACGTGAGAGTTCAAAACTAGGGGCCATAAATACAAGATAGTCACGAATAAATCTAATCGGGAATTCAGGAGAAACCTCTTTACCCAGAGCGATTAGAATGTAGAACTTACCACATGGAGTAGTTGAGACAAATTGCATAGATGCCTTTAAAGGGAAGCTAGATAGATACATGAATAGAATGATATGCAGATAGGGTTAGATAAAGTATGGTGGGTGGCAGCTTGTGTGGAGCATGAACACCAGCACAAACTAGTTAGGCCAAATGGCCTGTTTCTGTGCTGTAAATGCTATGTAAAAAAAATCCCTCAGTTGCGGTCGGCATTTGTACAGTAAGTTAAGTGCCAGTTAGTCATGAGACACAAATGGTGAAGAACATTACTTTTGTGTCAATCTGTGGTCCAGGACATATACAGACCTCAAATACTATTTATTTGGTCATCAGTTTATCATAAAATCACAGAAATTTACAGTACAGAAGGAGGCCATTCGGCCCATCATGTCTATGCCGGCATAACTATAGCTTTACATAACCAAAACTTTCCATTTGCAAATATTCACAAAAACACTACTGAACTGAGCCACATCGTGCACTAACGAAGTTCCCACAGTATATCCTTGCTCTGTACTTACCGTTGTTGGTATTTTAGAGCAAGCTCTTTCCAATAAGCAATTTCCTCTTCGACCGAATTGAAAGCCATTCTTTCCAAGTCATCCATTGCGACAATTCCAAATTTGATGTCTACATTCAAAAGAGAATGGAGTACAATTGTAGATTATTCGAACTCAGCGAAAGTATTTTCCTGCAAAACAACTCCAAACATGCAACATTCCAATATATTTTCTCGTTCTCTCCTCAGTCTAGAAAGGATCCATTCCTTCCCAATCATGTGATGTACAGCGATTATAATACTGGCATCAAACACGAATGGCTCCAACATGTGTTGTAGTACGTTTCTTTGACACTTGAAGGTCTAAGACTGAGCACAACTGCAGTACTCTATTAGTAATTTGATCACTTGCAAGTTCTACCCAAGACCCATTTCTCCTTTACATTCATAACAAAAAGGTGTTTCAAAGGCACAATGCATGCAAGGGTTCAGGTGATCTTAAGCTACAAGAGCATAGCTGAAGCAATGTATAAAGTAATCTTTACACTTGTGCAGTGGAATGCTTTTCTTGAGGAAAAAAAGGACACCAGTTTATTTTGAAGTAGAAAATCTCTAGTTTTATTAGTGTATGACAAAACCCACGTTCGCCGTTAATAGCTTTTCAAAGTAGAGAAATGCTTGCCTTGTCGTCAAGTAAAATTAATCTTTTACAAGTTTTTTTTTTGCCTTCCTGTTCCAACTCTTATCTGTGTATGGTTCTAAAGATACCACATCCAAGTGTGAAATCATAAGAAACTGGACAACAAGTGTCATCTAGCTATTCAACCTAAAGGGCATCAGAATCAAGCTCAATCTACCACCATCCAAACTTTCTTGCAAATCACAAGCAAAAGCTCTAGCCCAGGGGCCCTGAAACCAATTTAGCTCCCCAACTGAGATCAAGTCAGCACAGACCAGGAATCAAATCTGCCACCTTTCAGCCTTTAGGCTCAGTGCTCACCTATACTATTCTAACTGTGTAAATCTTCAGATTCCACAAATATAAAGCTTTGAAGCGAGACTCTTGGAAGAGTGTGGTTAAAAGGCCTGAATAAATGAGCAAGTCTTTAAAAGAACACTTAAATTAAAATCTGTTGTCGAAAGCTCCCAGAATTGAGGAAGTTGACTGACCGATGACTAAACTGCTGAGTCAGCAACTAATAAAACTCGAGGCCTGTGCAACACGAGGCTGGAATGTGATCATACAGAGAGGGGAAAAAAACTATTTTAAAACAATGTTGCAATGGAGAATCTGTAACAACTTTTTTTCAAAAAACAGTTAAGAGATGCTGATGGGGTGATCTTCATACAAGTCCCAACTTTTGAAAAATTGAGGATGTCAAAACAAGCAGCATTTATATAGCACCTTTACTGTAGAAAACAGCCACAGGTCCTGGGGGGATGGGGAGAAGAGGAAAAATATGGGAAGTGAAAGAAAATATGGATAAAGGGAACAACACATGAGGTGTGGTGCAATAGTTAGGAGGTGACTGAAAGCTTGGTCAAAAATACAGCTTAGACAGCTGAACATTCTTGCAAGGGGGAGGGGGAAGAAAATGTATAAAAGGGCAATGGATGCACAAGAGGAAACAAAAGGCTGGAGCAGGACCAAAGGGTGAGGGAGCAGATACAAGGCTGGAGAAGGGAACCAATATAGATCAGCAAGAATAGTAGTGATGGGCAAGCAGTACAAAATATGAGCAGCTGACTTTTGAACAAATTGGGAATTTATGAAGCTAGGAAGCCAGCAAGGGGGATATTGGAGGAAACGAGATGCAACAACAGCGTGGATAAGGATTTCAGTGGTGGTGCGTGATGTTATGGAGGCAAAAAGAAGCAACCTTGATTAAGGGAATGGACAACAGAATGTCATGGTTTGGTTCAGCATGAAGTGGGTGGGGAGGGTGATGCAGTTAATGGCAAAGGAGCAGAGTTGATGGGAAGTCTGAGGTTTTTGACCTGCTCCAACATTTAGCTGAAAGAATGTTGGCTCATCCATCACTTGCTGTTGAGTTGGTTAAGAGATAAAGCCAGGCATCATCAGCATATTCATGAATGGTGATTATGTCCTTGGATGGTGTCACCAAGGGACTATGTGTAGATGAGGAAGAGGAGCTGGCCAAGGGTAGATCCTTGTGGTACACCAGAGGAGATTGTGATACAGGATGAGAAATCATTGCTGGAGATGCATTGGCTGCGTTTAAGACAGTAAAAAGATTGGAACCATGGAAAAGTAGTGCCACCGGGCTGGACAAGAGAAAGGCAATGAACAAGAATGGCATTAGCAACCGCAGTGAATGTTACGGAGCGATCAGCATTGACTTTACTCAATGCACCAGTCATAAAGGACTTAATTAAGGTGGGGACAGTAACATTGAACAGCAGAGGTGGGAGACATTCAGCAGTTTGATGGGAATGAGGGTGGTGAAGAAGCAGTTGAACATATCAACAGCTGTAGAGGTGTCACAATGGATGGAGAGCTGTAGGAGAGGCAGTTGAGAGCAAGTGAATTTGAGGGAGTTGGGGAAAATAATTTGCGCCAGGTGTGGACAGAGAGATTAGGGGAAGGCAGATTAATATGTACAGTAAGGGAGACCAGGAAATGGTCAGACTCAGAGAGGGCACGAGAGATGGTGAGTTCAAGGATGTGGCTGTGTCTAATGATCTAATGTGAAAGATGAGATTAAATTAGAAGGGTAGAGAAGACAGAGTTAGTAAGGAATTAAGCGTAGGATTAAATCACCATCCAATGCAGAGGCTAAGGGAAACGATCTCAGTGAAACCAACATGGTGCTTGGGAGGGTGGTACACAAATGAGGAATTTAAAATGAGCTTAAGAATGCCAACAAAATACATAGAAAACTACACACCTTTAATTGAGCTAGCACAACCTCAGATCACCCACCCACACCATTCCATACTGAAACCTGGAGAGAGGGATTCAAAGGATCCTGAATTAACTCCCATCTAATCCAACTGGAGGGGGAGGGGGAAGAGAATCCACTCACCAGTCAAGGATAAGTTGTTTTCCAGCCTTGACAAGCCAAAAAGAACTCGTCAGCTTGCAGGCATCAGTAGGTTTATCCTTATAGCTAATATTTTATTATCCTCTGGGCTGCTGCATCTCTCTCCCTATCCATCCCACTGAAACTTCTAAAAAGTTGTCGTTTTCCTTTTTCAGAATCAGCTTGGTCCAAGTAAAACTGTAATTTTATTATTTGAAACTGAAGTCCTCCAGTAATTTCTCCCCATCACTGGATTGAGAGGCTATGTACTTTGTCAAGTCTGATTTGTGGATAATTAAGTGCTTTCACTTATTACACAAACAAGCTATTTAATTCCAAAGAAGTTTGCACTTCAAGCAACAACCCTCCAAATGAGTCATCTGAAGCCACATTTTTCACAATAATTCAAAATTTGCAGATGACAAAACTTGGAAGTATAGGAGAGTGGTAGACTTCAGGAAGACAAACAGGCTGGTGAAATGGGCAGACACATGGCAGATGAAATTTAACACAGAAAAGTGTGAAGTGATACATTTTGGCAGAAAGAATGGGGAGAGAACATATAAACTAAATGGTACAATCCTAAAGTGGGTGCACAAACAGAGAGACCTGGGTGCACGTGTGCACAAATTGTTGAAGGTGGCAGGGCAGGTTGCAAAAGCAGTTAAAAAGGCTTACAGGATCCTGGGCTTCATGAATAGAGCTATAGAGTACAAAAGTGTGGAAATGAAGAACAACCTGTATAAAACACTGGTTCGGCTCCAACTGGAGTACTGTGTCCAATTCTGAGCACCACACTTTAGGAAAGATGTGAAGGCCTTAGGTGCAGAAAAGATTTACAAGAATGATTCCAGGAATGAGGAACTTCAGTTACGTTGATAGACTGGAAAAGCTGGGGTTGTTCTCCTTGGAGCAGAAAAGATTGAGGGGAGATTTAATAGAGGTGTTCTAAATCATGAAAGGTCTGGACAGAGTAGATAGAGAGAAACTGTTGCCATTGGCAGAAGGGTCAAAAATCAGAGGACACAGATTTAAGGTGACTGGCAAAAGAACCAAATGCAACATAAGAAAATATTATTTTTTTTTTGTATTTTTTTTTGAGTGGTTAAGATCTGGAATGCACTGCCTAGAAGGGTGGTAGAAGCAGACTCAATCTTATCTTTCAAAAGGGAGTTGGATAAGTATCTGAAAGAAAAGGGCTTGCAGGGCTATGGGGAAAGGGACTAGCTGAGCGTCGGCACAGGCTCGACAGGCCAAATGGCCTTCTATGCTGTAACCATTTTATAATTCTATGAATGGTTCCAGGGATGAGGGACTCAGTTACGTGGATAGACTGGAGAATCGTGGATTATTCTCAGAGCAGAGAAAGATGAAAGGAGATTTGATAGGTGTTCAAAACCCTGAGGGATCTAGACAGAGAAAAACTGTTCCCATTGGCAGAAGAGTTGAGAACCAGAGGACACAGATTTAAGGTGACTGGCAGAGGAACCAAAGGCGACATGAGGAAAAACATTTTTACGCAAGTTGTTATGATCTGGAATGCACTGCCTGAAAGGGTGGAGGTGGTAGACTGAAGGAATTGGATAATTACTTGAAGGAAAAAAAATGCAGGGCTGTAGGGAAAGGGGACTAGCAGAAGTGCTCTTGCAGAGAGCTGGCATGGGCTCAACGGGCCGAACGGCAGCCTTCTGTGCTGTAACTATGCTATGATTCTATATGTGGCCTTTCAAAGCTTTATATTTTAAGAAATCCAAGTGGCTCACAATATTGATAATTCCATTTCAACGGGCACCACACCAACCACTGATACTTGCTTCAAACATACTTGCTGAAGCGATTTAAAGATTGCTCAAACGAGCTGCTTTCAAAGCCACAGGATTCTGACTATTACACATTGAACAAGACTGTCGGTTCAAAGTCAGGCGACATACTTATGGTCTTGCGATGCTTATCCACTTCCCGGAAGGGAGTTAAAAACTGGGACGTAAACACCAGAACTCTTGTTAGTCATCCTCTCACCATTTCTATATATAAAAATGATAAAACTTTTCTACAACAAAAAAGCCTAGGAATTAAAGTATGAACGCTTCAATGTAGAAGTTGGACGAACTCAATATTAAAAGTGAGACGTGGCAAATTCTGGGACTTGCTGTCAGGGAGCTCAGCCCATCAACAGGGAAAAATCGAGATTCACTTGGCCGGAAACCGCCCCTGCAAAAAGATTTACAGTTGATCCAGCGGGAGCCGGGCCCGACCCGGCCCGTCACTCGGCGCACCGCCGACCAGCCTCGTACCTCACACACACACACACCGAGCGATACAGCGGGGGAGCAGGGCGAGACCCGGTAACCGCTAGGCGGAAGACACAGTCTCACCGCCGCTTCAAACCCGCCAACCGCCACAGGAAGTCCGCGCGGCCGCTGCCTCGATCAGGGGCGCGGCACGGCCCGAGGGCCCCTGGCGGGCACTACACCGGGGTGTGAGAGGGAGACCGGCAGCCTTTCCTTACCTCCCATGTCGGGGAGGTCTCCTTCGCCGCCGTCTGTGGATGGGTGGGGGTGTATCAGTCGCGGTATTTTTCTCTCTCTCTCGCCCGCTGTCTGGCCTCTGCCTGCTTCCCAGCTCTTTAAATCCAAACCATCACAACCTCGCTGCTCTGCGCCGCGATTGGCCGGCGGCTCCGAGCGGCGCACGCAATACGCCGAGAAGCAGCCAATCGCAGGGTGCCCTGACGTCACGCATTGTCTGGGTTCGCACGGTCTGAGAGTCGGCGGCGCCTCCCCGCAGTCAGCTGCCTTTGTGAATGTTAGCCAGCCTGTGAGTGCTCTTGACCTATTCCCTTTATTTCAATCAGCTGAGTCTCCCTACCCGCCTAGCACAACTTCTGGGGAAGAATCCCACCGCTCTTTCAGGTTTCTATCATTGGTTCTTTCCAAAATCTCACCAGTCACAGTGTGTCACATCTGCAAGCATTTCAATGCAGTTTAGTCAATGGCACTCACTCATAGGGTCTCCGCCGGTTTCCATGCAGCACAGTCAATGTATGTCAACGAGTTTGCGTGCAATGCAGACTATGCTACTCACATTATTTCCACACAGTGCACTCAGTGCCACTCAATCATTCCATGTCAGTTTGTTTCCATGCAGTGCTGTCAGTCTCAATTGATCAAAGCATGTCAATGCTTTTCCACGCACTGCAGTCAATGCCACTCAAGTTTTTTGAATGCATTTTCTGTACAGTGCAGTCAGTGCCATTCAATGTGCCTCAATTCATTTCCATGTTGTGCAGTCAATGCCACCCAGTGTCTCAATGCAATTCAAGGCCATTTAGTCAAGACATCTTTCTATGAGTTACATGATAGATATGGATGAGGAAGGCCATTCAGTTAATTTTAGCTCATCCATCCAGAATGCCCTGCAATCCTTCTATCATAGCACCCAACTGTTTCTGAAATCATTCTATGATTCTACTTTATATAAAAATTAGTCCGAAATTTGCTTTTCACTACTTTGAACCTGTGGCCTCCTGCCATCATTTAGTTTGAAGTAAACTTTAGATTTGCCATTCAGTACATCTCCATGTCCTTGAGCACCCCGGCTGTCATATTGCAAGTCAGTTCATCTCTATTTAACTTACAATGTGTGCTCCATGGGGAATGACTTACTCTATGTACCTCCAACTCTGGCCTCTTGTTAATCCCCCTTATGTTCACCCCACCATTGGCAGTTGTACCATCAGACATCTAGGTTAGGCTCTGGAATTCCCTCCCTAAACCTCTCTGTCTCTCCATCTCTCCCCTCCTTATAATCCACCTCTTTGACCAACAACAACTTGTATTTATATAACGCCTTTAACATAGTAAAACATCCCAAGGTGCTGCACAGGAGTGTTATAAAACAAAATTTGACACCGAGCCACACAAGGAAAAATTAGGGCAGATGAAAGAGGTAGGTTTTAAGGAGCGTCTTAAAGGAGGAAAGAGAGGCAGAGAGATTTAGGGAGGGTATTCCAGAGCTTAGGGCCTTGGCAACTGAAGGCACGTCCACCAATGGCTGAGCGATTAAAATCAGGGATGCTCTCAAGGGCAGAATTAGAGGAGCACAGATATCTCGGGAGGTTATGGGGCTGGAGGAAATTACAGAGATAGGGAGGGGTGAGGCCAAATTTTTTCTTACCCCTCCTAATATCTCTTTATTTCATCTATTTTTGTCTGATTACGCCTCTGCGAAAAACTTTGTTATGTTTTTCTCCATTAAAAGTGCTATATAAATGCAAGTTGTTATTGTATGACTATTGCACTAACAGAGCCTAATCTGGATGTCCAACAGCTCAACCGCCAATGGTGGGTGAATGTAATGGGGATTAACAAGAAGCCAGCGTGTAAGCCACACCCCATGGAGCACACATTGTAAGTTAATAACACTCTCTCTTATGTTCATTAATAAATAGACAATTCTTATTATGAACACAGCTAGCTTTTGCTAGACACTTTTATTGAGCACATGTGGACTAGGTACAGTATCTGTAGAGGCTGCCATCTTGACTGCTGCCTTGTGGGTAGCCTAGTGCCTCATGGGTAATGTAGTCTTAATATACATACAGCTGGGTAGTGTAGTCTTATATACATACAGCTCTACACAGCTCTACGGCTCCACCTAGTGTCCACTATAGAATGACATGTTATTGATCATTACATCCCCCTTTCTTTGAGGTTTAACAAAATCAATATCAATCAACTTTCAAGAAAACAATAAAGATAATATCAGTAACACTTTTGTTAGTGCTCTATAAACATAAACATTTTCAAAACAGTCAACACATTTTCAAAGCTTTACATTGTACTCAAAGATTAAGTCTATCAGGCTTTTTTACTTCACGTGTGGATCTTCTCAACACGGATAAGTCTGATGTGTCTTCATGAGATTGTTCTGGCGGTGAATGACAAGATGCAGTTGCGGCATTGTCATCAATCTGGTCTTGAATAGTCTTTACCATTTAAATGAAAAAGGCCCATACCAACCTTTTGCCATGGTGCTGTTGGTATGTCAGCTACTATCATTGGTTCCTTTGCTTGTTTGTTTTGGTGTTTCTGACATGTCTCACATTCGCCTATCATGTTCTCAATGTCCTTCTTTATGCCAGGCCAATAAACAGTGTCTCTTGCTCTCCTTTTGCATTTTTCAATTCCGAGGTGTCCCTCATGAAGCCTTTTGAGCATGTCTTGACATAAAGCCTCTGGAATGACTATTCTGTTCTGTTTTAGTAATAGTCCACTTGCGACACTCAATTCTGACCTTATGTGAAAATATTTTGGACAGGAACCTTTTGGCCAACCATGATGAATGTTCTCTATTACTGTTTGTAACACTGTATCTTTTACTGTTTCCTCTGCTATTTGCTTTGATTTTGTGTCTGACACGGGCAGCGCAGCAGTGACCATACTCACATGAACATCCACGTCTTCTTCAGTAGAGCTCACATGACTCATTGTGGGTGCTCGGGATAGTGCATCTGCTAACACTATGTATTTGCCTGGTGTGTAGATCAGTTCAAAGTCATATCTTTGCAGCTTCATCATGAGTCGTTGAATCCTTGGAGACATCTCATTCAGGTTTTTTTTTTATGATGGCAATCAGAGGGCTGTGGTCTGTCTCAACTGTGAAGGTGGGAAGTCCATATATGTAGCCATGAAACTTTTCTAGTCCAACTACCAAGCCTAGACATTCCTTTTCAATCTGAGCGTATCGACACTCAGTATCAGTCATAGACCTGGAGGCATAGGCAACAGGCTTCCAATCTTCACCCTCTGCTTGTAGCAAGACCGCACCTAGGCCATCTTTTGATGCATCCGTTGACACTTTGATTCTTTTTGTTGGGTCAAAGAAGGTGAGTACAGGTGTGGTTGTCAGCACTGTTTTGAGGTTTACCCACTCTTGTTCATGTCTTTCTGTCCATGCGAACTCATTTGTTTTATGTAGCAGGTCTCGCAGACAGGCTGTCTTGGCTGACAAGTTAGGAATGAACTTTCCAATGAAGTTTATCATCCCCATGATGCGTAGCACTCCTTTTTTGTCAGTGGGTCGGGGCATTTTGAGTATGGCGTTTACTTTTTCCATATCTGGCTCTATTCCTTTACCAGATAGATTATCTCCTAGGAAAGTGACTTCCTGGACACCAAACTGACACTTGGCTTTGTTGAGCTTCAGTCCATTCCGGCGAATGCTCTGTAGCACTTTAGTCAGTCTCTCATTGTGTTCTTTCAGTGTGGAGCCCCAGATGATGATGTCATCAACATAGACCCGAACTCCTTCCAGACCTTCAATTATGTGTTCCATCGCTCTATGAAAGATTTCAGATGCAGATATTATCCCGAAAGGCATTCTGAGGAAACAATACCTGCAAAATGGTGTGTTGAAGGTACAGTATTTGGTGCTCTCTTCATCCAGTTTTAGTTGCCAAAATCCTTGTTAGGCATCGAGCTTTGTAAAGTATCTGGCACCTGACATTTCACTGGTGATTTCTTCTTGCTTGGGAATCTGGTAGTGTTCACGTTTTATGTTTGCATTTAAGTCCTTTGGATCCATGCATATTCTTAGATCATTGTTCTTTTTCTTTACACATACCATGGAGTTAACCCAGTCTGTTGGCTCTTCGACTTTCCTGATGACTCCTAGTGTGGTCATTCTGTCCAGTTCATTCTTGAGCCGGTCACGCAGGGGTGCTGGAACTCTTCGTGGAGCATGTACCACTGGCTGAGCATTCTCCTTTAGCTGGATCTTGTAAGTGAATGGTAGAACTCCAAATCCTTTGAACACATCCTGGAAATTATTCACTACAGAATCCACCGAGTCATCTGGTCTGCCTATGGCACAGTTTATATGGTAGACTCTCTTGACCAGTTCTAAGTCCTCACAAGCTTTGTCACCCAGTAGTGAATCAAGTCTTTCAGCCACAACAGAAAACATGAGATGATGCACTTTGTCTTTGACTGTCACTTTAAGTCTGCATACACCTAAGCTATCTATTTTCTGTCCATTATAGTCCTTCAGTAGTACTGACTTTTTCTGTATTTTGGGCTTTTCTTTCATATTGTTAATGTCACTCATACTGATTAAGTTTGCTTTTGCCCCAGTGTCTAGTTTCAAGGTAACTAATGCTCCATTTACCTGCAGTGGGATCATCCATTTGTCCTCTTTTACTGCATTAACTTTATGTTCAGCATTGTCCATTTCTGAGGGCTGCACATTTTCTGTATCCTTTTTGATATTGTCACACGACACCATTCCTACAAAAAATGTCTCACTTAAATCAGTGTCCTCAATTACATTAACTCGTTGCCCTTTCTTAGTTTGTACTTTTGAAAAGCATTGTTTGGCAAAGTGATTCTTTCCATTACACTTTGTGCACATTTTTCCAAACGCTGGGCATTGTCTTAACTGGTGTTTGTAACCACAGCGTTTACAATTAAAAATTTCATCCTCCGGTTGCTTTTCATTTCTGTTCTGCCCACGTTTCTTCCCCTTGTAGGACACAGCACCGACAGCAGCATTATCACTCATTACAATCGCATCATTATTGATTTTACTGAAAGTCTTCGCGTGCTTTCGAGCTAGCTCGCTGGCTTGGCATATTTTCACAGCATTTTCCAAATTTAGTTTGGTTTCTCTCAACAGACGTTCCCTGACTTTTTTTTATCATGCATACCAAACACAATCTGGTCACGAATCATGGATGATTTCAGCTCAGAGAAATTACATGTCTGTGCTTTCAGTTTCAGATCAGTTATAAAGCTATCAAAAGTCTCATTTTGCTGCTGTGTCCTTGAACAGAACATGTATCTTTCATAGGTCTCATTCTTTTTGGGAGAGCAATGTGCATCAAATTTTTTTAGCACATCTTCTAATTTTTCTCTGTTCTCCTCTGGATTAAATACAAATGTATTAAATACCTCTATCGCCTGTGGGCCTGCAACTGTAAGCAGCAACGCTATCTTCCTTGCGTCTGGCTTCGTACCGAGTCCGATGGCTGCAATGTAGAGTTCGAATTGTTGTTTAAGAGTCTGCCAATTGTAGTCGATATTTCCTGTGAGTTTCAAACGCTCTGGTGGCTTCAAATTCTCCATGTCGCTTTTCACAATTTTCAGCAGATCTTCACCATCCTGGTACCATCTTATGTTCATTAATAAATAGACATTCTTATTATGAACACAGCTAGCTTTTGCTAGACACTTTTATTGCGCAAATGTGGATTAGGTACAGTATCTGTAGAGGCTGCCATCTTGACTGCTGCCTTGTGGGTAGCCTAGTGCCTCATGGGTAATGTAGTCTTAATATACATACAGCTGGGTAGTGTAGTCTTATATACATACAGCTCTACACAGCTCTACGGCTCCACCTAGTGTTCACTATAGAATGACATGTTATTGATCATTACACTCTCCACCCAGTGCCTCTAGCAATTGGCATATGTTGCATTCATTTCAGCATTGTTGTTTTATGTGTGTAAATAAAAAGTGACCTATTTTATATTTTAAAAAGCCAGACTGTGAGAAACCATGCTAATGGCTCATGATAGTAATGTAATCAAAACAGACCAACATAACAGAACAAAAATATAAAATTGCATGTGGTTCAACTGAAATACCCAGGAGTTGTAGACTACTGCCATTCACATTAATTCCACAGGTGAACATGATATATTCAGAAACACAATTGCCCCTCTGAGCAGATAACAACAGGCATTACAAATCATTATGGGGAAAATTAGGATTTTTATTTGCTTGCTTTTTTATTACCTAGATGCAATGGGCATTTTAAATTATTGGAGTTGTTTGAATATTTCCACTGGTTTCTACTGTTGCTGTGGCATATATGTGGGACGGTTGACTTCCATCCATGTATATGAATTGGCGGCTGTGCCATTATTGACCACAGCTGTTTTGTTGATTAAAAGATGGTGATGCAGCACTCCATTACTAAGTAATTTCTACTGTGGCTACGTGCATGAAATAACTTATGTTTAGGACACAGGTGAATTGCATATAAACAACCAATATCATTTAAAAATTGCAATTATAGGGTCCACAGGGGAGCCCTACATATCGGCCTAGAAATTGCGGTCGAAGGCGTACCTCCGACCCCCGAAACATTTATGAAATTATCTGCTGGCGCCCAGGCTGTGAAGAGTTGCAGTCTCAGGCCTCGAGGCGAATGGCAGCGTAATAGCCCACAGATCCCATGCATGCAGGTGGTTCGGAAGTGTACCTGGAATCATGTGGGCCCAGTCCTCCAATGACACAGGAGAATTCCATTGCAATCATTTACGAAAGTAATCCCCTAATGATATGCAATGGAATCCCGAAATGCAAAAATTATACAATTAGCAGAATTAAAATTTTAATCATAATTACCTTCATTCCACCAAACTAAAAAATAAATTTTTTTGATAATTTCACCTATCATTAAAACTGTAATCCGGGCAAATATTTGCATAAACTCATTTAATAAAATGTGCATAATTTTGCATATGTAAATGTTTAATTTAAGACTTGGATATACCCTTACGCTGATGCAAGCAGGCCCATGCCTGCTTGCATCAACCATAAGACTTACCTAGCCAGCCACTGGGCAAATAGCCCAACTCTGCACCATTCAGTTTTCAGGCAGTTTGGATGATCTTTCAAGGCGTACTTTGACAGATCGCAAGTTCCACATGTGGAAATCCGGAACTTGCAGGGCATTTCAAAGGGAATACAACTATGTACGCCATCACAGACACCGCGATTTCAGGGACATCAATTTTAGTGCAATAGAGATACAATGACGACTTGTATTTATATAGCACCTTTAATATAGAAAAAACATAAGTGTTTCACAGAGGCATAATCAGACAAAAACAGACATCGAGCTAAATAAAGAGATATTAGGAGGGGTGACAAAAAAACTTGGTCAGTGGTGGGTTATAAGGAGGAGAGAGATGGGTTAAAAGGAGAGAGATGGAGAGACAGAGAGGTTTAGGCAGGGAATTCCAGAGCCTAACCTAGATGTCTGATGGCACAACTGCCAATGGTGGGGTGAATGCAAGGGGGTTTAACGAGGCCAGAGTTGGAGGAACGCAGTGTTGTAGGGCTGGAAGAGATTCCAGCAATAGGGAGGAGCGAGTGAGAGGTAAGGTATGTCCTAACCACAACGAGCAGGACACATCCAACTCAGCCAATTACCACCCTATAAGCCTACTCTAAGTGGCACTTGATGCGCTATCAATTACTCATAAAAGACTGAGAGTTAAGAGAGTAACTAAAGGCTTTTATTAACAAAAGAATGAAGGTCTGCCTCGAGTGGTCGACCGGTCCAGAATACAAAGGGCTGGGGAGCAGTCACCTTTATACTAGGACTTGTGGGAGGAGTCAGCCGAGGCATGTCCAGGCATGTACACAGTGGAATACAAACAGTGGTTTACCACAGCACTTACTCACCAATAACCTACTCAATGATGCTCAGTTTTGTCACGGGTGTGGGAGCCACGGGGCCATGTAGATACGGGGCCGTGCTCTCCGGGCAAGGTAGGTTCTGGACGCAAGTGCAGAAACCAGGCTAGAGGCAGGTATACAATCTTTAAGGTACTTTACTAGATTCACACATAACTAGATTCATACAAGGAACACAACAATATACATAGAACTCGAGACAAGTTACAAAACGGCTAGTCAAGAATAGGAACTCAGGACAGCTTCCATGAGGCAACCTACTTGTCCATACTGAGCTGGGATAAGCTTACCACAAGCGCAACCAGCTTGCCGAGACGAGACTCGAGACAAGCTATCACGAGGGGCTGCCGCAGGGGTAATAGGCTTATCAATACAGAGCTCAAGACAAGCGCCAGCATGGCAACACGCTAGTCCAGCCCAGCACCTTATCAAGACTAAGAACAACAAGAACACAGACTTAGTTACATCTTAAATACAGAGCTTGAGAGAACCATGGCAACCAGCTAGTCAAAGCCAGGAGCCACAGAACGAAGGCTAGTCCCCGGTTCCCCGGTTAGGACTGAGCAAGGAGGGAAGCAACCACAGAACTTATATACCAAGAAAACCAGGTGAAACCCATGAACAGCTAACAGGCCGTTAAGAATTAACACAGGAGGCTAGGAACAATTAACAAAGGGCTAGAACCAAACAAGTGAAGGTGCCATCTAGAGGCTACAGAAGGAACTGACTGGCACCCTCACAGGACCATCCCCCCTAGGAACGGCTCCTGACGTTCCCTACACAGGGCTCGAAAAAACACAGGGCTCGAAAAAACACAGGGCTCGAAAAAACACAGGGCTCGAAAAAACACAGGGCTCGAGAGGCACAGGGCTCGAGAGGCACAGGGCTCGAGAGACACAGGGCTCGGGAGACACAGGGCTCGGGAGACACAGGGCTCGGGAGGCACAGGGCTCGGGAGGCACAGGGCTCGAGAGGCACAGGGCTCGAGAGGCACAGGGCGCGAGAGGCACTGGGCTCGAGAGGCACAGGGCTCGAGAGGCACAGGGCTCGAGAGGCACAGGGCTCGAGAGGCACTGGGCTCGAGATGCACTGGGCTCGAGATGCACTGGGCTCGAGATGCACTGGGCTCGAAATACACTGGGCTCGAAAAACACTGGGCTCGAAAAACACTGGGCTCGAAATACACTGGGCTCGAAATACACAGGGCTCGAAATACACAGGGCGCTAATACACAGGGCGCTAATACACAGGGCTCGAAATACACAGGGCGCTAATACACAGGGCGCTAATACACCGGGCGCTAATACACAGGGCGCTAATACACAGGGCGCATCTTCTTAGCTTTTCAAGCAATGATATTCCCCATTCCAACTGTTCACAAACTGCAGATGTTCAGAAATCTCAAGACAGAATCATCCTCTTCATCCACTAGTGGCAGAGACATGTCATGGCGATCATATGACCAAAATCTTGGTAAGCAACGGAGCCATCGTTTCTCCAGAGTTAGCACGCTCAATGGATTATATTCCGAAGGGATGCAAGAAGGGCGAAGACTCGAGAATTTAACTTGTCCAGGAGAGCTTGAGAATTTAATTGTCCAGGAGAACTCAAGAATGTTTTATCCAGTAGAGCTCGAAAGTTTCATTTGTCCAGAAGAACTCGAAAATATTCCTATCCAGGAGAGCTCAAAAGTATCTTATCCAGGAGAGCTCAAAAATTTAACTTGTCCAGAAGAACTTGAGAGTTTACCTTGCCCAGGAGAACTCGAAAGTTTAACTTGTCCAGGGGAACTTGAAAACTTAACTTGCCCAGGAGAACTTGAAAACTTAATTTGCCCAGGAGAACTTGAAAACCTAACTTTCCTAGGAGAACTTGAAAGCTTAATTTGCCCAGGAGACTTGAGAGTTCACTCGAAAATTTCACTCTATGAAGGCCCAGGAAACTTGAAAGTTGACTTGAAAGTTTAACACAACGGGAGGCCCAGGAAGCTTGAGAAATTACTTGGGGTTTAACACAGTAGAGGCCCAGGAAGCTTGAGAATTTACTTGGGGTTTAACACAGTAGAGACCCAGGAAGCTTGAGAATTTGCTTGGGGTTTAACACAGTAGAGGCCCAGGAAGCTTGAGAATCTACTTGGGGATCTAACAGTAGAGGCCCAAGAAACTTGAGAGTTGACTTGGGGGTCTAACAGTAGAGGCCCAAGAAGCTTGAGGTGTAGACTTGAAAATTTAACACAACGAAGGCCCAGGAGACTTGAAAGTTTACTCGAAATTTTAACACAATGAAGGCCCAGGAGACTTGAGGGTTCACCTGGGGTTCTAACACAATAGAGGCCCAGGAGACTTGAGAGTTAACACAAACATTTAACACAAGAGACTTGAAAATTCACTCGAAAATTTAACACAGGAGGCTCGAAAATTCACTCGAAAATTTAACACAAGACTTGAAAGTACACTTGAAAACTTAACACAGTGGGGGTCTCCTTCCTAGGAGAACTGAGTATTTGCCCAAGAGAACTCGAAAATTAACTCGAGAGTTTCAAACCTTAGCCGGTTGGTTTCTACTGGGTCCATGTATGGCTCAGTCCTACTGTCACGGGTGTGGGAGCCACGGGGCCATGTAGATATGGGGCCATGCTCTCCGGGCAAGGTAGGTTCTGGACCCAAGTGCAGAAACCAGGCTAGAGGCAGGTATACAATCTTTAAGGTACTTTACTAGATTCACACATAACTAGATTCATACAAGGAACACAACAATATACATAGAACTCGAGACAAGTTACAAAATGGCTAGTCAAGAATAGGAACTCAGGACAGCTTCCATGAGGCAACCTACTTGTCCATACTGAGCTGGGATAAGCTTACCACAAGCGCAACCAGCTTGCCGAGACGAGACTCGAGATAAGCTATCACGAGGGGCTGCCGCAGGGGTAACAGGCTTATCAATACAGAGCTCAAGACAAGCACCAGCATGGCAACACGCTAGTCCAGCCCAGCACCTTATCAAGACTAAGAACAACAAGAACACAGACTTAGTTACATCTTAAATACAGAGCTCGAGAGAACCATGGCAACCAGCTAGTCAAAGCCAGGAGCCACAGAACGAAGGCTAGTCCCTGGTTCCCTGGTTAGGACTGAGCAAGGAGGGAAGCAACCACAGAACTTATATACCAAGAAAACCAGGTGAAACCCATGAACAGCTAACAGGCCGTTAAGAATTAACACAGGAGGCTAGGAACAATTAACAAAGGGCTAGAACCAAACAAGTGAAGGTGCCATCTAGAGGCTACAGAAGGAACTGACTGGCACCCTCACAAGTTTGGGTTCTGTCATGACCACTCACTTCCAAATCTCAATACAGCCTTCATCCAAACATGGACACAAGAGCTGAATTCCAGAGGTGAGGTGAGTGATTGACTTGGACATCAAGAGTGAGTGAGACACCAAGGAGCCCTAGTCAAATTAAAGTCAATAGAGATCAGTTGGAAAAGTCTCCAGTGGCTGGAATCATACTTGGCACAAAGTATGTTTGTGGTTGTTGGAGGCCAATCATCTCAGCCCCAGGACATCACTGCAGGAATTTCTCAGGGCAGCATCCTCAGTCCAATTATCTTCAGCTGTTTTAATCGATGACCTTCGCTCCATCATAAGGTCAGAAGTGGGGCTATTCGCTGATGATTGCACAGTGTTCAATTCTATTTGCAATTCCTCAGATAATGAAGTAATCCATGCCCGCATGCAGCAAGACCTGGACAACATCCAGGCTTGGGCTGATAAGTGGCAAATATCATTTGCACCACACAAGTGGCAGGCATTGGCCATTGCCAACAAGAAAGAGTCCAACAACCCTTGCCATTCAATGGCATTAGCATAATTGAATCCCCCACCATCAACAACCTGGTAGTCACCATTGACCAGACTTATTTTTTCAATTGCACCAGTCACATAAATGCCATGCTAACTAGAGCAATGCAGAGGCTGAGTATTCTGTGGCGAGTGGCTCACATCCAACATAGACCAGAGATTGTACTTGGAACCTTCCCAGTGTGTATGGTTCAGCTATTCAATGCAGAAATTTGATGAGCCAAAGAGGTCCCCTTCAGGTTAGGGTAAATTATAAATATTGAACAATTTGTATATATTGCATTTCAGGTCACATTGGAAGATGTTGGAGTAATTTGCAACTTTGCCACCTGGGCAGTAATGTGGTGGAAAGGATTGCCTGCCTGTTCTAGAATTTGTCCAATTATGGGATGAAAATTAGACGAGTTCTATAATGGGCAGATGATCTGCTCCACCACATTACTGCCCAGGCAGCAAAGTTGAAAATGATGCCCCTTTATCTATAATAGGAATTTATAGTTTTCCTTGATTATTTTTTATGATTTTCAAGCTCATTTTAGCATTTTTTATCTCATTTGTACTAAATTTGGATTTGCTTGATGGTTCCTTTCTCTACTGTTTAAAAAAAGTAAAAATGGTACAGAAAACAAGTTAGAGCATTGTTGTTTCATCTCTAATTGTATTATTTAATAGATGGAACAAACACTCTCCTCCATATCTCTGTGGAGGTAAGTAAAATATTGTAAAGAAGGCATGGTGACAAATAAATACACAAAATATAGATATACAAGGCAAACAAATAGCTGAGTTTACCTTTTGCCCTTATTTTCTGTATGTTATCAATGTTATTGAAATAAGTACTGAAATCAAAATTTGTCTTTAAGTAACAGCTTGGTGTAAACCTAAATCCAGGAACCATAAATAGAATGTCACTCAAGTCACAGTCTGTCATATTATAAAGGTATTAAAGTGACACACGATCTAAACAATCTGGATTGTGGTGTGCATGTAATGAAATGTAATTAGCAACAGGAAAATTAACACAGCAGCAGACCTTTAAGTAAATGTTTTGGTTCCCTGATGATCTGGGGGATCTCAGCAGCTGCACTTTGAATTTGAAAGGCTTGCAAAGATTGGAAACATTATGAAATGTTATTCTCAAATTAGATGTAGGGAACAGCTACATGAAAAGTACTTTCAAGTGTTTAAATATGCTTTCAGAAACTTTAAAGTGAACACTGAGTTGATCTTTATTGTACTTGTTCACAACACTCACATTCTTCCTCCTGTTATGAATAAGATGGCATAAATGTCAACATTTCCTAAATTACAAGTTTCCCTTTAATGCATGGTCAACTCTCAGAACCCCACTGTTTCCGTGAGAAATTGTTACTGGGTTCAGGCAAAGAAATCTTTCAGCATTTTCTGCAAACAACTCCTTTTCTCACCACCCATTTACAATAGGCTCATTTTACAAAGGAATCTATTGATCACCACAAATAGCAAATTCAAATGCAAATGGAGTCCCCACTAGGCTCCTTTTTTGTAGTGTTTAGTGGTTTTAATTCAGACCCTAATTTCCCATCATCATGCAAGGGAATAGTTTGTATCAAAACACTAACTATGCTATAAAAAATAACTAGGAAGAGGTGCATAAGTAGATAAATGCTCAATCACTGTTCAGCAGCTGATAAGATGTCAAAAACAAATTTTAAAGTTTAACATGGAATCATTTTTATTAGCTTGAAAGTAAGATTTGTAAAATAAACAGGAAACGAGAGGCATATAACTGGAGTCTAGCTGTATAAAGATAACCAGCAAAGATTCAGCATTCTTCTTCTGGAAGACTTCTGCAGTTAATTACAAACACATCATGCTGCTCCTTTAACTGCCTTTCCTTTTTCTCACGTGGATTCTCCCTCTTCTCTGTGAACGATGGAAAAGCTTAACATTTTTACAATAATAAACTGCCACGAGGAGTGGTGTCACACAATGCAGCATGTACGTTTTCTATGCACAAGCTGTACACAAAGCACAGCCAGACCCATTTTCCCAGCTCAGTCAAAGCAATCTTGCATAAATCAGTCCATATTTGAAAGCTCCACATTATCCATTTTCCTTCTTCCAGTGAGAAACCCAGTTCACAGCAAGAGAAACAAAACAGTAACAAACATAATGATGTTGCTGACGTCAGTAGTGTTACATGAAGCACTCTCCCTAATAGGAATCTGAAATTCAGGCTCTAATAATACAAAAGTTTAAATGCAGAGTTAATCATTCCTTACTGAACTTGGGTTGCTAGAGCATACAGTAAGCTGTGGGAAAATCTGTGACTTGCCTGTTGACATCCTTGTAAAATTTTTCCAGGTGTCACTGTACTCTCAGCAACCTTGAGGCTCAAATCTGTAAGGCAGCTGTCCTTGTTACGGTTGTTCCTAGTCATACATGGTTTGGCCAACACATTAAAAAATACATGGCTACTTGCCTTAGAGCAAGGTACATAACACTAAATTTTCTAAGGCCAAGTCCAAGAAAAATGGAGCTGTGATCACCCATGTCACCGGCACAATCGACAGCAGCAACATATATTTATATAGCGCCTTTAACGTAATTAAAACATCCCAAGGCGCTTCACAGGTGAGGAAAGACAGAAGAAATCAACTGGCTGTTGACAACATTCAATGTCTATTCCCAGGTCAATCAAGTTTCTACTGTATTACTAAATCAAAGAAAGTTAGGATAACTCTATGACTATGCAAGAGGATGCTGTGCACTCAGTTTGTAAATTGATACAGTAGCATCTACTGGCTGCACATCAGTATTGTAAGCTTTTAGTTCAAAATGAGTTTCAAGGCAAAGAGTTTCTAGCCATCAAGCTCTAACCTTTCATCTCTGTATATCTGTAACATAATGTGATCCCAGAATTCTGTACTATTATTTCTGTAACATGTGCCACCTTCCCTGTATACACATTCATAAAACAATGGATGGGACATCAGGGACAATTCCAGGATTTCAAGCAGAAGGGAAGCAAGGTCACAACCCAAGCCTAAAAAAGGTACAGTGGTGGCAGATGACCTTTTTGACAGGCGAGGCATATGCTGTACATGCCTACCCAAGCCAGCTTGTTACCATGGCAACATGTCTTTTGTGCATACGTTTTATTTTCTTGTCGATAGTGATCTTTCATTACAAGAAGAATGCAACATCCAAAAAAAGGGGAAGGGAGAACCGATAAACAGATGGGAGGTGAGAAAGCGAATAATCACTTTGGCAAAGCCAGCTCCTTTTCTTGAACTCATTCTTCCCAATATTGCCCTGTCTTAACTTGCACCAAGTCCAGTTCCCCCATCACCCCTGTGCTCGCTGGCCTACACTGGCTCCCAGTCCGACAACACCTCAATTTTAAAATCCTCATCCTGGTTTTCAAATCCCTCCATATCCTCACCCCTCCCCATCTCTGTAATTTCCTCCAGTCCTACAAGCCTTCGAGATCTCTGCACTCCTCCAATTCTGGCATCTTGCACACCCTGATTGTAGTGGCGCTTCTTAGTTTCCAAACAGGCAGCCACTGAGCTGTGGGGCTTTTAACAACGAGTAGACGCGTGTCGAAATAAAACGTTCCCAAACGTAGCTTTGTCTTTTAAACTGTTTACTATAACACTTCACAAACGGAATTACAAAGCAAACACGTATAAACGAACACGTTCAAAAACTGTATTGCTCCAAACCTCACAACTTCTGCCTCCTTCAGCCACGTGGAGTTTAAACTGTAAAATGGCTGCATACCATGTGTGGCTTAGGGACTGTACCATTGTGGCAAGAATGAAGGGGGTGTCTCGGACTATACTACTGGAGCAAGAAAATAGGGGGTTTCTTAATACAATAAGTCAATCAGGTAAATTAACTGTATTATGCTATTTAACCAATATTTTAATGTATTTTCTTAAGCTTTTATGGCTCTTACATTCCGGCCCCTAATTGACTAGGCACATGAAGCGTATCAATTACTCAAACATTAAGAGTCATAAACTAATGAGTTCAACATATTTACAATATGTGTCCACTCTTTTCGTTCAGGAACTTTTCACGCTGCTTCTTGTAGCAGGCAGAGCTTTGTGATCGGTCTTTCCAGGGTACTGGTCTTGGTTTGCAAACAAACGCGACGAACGACGCCTCTGGAGTCTGGCATGGTCTTAATTATTTTTCCCATCAACCAAGAATTTCTAGGGGCTGAATCATCCACGATTAAGACAATGTCTCCGACAATGAAGTTCCCCTTTATTTTGGACCATTTTTGACGCTCCTGTAGCAGAGGTAAGTATTCTCTTGTCCATCTGGTCCAGAAAAGGTCTGACATATACTGAACTTGCCTCCACTTCCGACGGGCATACAGATCTTCCTTTTTGAAGACTCCCGGGGGCATGGCTGGCTGTGTTTTCAACAACAACAGGTGGTTCGGAGTCAGGGCTTCGAGGTCATTGGGATCATCTGATGTCTTAGTTATCGGTCGGTCATTAATGATGGCTTCGACCTCGCACAGAACGGTTTGGAGTCCCTCGTCGTCGAGCGCTTGCTGCTTCAGTACAGAACTGAGTAGTTTTCTTACGGTGCGTATCTGTCTTTCCCAGACACCTCCATGGTGGGATGCAGCCGGAGGATTGAAGATCCACTTAATTCCTGTTTGCATCATGGCTTACTGTATTTTAAGCCGATTCCAACCTTCAATAGCTTCCCGTAGTTCTCTCTCCGCTCCGACGAAATTAGTGCCATTATCAGAACGCATAATGGACACCTGACCTCTTCTACAGACAAAGCGCCGCAAGGCGTTAATACAGGAATCAGTGTCAAGCGTGTGTGCCACCTCAATTTGAACTGCTCTGATGGTCAAACAAGTGAAAAGCACACCATATCTCTTGACAAGGCTCCGTCCTCGCTTTACCTCGAAAGGCCCGAAATAGTCCACCCCTACGTTTGTAAATGGGGGCTTGTCTGGTAACAAACGGTCTTCAGGCAGGTCTGCCATTTTCTGCTCCCCAGCTCTAGCGTGTAACCGTCTGCAAACAATGCATTCAGAGAGTATTTTTCTTATTACAGAATTAGCTCCTGGAATCCAGTATCTTTGTCTTAGCTTCGCAAGCACGTGATTCCTCCCACTGTGTCCAATACTCTGGTGTATATGCTGAAGAATGAGAGTAGCAACCCGGAGGTCCTTAGAAAGGATAGCAGGATGCTTGGCCTCCTCTGGCATAGCAGATTTGTTTAGTCTCCCTCCCACCCTCAGTACTCCATCTTGCAGTGTAGGGTCCAGCTTGTAGATATGACTACCTTTCTTGATTGGAGTATTTCGCTGTAAAGCTTCGATTTCTTCTGGGTATCTTTGTCTTTGACTGAAGCAAACTATCTCCATCTCAGCCTTGGCCAAATCCTCCACGGTCAATGAATTCTTACCCAATGTGGTCTTGTGCTGATGCATATACTGCTGTAGAAGCATTCTCTGCTTATCGGGGTTACTTTCAGACTGACTGATAGTGGCTCGTTACTCTTTTCTCTTACCGCTCAGGTGTAGCAGCAACTCTTTCAACCTTAAAAACCATGCAACTGCTTTCCTCAACTGGTGCCATCCTGAGAAATGGTTAACAAGCTTGTTCACTGTGTCAAAGTTCTCTTTCGTAGTTATGAGATTTACTGTGACTGATCTCTTGACTTCGACGTCGTCTTCAGCAATCTGACTTGGCATATCTGATCTTTCTGGCCATGATCTCTCTGTTTCCAGCAGATAACTTGGGCCTTGTATCCAAGTTTCACTCCTCATGAAGTTTTCAGCCTTCAATCCCCGTGAGGCTTGATCTGCTGGGTTTAATGAGGTGTTTACATACCTCCATTGAGATAGTTGTGTAGCTTCTCTAATGGATGAGATTCTGTTTGCTACGAAGGTCTTGAAGCGTATCTTCTCATTCTCTATATACTTCAGCACCGTCGTGCTATCCGTCCAGAAGACAGATTCTTCTAGTGGGAGCTGTAACTCTTTCTGCATCGCCTGGTCAACTTTGACTGCAACAACCGCTGCCGTCAACTCCAGTCTTGGGATGGTGACCTGCTTCAGCGGAGCCACCCTGGATTTCCCCATGAGGAAGGCACAATGTTTCTGGCCCTGTTGATTTGTCAGCAAGAGGTAAGTAGCCGTGCCATAGCCGTCCTCACTGGCGTCTGAGAAATGATGTAGTTGAGCCGTCTTTGTAACTCCAAAACTCACGGGCTTGATGCATCTACTGACGTTGAAGCTAGAAAGTTGTTGCAAATCTGTCAACCACCTGTGCCATCTCTGAGCTCGACCTTCTGGGATATCTTCATCCCATCCTCTCTTGTCTCTACACAGCTCTCGTAGCATCAGCTTCACCGGCAGAATGAGTGGTGCCAGGAATCCAAGAGGGTCGTAGATGGAACTGACCACGGAGAGAATCCCTCGTCTTGTGGATGGTCTTTCGTTCACCATTATCCTGAAGTTGAACGTGTCTGACTCAATGCACCATTGTACACCAAGAGCTCTCTCGATAGGAAGGACATCGTGGCTCAGGTCCAGATCTTTGACTTCAGTGGCTCTTTCCTTTTCTGGGATAGAAGCTAGAACTGCTCTGCTGTTGCTTATCCACTTAGTCAGATGGAATCCTCCATTCGAACACAGAGTTCTAAGGTCTCTTGACAGTGCGATGGCATCGTCTTCTGTTGACACGGACTTCAGACAGTCATCGACATAAAAGTTTCTGAAGATTGTCTCCACAGCCTCTGATGGTGCTTTGCCTTTGCCATCTTCTGCAGTTTTTCTGAGAGCGTAGCTTGCACAGCTGGGAGATGATGTGGCTCCGAACAAGTGTACGGCCATTCTACATTCCACCATCGCTTGACTAACGTCGCCATCTGGCCACCAAAGGAAACGCAGAAGATCAGCATCTTCATCAGGGATTCTGACTTGGTAGAACATTGATTCTATGTCTGCCATCATGGCAACGAGCTCTTGTCTAAACCTAGTCAAGACGCCAATGAGGGTATTAGTAAGATCAGGACCTTGAAGCAGCTGGTCATTCAGTGAAGTTCCTCTGAATGAGGCAGTGCAGTCAAACACTACACGGATCTTTTTCTTCTTTGGGTGATACACACCGTGATGAGGAATGTACCAGACCCTTCCATCGTCTCTGTTCAACTGTTCCTCGGGCACTTTTACAGCATAGCCTTTCGCTATGATGTTTCTCATGAAGCCTTTGTAGTCTTCGTGAAAGTCAGGGTTCTTGTTCAGCTTTCTCTTTAGACTGATGGCGCGTTGCTCTGCTATGCAGCGATTGTTCGGCATCTTCGCGGTCTGTCTTCTCAGTGGCAAACCAATGTGATAGTGGCCATCAATGAACTGTGTAGACCTTGTCATCAAATCCATGAACTGATGGTCTTCTTGTGACATCTCTGTCTTTTCCTCACAGCTGCGTTCTGAAAAGTCTGCGTTGAACTGCTGTATCAACAGCTCTTCAATGCTTGCGATAGAGATGCGATTAACTGTGACATTTTGTCGTTCCTCCTTGTTCGACTTGTTGCCATCATCTCTCCTTACCGGTCCATTGACTACCCATCCAAGGGCTGTCCTGACGGCGTAGGGTCCGTCATCCTTGCTGTTTATCACCTGCCATGGCTCCATAGTTCTTTAGGCATTGGTTCCAATTAATAGGCCAATTTCTGCTTCAATGTATGGGAGACGCACCTTTTCTAGGTAAGGCCATCTATCCACATCCTTCTGCAGGGCTAAGTTCCCTATTCTAACAGGAATCTCCCTGTGTGTGAAAACATTAGGCAGGTCTATGAAGTCCTTCTCTTCAAGTCCACACACTTCTAAGTCTGACAGGATATAACTTTGCATTGACTTCTCATGACCCATGGTGCGTAATAGGATTTCTGTTCTTCTGCCTCTAACGTTCAGCTGTCGCATGAGTGATTCTGTGCAGAACGTTGCTGAACTACCTGGATCCATGAAGGCGTAAGTCTCCACAAGCTTCTCGCTCCTCTTAGACTTGATCTTTACTGGTACGATGGCAAGAATACAATCACTGTCACCGGCCCCAGTGAGTCCACAAGTCTCTGGTTCTAGCGACACCAGAGCACTTGAAACAACCTTCTCGTCGGTATTGTTTTCTTCACTCTTCTTAGAGACTTGTTCTTCTTTATGGATATGCAGCAGACTGGGATGTTTCCGAGTGCACTCTCTGCATGTTGTTCTTTGCTTACAGTTTCTACTCAGGTGCCCCTGAGAGAGACATCCAAAACATAGGCCGTTGTACTTCAGGAATTCGATTCTGTCCTTATGTGGCTGTGCTTTGATGTCGCTGCAGAAATCCAATGTATGATTCTTCTGGCAGAATAAGCATGGCTTCTGAAAGGCATTAGCAGGCGTCACTGTGCTGCTCTTTTTGGGAGATGAGTTCTGGGGCCTTTCTTCCTCGGCCTGAGTGACGATAGTTGCAAAGCTGCTTCCCCTGGAACCACCTTTTCTGAGAGTCTTTGATTCAACAGGCTTGGCTTTCACTCTTCCATCGGTGGTCGGGCTGGCATCCTGGATGTTTCCAAACAATGGGTCCCTAGCAATTTTAGCCTGTTTGTCTATGAAATTCACTAAGTCTGCAAACCTGGCTCTACTTTTCCGTCTCTCCATTATCTCAAAGGCTGTTCTTCTCCATTGTTCTCTCATCCTGTAAGGAAGCTTAGAGATGATGATTCTCATAGTCGTAGGATTGTCCATCTCTTCCATGAATTCAACATCCTCCATGGTGTTGCGACATCCTATGAGGAAAAGAACATATGCGTTCAATGCCTCTCCGTCCTCCGATCTGATCTGTGGCCACTTGGTAGCCTTTTCAATATATGCAGTGGCTATCTTCAGCTCGTTACCATAGTGCTCCTGCAGCAACTTCCTGGCTTCTATGTATCCCCGGTCCGGTTTCATGTGTTCACAGCTTCTGACCAGGTCTTGTGGTTTACCACTGGTGTACTGTCCCAGGTAGTACAACTTATCACTGCTGCTCTCTGTTTTGGAGTCAATGGCTTGTTCAAAGGATCTGATGAAGGGCTTATACTTGAGTGGGTCGCCTTGGAACACTGGTATGTCTCTTTGAGGGAGTCGAAACAGATTCTGTTGTTTTACAAGCATCTCTGTAATTTCGTTCTGACGTTGCATCACTCGGTATAGGCTTCTCCCTGTGTCTTCAGGCCTCTGGTGGTCATCAGCAGGGTCTAGTCTAGACCATCTGACGTCTGGGGTAGCATCACGTGCTCCTGTTAGTGGAGAGGCCACTCTTCCACGCTGTAATGCCAGGGGATTGCCTTCGGACTCTCTTGTAACTCTTGAAGGTGCCCTGGATCCAACTCTATGTGACAACATTGACTGGCAGTATTCTCTCCCGCCGTCCCGTGAGCCTTCATAATCTTCATACGCACTCAACCTGGCGTCTGAGACCGCGATAGCTGTTTTTATCTCCAGCTGTTCTTTCTTTGCCTGCACCTGGGCCTGTTGGGCCTGCAGTTGGGCCTGCACTTGGGCCTGCAGTTGGGCCTGTTGTTGGGCCTCTTGGACCTGCAGTTGGGCCTCTTCCCGTTCAAGAGCTTGCTTCTCCGCTAAAGATGCTGCGCGCGCCATCAACGCCGCCCGTTCAACTTCCTCTTTCATGCGTCGCGACGAGCTTGTGGTAGAAGCGACTGACCTGCGTCCAGAAACAGAGCTACCTTCTTTTCGATTTCTGCTCGGTCTGGCGGAAGTCTCTGAAATGCTATCGTCTGGTCCGACTTCATCGTCAACTTTATCTTTCTCTGCTGTATCAGCATCTTGACGAATCTTTAACATCCACTGTTCTGTGGCCTTGATATAGTCCTTAATGCTGGTTGATTTAAGATCAAACCAGTTGTGCTGATCAGCGTTTCCCTCTTCTTCAGACAGAAGTGCTAATACATCTTCATTGAGTACATTAAATTCTTCATGCAGCTTGGAGAAATCGTAATACATTATGTCTTCAGCTTTCTTAATATTAGCATTATCTTCCATGAGACGATCAATTATCTTCATTTTTCCAGTTATCTGAGCTAATTTAGCCTTCCTTGCACCTATGCTTCTATGTAACTTCTCTTCCATTGCCTTTGGGGGGAGCTTTATTTCCCTCTTTTGGCCAGCAATCCTTCTGGCTGGGGGAAGCTCCTGGCTCCGTAAGGCCTCGGCCATTTTACCCGCAGCTCTTATTTAGCTTCTCAATAGAATGAACAAGGCAAGTAACAGTCACTGTACCTTCGCTTTCTTATATTGTCGTCTGGCTCCGTGACCATTCATGTATACGTTCGCCGACGATTCCGTCCTTTCCTTCTTAGGGAGCAAGTTTTTGACTAATGTAGTGGCGCTTCTTAGTTTCCAAACAGGCAGCCACTGAGCTGTGGGGCTTTTAACAATGAGTAGACGCGTGTCGAAATAAAACGTTCCCAAACGTAGCTTTGTCTTTTAAACTGTTTACTATAACACTTCACAAACGGAATTACAAAGCAAACACGTATAAACGAACACGTTCAAAAACTGTATTGCTCCAAACCTCACAACTTCTGCCTCCTTCAGCCACGTGGAGTTTAAACTGTAAAATGGCTGCATACCATGTGTGGCTTAGGGACTGTATCATTGTGGCAAGAATGAAGGGGGTGTCTCGGACTATACTACTGGAGCAAGAAAATAGGGGGTTTCTTAATACAATAAGTCAATCAGGTAAATTAACTGTATTATGCTATTTAACCAATATTTTAAAGTATTTTCTTAAGCTTTTATGGCTCTTACACTGATTTTAATCGCTTCACCATTGGCGGCTATGCTTTCAGCTGCCTTGCCCCTAAGCTCTGGAATTCCCTCCCTAAGTCTCTCCACCTCTCTCTCTCCTCCTTTAAACCTTCGACTTTGACCAAGCTTTTGGTCATCAGTTTTGATATCTTCTTCTGTGGCTCGGTGTCAACATTTTTATTGATAACGCTATTGTTAAGCATCTTGGGATGTTTTGCTACATTAAAGGCGCTATATAAATGCAAGTTGTTGTAAAAAAAAAGTGACCTGGCCACTATAAACACACAACAAAAGAGCTCAATAGAACATCAATCCCCTCTCAGTCCCTGGAAGGAAGATTTTAAACATGTGACCTCATTTCATTTTAAAACACAACACTTGAAAATAGCTCAGTCCTAAATCCTTTCTGTTGAAAAATGATCAAAAAGATATGGAAACATGACAGTAGGTATGTAGCCCTTTGAGCCTGCAAAGTCTAATTGTTGTTAAAGAAGTCAATTAAAAGGCTGTAAACTGGCTGGCTCCATTGTTTTGTGTTCCTGGAGAGCTCCTTTGCTTGCTGTTGATGATTCTACCATTTCCATTTCAAATAGAGTCATCTTTTGTTTCTTAACTTGTCCCATTACCATCTCCTTTTGCCCTGCACCATCATCCCTTTTGTCTTTTAATCTCTCCTGCCTTCCATCCTATCACAGACCTTCCCTTTAGTTCTTTCCTCCCCTCCCCCCACACTTGCTTAAAAACCTGTTACATCTCCAACTTTTTCCAGTTCTGATGAAGGGTCATTGACCTGAAACGTTAACTCTGTTTCTCTCTCCACAGATGCTGCCTGACCTGCTGAGTATTTCCAGCATTTTCTGTTTTTAATTCAGAGCTTCTTTGCTTCTTCATTTTGGGCCAGTAATTCCTGTCCCAACGCGTGAGTACGGTCGGGGTACTCACGCGTCTGGCCGAAGGAAATGCCGGTTTTCAGCATGCACAGCGCATGCGGGGAAAACCGGCATTTCCTGCCCTCTGAACGAAGGGGTTCAGAGGCAGAACGCACGCGACTGCACAGGCAGCGCGTGCGCAGTAAAATTCCTTTTTTTTTCCAAAGTTGCGCGCGTGTAAAGGCCTCCGGTCTTTACGCGTGGAAAAACAAGACGTAAGTATTTAGTTTTTCAGGTAAGTGGGCTTTTAGTACAATGTAGAATTTTTTTTTCCACAGGTTTGTTATTTTTAAACAATTTACAGGATGGTAAGTTTAGTTTTAGACCCTATTTAAAAAAAATTATTTTTTCAAAAAATTGATTAATTGTTTAAAACATTTTTTAAAACTTATTTATAGTTATTATAATCAGTGGGATGTTTTTAAAAATTTTATTTAAAGTTAAAGTAGTGTTTTGGCAGCCCATACTTTTCATGAGTTTGACAGCTCTTACTGTCAAACTCATGAATGAGTTTCCCCTCCCCTGATTGGCTGCACAGTGCTCACCTGATCCCAGCCGGCACATCGCACTAACTACGCCGCTGGATCAGGTTAGCACAGCACGCCGACAGCTGAACCGGGCCTGTGACAGGAAATGCAAGCAGGCCCGGGCTTCAGATGTCGGCGCGCAGTGTGAGTGCAGATCGGGGGCTTGCACGCGCGGCAAGCCCCCGATCTAATTTCAGGGCCTTTGTTCTTAACTGCACTTTCAAACTGCCAACTGCTTGGCCTTCGCCCCTTCATTTTTCATTTCCTCGTCCTCACCTTTGATGTCACTGTCCTCAGCAAGACATTCACTGTCTCCACTCCTGGTTTTTCCCTCTGGAATAGCTCCCATCTTCACTCCCTCAAGTCCAAGGGGTACAAACTTAAGTGTATCTGGTGCACAACTGTCTTAGGTATCCATTAACAGATCTGGCTGGACCATATCAAGCTCTGCCAGGCTTCACTCTCTCCTGCCAAACTCCTGTGTTCTAGGTTCCAGCAGCGATAGATGCAGTGTCGCTCCTTGACCTCTCTGGAGCCTTTCACACCTTTGACCATACCATCCTCTTTCAATGCCTCTCCTCCCCTGTCCAGCTCAGGGAGACCACCTTGCTTTCTTCCCCACTCTTACCTGTCTGATCGTAGCCGAAGCATCTCCAACAATGGCTCCTCTTCCAGCCCGCATACAGTTACCTCCAGAGTCCGCCAAGGGTCCATCCTTGGCCCCCTCCTCTTCCTAATCTACATGCTGCTCCTTGGTGAAATCATCCTCATAGGGTCAGTTTCCACATACAAGCTGATGACACCCAGCTCTAATTTTCGACAATCTTTCTCAACCCCTCACCCGCCTCTGTGCTATCATACTGCTTGCCTGACATCTACTCTTGGAGGAGCAGCAATTCCCTTCAGCTAAATGTTGAAAAAATTGAAACCACTGTCCATTCCTGGTCATCGTCTTAAGCTGAACCAGACTTGTTGCAACCCTACTTTACTCCAGGTTGAGCTTACGACACCATATCCTCTCCCATCACAAACACTTCTGCTTCCATAATATTGCCACCTCTGCCTCAGCCACTGAAACTCTTATCCATATTTCTGTCACTGCCAAACTCTGTTGACTGGCCTCCCATAAACATCAGCTCATCGAAACTCTGCTGCCTGTATCCTACCCTACACCAGATTTAAGGTAGGTACTTGTCGGTTACCAGCACTGAAGGAGGGGGGCAGAATGTGGAGTTTAACTGGACTTTTGTCGCACTGAAGGTTGGTTCTGGCTTCAGAACTGAGGTGGGAGTTTTGGAGTTAGGCAGGAAGGTTTTGCCCTCGGGATTAGTAGCAGTGAGGGGATGGTCCTGGGGTTTGGCAGCTCTAAAGGAGTGATCCTGCGGTTTGAAGAGGGAGAAATTGGAATTTACTTTAACGGAGGAGAGTGGAATGCAGGGTTTGACTCACTGAGGCATTCCTTGGGTTTGGGAGCATGGGGTAGGGTTCCAGGTTATGGCAACAGTTGCAAGGTATCCCTGGCTGTAGAAAATAGAGACATGGAGCCTTGAGGTTTTACAGCACTGTAGGTGGGATGGGAGGCAGGGGGCGGTGGTAACCATGGGCAAGAGGCACAAATGCCATAGTCTGATCGTAATTTGTAAGGACATCAGAGTCTGGACACCCAACAAGTCCGAGGAAATGGCAAAACGGTGGAGTAAGGCCCCCAGAGTCTGGTGGTATTGGGGAGTGGTACCTGATCTGTGGCAGTTCTGAGAATGTGGATCCCAGAATGCAACAGCCCTGGCAGGGGGTGTTCCTGCTTCCAGCAGCAGTAGGGAAGGTGCTCCAGTGCCTGCCAGCAATGCAGGGGAGGCCGGGTACAAATTCGTGGGGGGGGGCGGGGGGAGAAATGACTCCTGAGTTTGACTGGAATGCATGGAGATACCAGAGGGAGGGCATCAGGAGAGAGGGAGGGCAAGAGGAGTCCCAAGGTCAGGGGTCAGGCTGCACACAGAAATATATGTCAGAGAATGCCGATACTGTGGCGTAAGATCCCAGGGTGTATCGGGGAGGGGAGGGGTAGGAGCAGGAGCAGAAACAGGCAGGACCAACCAGCACCCATGCTGCAGTCATGCTCCATCCTTGGCCCAATGACTGGCCTAAAGCCAGTTTTCTGCACTAAATGTACCTAAAACTGACAAGGAGCCCATGAACAGGTGGGAGAGAAGGGAAAATGGTCAAAACAGAGCCGAGGGGGTGGAGTACATGTTGGAGGTGGGTTGGATGCATGTCAGTATCGGGGAGGATTGGAACAGATCCATGTGAATGGGGTAGGGTTGCAAAATTCTGGGAATTTTTAAAAGAGGAAACTTTCCATGGGAATTTTCAGGAATTTATGGGAATTTTGAGTTTTTTTGCACACTGATGGTTTTTGTCTCTGACCCGTATATTATCTTTGTCATCAAAATAGACATACTGTCCCATACAAATAAAAACAGGCTTTCAAAACTTTATTTAGGTTATAATTTTGAACTTTATTGAACCCCACAAAAAAGACCCATCTAAAATAAAATGAGCGTCAGCTTATTTAGCCTGTAATTTGTCCTTATTTTGTCCCTTTGAGTCTTCTACTCATCATTGCTCCTCCTGATTCTCTGACTCTGGCGTGTCCATTTCCTCCTCTGTGTCACTGTCTAGCTGTGTGGTGGACACTTCTGTATCTGGCTCAATAAGTTGTAGGTTCGCCCGGATAGCCACCAGTTTCTCCACTCTCTTGTTAGTCAGCCTGTTGCGCAGCTTTGTATGCGTATTCCCAAAAAGTGACCAGTTTCGTTCAGAGGCCGCTGAAGGTGGGATTTGGAGTATCACCGATGCAATGGGTGACAGGGCCTCAGATGCACAAAGTCCCTTCCACCAGGTATGTGCACTGATATGCTTGCATGATTCCCATATCCCGTCCCCATTCCAAAGACCTTGCTCAGTGGAGAACTTTGCCAGACTTCCCAGAACTTTGCCACCCCACCTAGTGTTGCTGGGCAGCTTCAGTGTGGTGTTCTTGTTCTTTGTCATTTGCTTGGAGTTGTAGGTTGCTGCAACTACCTGTTTTCCCCTGACATACTTAACAACTTGCTTGGCTCTCTTGTGCAGTGTTTCCATGGTTCTCAAACCCATGATGTCCTTGAGGAGCAGGTTGAGCCCATGAGCTGCGCACCCAATAGACATAATATGAGGGTAGGCCTCCTCCACTTGAGCCCAAGCAGCCTTCATATTCGCAGCATTGTCAGTAACTACTGCAAAGACCTTTTGTGATCCAAGATCGTTGATGACCGCTTTCAGCTCATCAGCAATGTATGTGCCTGTGTGTCTGTTGTCCTTCGTGTCTGTGCTCTTGAAGAACACTGGGAGAGGAGTGGAGATGATGTAGTTTATGATGCCCTCCCCTCGTACATTTGACCACCCATCTGAGATAACTGCAACAGTCTGCCATCTCTATCGTTTCTTTGAGCTTTCCTTCGACTCTGTTATACTCAGCCTCCAGCAAATAGGTAGACAAAGCATGTCTGGTGGGAAGACAGTATGCAGGGCGAATAACATTGAAAAATCTCTTCCAGTACACATTGGCTGTGAGCATGAGGAGTGAGCCTGTCGCATATACAGCTCAAGCAAGGCACTCATCTGCATTCTTCTGGCTATGGTTATCCATTGTATCAAAGAATCTTCCAAATGGGTCAGGAGTTGCTGATAAGAAGCCTAATGCTGAATGTGAACCATCATCTTCTTGAATGGAAGCAGAGGAACTCTGGGCTGACTGCTGTGAGCTTTGAGTGAAGTTGTTGCATTTGGATAAATGCTGCTGCATCTTTGTGGCATTCTTTACATATGGCTTTGTACAGTGTTTGCACATGTACACAGTCTTTCCATCTTTAATGCCTGGGGTAAAATACTTCCACAGATCCGACGGTAAATGTGGCATTGTTCCATGCAGAGAAATAAAGGGCATTCGTCTGTGTCGAACTGCGGTTGATCAGCACGATTGCAACAGGGTGAGTAAATTTTTCCTGATGCTGCATGTGATGGAAGCATGACCTGTGCACACGCAACGTTACATCACCAATAGAGGGCGCTAATTGCTCATCCACTCATCCAACCGCATTTGTTCACAGTCACATACAAAACTTGTAATTATTAAAACAAACCAAATAAGATAAACATATATTGATTAAGAAATTCCTTAATAATTAAGATTCCATCTCTGTTAGTAATTTTAAGAGAGGACCTGTGGAAAAAAATGAAAGAAATACAAAAAAAAAAAAAACAATATTATGCTAGCATGTGCTTTTTTGGGCAAAATTCCCAAGCTAAACTTACTGGAAATTTACCGGAAACTTTCCACCCCTTCGCAACCCTAGAATGGGGTGTATTGTGCAGAAATTGGCTGGGACAGCTCAGAATAGGTCATAAACCCCGATAGAGGATAGGCCGCAGGGAGCAAAATTTAAATAGATGCCTTTCTAACAGGAGTTAGATAATTTTATGGGGAAGTATGGCCCACCACCAACCTGTACTTCCAATCTGCTTAAAGCCAGTTTTTAAACACAAAATCCATTTATACTATATTTACATTTGTAATGTTAGATAAAAATACAATTACCTAGGTATAATATAGCAGAAAAAAATGTAAAAGTACTTTTAATAATTTGATTCGTTCAGTTTTTTTTATTGGTATGTAGAATTGCAGTATGTGGTTTCAGCCAAAATTTAGATTTTTTGGGGGGAATAATTTAATTGGTCCAGGTTCTGCATTGCTGTAAGCATATATTTAGTTACATTTCTTAGTTGGGGTGTGATTTTTCAAATATAACATTTGAGCAGCATCATTGTACAGTTTTAGGAGTATACAAACACTGCTGAATTTCCCATAGTACTGCTTACCACAAGTCAGAGGGTGCACTGTTTTATAAAGACTAGACATGACACCTTGTAAAATAAAATGGAGGCATGTATCTCAAGGCTTGAAATGATTGGCAGGTCCAGTTAACAGTTAACCCTGGCTGTGTTTGCTTGAAAGGCCAATTAACTTAATCAGACATTACCATCTCCTTTTGCCTTACACCATCATCCCTTTTCTCTCAATCTCTCCTGCCTTCCATCCGATCACAGACCTTCCCTTTTGTTCTTTCCTCCCCTCCCCCCTCTCCCTGCCCCTACACTTGCTTAAAAACCTGTTACATCTCCAACTTTTTCCAGTTCTGATGAAGGGTCATTGACCTGAAACGTTAACTCGGTTTCTCTCTCCGCAGATGCTGCCTGACCTGCTGAGTATTTCCAGCATTTTCTGTTTTTATTTCAGAATTCCAGCATCTGCAGTATTTTGCTTTTGTATTGTAGAACTGGTCTGTTCTGGGCAGGAAGCTTTAACAACATTTTGATACTGTTTTATAAAACAATCAACAGCAGGATACAGAACAAGTAATTATCTTAAATGTAACAATCATTGTTTGAAAGGTTTGAACTTTTCTACATTATAGTTAGCTTGGAGCTCCAGAATTGTTTCTTTGAACTTATTTCTTTGACGTCTGCCGCAACGGTTGAGAAAGTGGAAGTCAGGGTTGGGAGAATAAATTTGGGCTAATTATAATAAATGTGACTATGATTAAGTGTGACAGAAAAATGTTACGGGAAGTGTCTTGCATACAGATGATATATCCTAAATTTCTTCTCCAACACTTATTTATGCAAATTTTATTCTAATACACCAAGTCATTTTTCTCTAATATTCGATTCCCAGCTCGGACTTCCACTTTCTCAACAGCTGCAGAAGACCAGCGAAATTAAAACAAGACAATGAAACTACTCCAAATTAGAATTGGAATTTTTTTAAACAATGAGGTTTTTTTCAATTAAAATGTACACTTTCTCCCTCCTGCGTCAGCTGTTTTATAGATGCAAAACATCCTTAATGAATCAGCTGCCTTCCTCAAAAGACCATTCTAGTTCCACAATGTCTCCCAACCTATTTGACTTGTTAACCAGAATTATGGTTCAGATCTGCAGCCTGAGCTGAAATACACCCCAGAAACCATCAACATTGGATGAAAGCAATTCCACTTCTCACCTTAAAAGGGCAGACCCCTACATTCCACTTGGTAAATAGGATGTTCCTATCTTTACAAAACACTTCCTCTTACCATGAGCAGCCACAAACATGTATTTTTGCCTTTGTATAAACAATCAAGGAAATGCACTCTCAATTTCCCTATTTCTAGTTAAGCAGGGAAGATGTACCCAGTTCACCCTGCCTAAGGGTGATTGATTTGCCCACTTTTTGCACTATTTCTTTTCATACCAGTTTAATGCAAGTCATAAAGTTACAAACTTTTTAGGCCATTCTGGCTCATAATTCTTTGTTTCAAACATAGAGCTGTAAATGTCAGTGTTTCTGCCAAACTTGTCAGTTATTTTGTTACCCTTCTAATGAGGCTTCTTTGGCAACACCTCCCAAACCCGCAACCTCTTCCACCTAGAAGGACAAGGGCAGCAGGTGCATGAAAACACCACCTTCAAGTTCCTCTCCAAGTCACACACCATCCTGACTTAGAAGTATATCGCCGATCCTTCATCGTCGCTGGGTCAAAATCCTGGAACTCCCTCCCTAACACATGGACTGCAGCGGTTCAAGGCGGCAGCTCACCACTACCTTCTCAAGGGCAATTAGGGATGGATAATAAATGCTGGCATTGCCAGTGACGTCCAGATCCCATAAATGAATATTTTTTAAAAACTACAGAACAGCTCCACAGAACAGCTCCACTCACTCACTAACCACAGAACAGCTCCACTCACTCACTAACCACAGGACAGCTCCACTCACTCACTAACCATAGGACAGCTCCACTCACTAACCATAGGACAGCTCCACTCACTAACCATAGGACAGCTCCACTCACTAACCACAGGACAGCTCCACTCACTCACTAACTAACCATAGAACAGCTCCACTCACTAACCATAGGACAGCTCCACTCACTCACTAACCACAGGACAGCTCCACTCACTAACTAACTAACCCTAGAACAGCTCCACTCACTAACCACAGGACAGCTCCACTCACTCACTAACCACAGGACAGCTCCACTCACTAACCATAGGACAGCTCCACTAACTAACCATAGGACAGCTCCACTCACTAACCATAGGACAGCTTCACTCACTAACCATAGAACAGCTCCACTCACTCACTAACCACAGGACAGCTCCACTCACTCACTAACTAACCCTAGAACAGCTCCACTCACTAACCATAGGACAGCTCCACTCACTCACTAACCACAGGACAGCTCCACTCACTAACCATAGAACAGCTCCACTAACTAACCATAGGACAGCTCCACTCACTAACCATAGGACAGCTCCACTAACTAACCATAGGACAGCTTCACTCACTAACCACAGGACAGCTCCACTCACTCACTAACCATAGAACAGCTCCACTCACTAACCATAGAACAGCTTCACTCACTAACCACAGGACAGCGCCACTCACTCACTCACTCACTAACCATAGAACAGCGCCACTCACTCACTAACTAACTAACCCTAGAACAGCTCCACTCACTAACCATAGGACAGCTCCACTCACTAACCATAGAACAGCTCCACTCACTCACTAACTAACTAACCCTAGAACAGCTCCACTCACTAACCATAGGACAGCTCCACTCACTCACTAACCATAGAACAGCTCCACTCACTAACCATAGAACAGCTTCACTCACTAACCACAGGACAGCGCCACTCACTCACTAACCATAGAACAGCGCCACTCACTCACTAACTAACTAACCCTAGAACAGCTCCACTCACTAACCATAGGACAGCTCCACTCACTAACCATAGAACAGCTCCACTCACTCACTAACTAACTAACCCTAGAACAGCTCCACTCACTAACCATAGAACAGCTCCACTCACTAACCATAGAACAGCTCCACTCACTAACCATAGGACAGCTCCACTCACTAACCATAGAACAGCTCCACTCACTAACCATAGGACAGCTCCACTCACTCACTAACCATAGAACAGCTCCACTCACTCACTCACTAACCATAGAACAGCTCCACTCACTCACTAACCATAGGACAGCTTCACTCACTCACTAACCCTAGAACAGCTTCACTCACTAACCATAGAACAGCTCCACTCACTCACTAACCATAGAACAGCTCCACTCACTAACCCTAGAACAGCTCCACTCACTCACTAACCATAGGACAGCTTCACTCACTAACCACAGGACAGCTTCACTCACTAACCATAGAACAGCTCCACTCACTAACCATAGGACAGCTTCACTCACTAACCACAGGACAGCTTCACTCACTAACCACAGGACAGCTTCACTCACTAACCCTAGAACAGCTCCACTCACTAACCCTAGAACAGCTTCACTCACTAACCACAGGACAGCTCCACTAACTAACCCTAGAACAGCTCCACTCACTAACCACAGGACAGCTCCACTCACTCACTAACCGCCACCAGTGTCCCTGCCAGCCGGCCTGAGAAACCCCAGCGAGACGGAAGCACCTTTTTACGACCCGGGAAGGAGGAGGGCCGCAGATCGCTTTGTGGCAGTGTGTAAAAAGCAGTAACCAGGGGAGAGCGAGGAGCGGACCGGCTTGGCCCGGCCCCGGGGAGCGAGTGCGCGGCCCAGAGAATGTCAGGCGGCTGAAACAGGTAGAGCCACTTCCCCCGGCACCAGGCCGAAACAGTTCGAATACCGAGGCGTGTGCGAGCCGAGCTGGGCCTCCAGTTCGGGGGATGGTTGGTTTTGTTTTATGGGAAACGAAATGTTTCTGCGTCAAAGCTTTTGCTTTCGTTTTGATTGATGGCGACTGTGCTGGTTGGAAGCGAGAGGCCCGTTTTAATAGGCGATGGCCTATCTCTAGTCTTTTAATTTTAATAATGTAGATCCAGCGAAGGCTGGCTGTTGCTCAAGGTCTCGTTTCTCTTACTCTTCCCTCCCTCCCTCGCCCATTGGGATTGGTGCCGATCAGAGCTCGTGTGTTGCTTTGTTTACTGCAGTAACTGAAAAGATGCTGTTTCTTTTTAAACGGCATCTTGCTTTCATTGGCGATGATTTTTTTTAAACTTGGATCTCAGGAATAAATCTTGCCAGTTCCTCCTTTCTGCCCTTGTGAAATGAATTGCATTAGTCGGGAGATTTTTTTTTAAAGAAAACTGTACGGTCGAGTTTTGCTTTTCGTGATATACTTACAAAGTTTGATTTGTAGAGCAACTTCACTGAAGTAAATTCAGTCTTATTGCAAAGTGTTTTGGCAAACGATTTTTGTTTTGTCGAGTGCCGTGGTGGGCTTTCGATTAGTCGGTAAGTCCAACTGATGAGTTGTCAAGCAATACAGATCGAGAACATCCTCGGTTTGATCACTAATGTCTGCTGAATTTGCTGATTTTACCCTGGGTTAGGGAAGCAAAATTGGCCAGGGTTATCACTCCTGATCGCTATCCAGTAACCTGTGCTGGAAGTGTATGTGGACCTCTAACGAGGACATGATCAGGCTCAACTGTGATGCCTTATGTAGTTGCATAGCCTACCAACACATACTGTCATGGCTTATGTATGAATAATAATGGTCAAAGTTTCAGGGTAACGGGTTCCCTTTGGAACTATACTTCCAAAGAACCGACTCCTTTGGGAAAGGAGGGGAGAAGATTGCCAAAAAGTAAATATAAGGATGTCATGTGGCTTGTATTTGATGTCGTTGACAGAAAAATCACATGCAGTTCCCTTCTCTCTTTCTCCCTAGTTGGTGATCAGGAAAGTACCTCAAAGTTGGCAGAACTGTGTATTCCTATTTGACATTAGGCATCAAGGTGGCTATAATGTCTGAATGGGTGTCACATTGTGTCATAATTGGAGTGAACCATGATGTTCTATTAACATAATCTAAGCTAATAGATGGGTTACTGCCTTAAAGTATACCAACTAAATGTGACTTTTGTTTACATGCAAATTATTATATATTAGAGACCTACCAAAATTCAAATTTGTATGTGAAGGAAGTAAATTGAGTGAGTGGTAATAGATGGCTGCAAGCACAATTTGCCACATGAATGAGATTAATACCTAGTGTATTTATATGTTGCCCTGAACTAAAGCAATATCAAGCTTGATTTTTTAATAATTTAATACAGGGAAACGTGTTTGTATATGTATTTTGTATATATGGAATAAAAGAAGAAAGACTTGCATTTATATAGTGCCTTTCCCGCCCTCAGGACGTCCCAGTGAGGAACTTTTGACGTGTAGTCACTGTTGTAGGAAGCACGGCAACATATTTGCACACAGCAATGTGATAATGACCAGATAATCATTTTCAGTATGTTTTAGTGATGTTGGTTGAGGGATAAATATTGGCCAGGACACTGAGGAGAACTCCCTTGCTCTTGTTAGAAATTAGGGGTATATAAAATGTATATGGTTATGTGAATGAAATTGTGACGCAAATAATATTGTGTTTAAATGATTGTATTAGAGCTCGAGACAATTAAGGGGTTAATGTATAAGTTGTGTTTTACTGGAACTGCTTAAGTTTTGTTTTCCTGGAAACTTGTATTAGAGCTTGAGATAAAGTGTCTTCAGACTAGTATTAGATTAGATGGATAGATGCTTAAAATTTGCCCATGTTTTCAGTGCCCTGCGGATGTTATAGCATTCCAACAGTGGCAGTCATATGGCCTTGCTTCCCAGGCTAGCTGTCTGCTGTTTGTGTGCTAGGAAGGCCGCTGACTGTATCTTTAATTTGGCCAACTAAGGTCCAACTCCTATGTTTCTCCCATTACTGCTAATGACCATATTATAATGCTAAATTAGGAATTGGAGCTCGTTTAATAGAACTGCTTGCAAAGATATGTAGAAATTAATTAGTATAAGAACATAAAATAGAAGGAATTTATGGGAGTTAATGTATCATCTCAGGATGGAATAGTCTGTTAGATTAGGGGGAAATAACTTGAATAGTGGCTGGCTGAGTAAACAGCTCTAGCATGGGCCTCTGATTAAAAGGCCCAAGGCTGTGCCTGGTACACACTGGCTGCACCAGGGAGGACAAGGACGGACAAGATAAGAGGAATTCAAATGGATTGACCGCCAAAATGTGAAAACAAGAAAGACACGAGGAAAAGCATAAGACCCTTTTTAAATGAGGGTTTTCATCCATAAATTTAGACAAAGAACTCAACATGCCATGGGGCACCTTGTTTTAAGGGGAACCTCCTATAGGTTAAATGGTCTTGTCAATATTCTACCCCAGATACACTCCTAAAAATACTATAAAAGGACTTGAAAAGTCCCTAGCACAGACGGTGGAGTGAAGAGCTTCCGAGAATGGATCGATAGCCTAACACTCTTCCGAGAGTGAACCCACCTTAGTCTAACACTCTTGGCGGTTCTAGAAGAGAGAAAGAGAGGGAGAAAGGCTGTAAGCCGAAGAGCTGTTCGCGCACGCCAGCCGTCTGTCCGACCGGGGCTGGTGCCAGCTACTTGTCAGGGTCGTATGTTTTTGCTGTATAACTAGTGTGTTATATTCCGTCTTAAATTCCGATTAAATGCAATTTACCCACCATATTGGTTTACACTCGATCCTGATTATTTGAAAGACCAGAGATAATCTAATCTCTACACTCTTCTTCAAAATAGTACCATGGGATCTTTTACATCTACCTTGATTTAATGTCTCATCCGAAAGGTGGCACCTTCAACAGTCCAACACTCCCTCAGCACTGTATTGGAGTATCAGCCTAGATTTTGTGTTCCAGTTTCTGGAGCGGGACTTGAACCCACAACTTTCTGAATCAGAGGCGAGAATGCTGCCACTGAGCCACAGCTAACATTGTGGGTTAATGGGTTGAGTATGTTCCAAAACTGTGTTACTTACAATCAGGAGGTTCTGATATCCAAAACTGTGAAAGGGAAGGTTGTCATAGACTTGCTGCAATTATATATGCAATGTATAAAGCTAGCAGTTATTTTACAGTGTTGCACAAATGTTTGCTGTATCAGCCTTCCTTTGATGGTGATATTTCACATTACAGGTTGACAGTATTACAGGAGTTACTGAGAGTCTTTGCGTATAAGCCTGTCTTGTGAGCAAATGGCCATTGAACTAAGAACATTTTTGCTGTTGTGATACAGAGTCATTACATATAACTGAGTTTTGACAAATGTTCCTAGCTAAATCACCTCCTGTGGCAGGATCAATTAAACCTTTTGTCAAAAAAGTCCATTGTTCTGAGGTCTAGAACCAGAACAATCATGTTAGTGACATGGTTTCTTTATTCTTCATTGGTTTGATGAACCTGGTTAATTTATAAACTAAGATTCTGACTAGGAAGGAAAATCTACTCAGAATGTTTATCTAAAAATTGCAGCCAGAATCAACACGAGTAGGAAATAAAAAAGTAAAAAGAATGCACAGTAGAAGGTAGGAAATCTCCCTCTCCAAAAAAATACAGTATGAAATTTTAAAAAGTTTAAAAAGAATCCATGCAACCACAAAAAAATCTATACTTTTTGCTTGGATTATATTGCCTGGATCTGTAATTTAATCAAGAGCAGTAGTTTTCTATGCATGTGAGTTGTGACTCAGAAATATATATACAGTACATTTTTTGATTTCTCAATAATCCTAGAAAATGTTATATACAATGAATAGGCCCATTTACATTGATAGCGTGCACACTATAAAATATACAACCAAACTTTCATAAAGCCAGTAGTAGCATTGGTAGCTCAGTTTTTCATGATTCTTGACAACGGAAGTGCATCTTGTTCCTCCAACGAAGGGTGAACCACAAATGGCAGAAGAGACTGCAGCTCTCTGTTTGAGTGCCACTCTATTATAGCTTGAGTTCCAGTGTAAAAGTCCTTGTGGCGTGTTAGAATCACTGGTTTGCCTGGCTTCGCAAGAGAACTGTAAGTTTAATTTCATTGGAAACATAGGAAAGTAGTGGATCAGGATCGCCCACTCCCTCAAATATCTAACCAATTTTTTCTTAAATATTTCCCTCAGCTATCTGCCATCACTAATTCTTTGGGCAGTTCACTCCACACATTCACCACCTGCTGCATAAATTAGTCTGTGCACCTTCACTCTTCTAAGCTTGAGTTTTGTCCCCTGGTTCTAGAATTTGTGACAATTTTGAATATATTATTTTAAAAATCTTGCATAATGCCTCCCTGAATCTTCTCATTCAGAGTAAACAATCCCAAGGTCTTCAATCTCTCCTCATAACTCAGATGCCTTAAGATAGGTATCAGTACTGTACTGCTTCCAATGCCTGGATAACCTTACTGTGGCTGTAGCAGTGCTTGTACAGATTCACTATTACCATCCGGGGATCCCTTTGGCAAATGATCCCTGCATCCAGTTAGATTTCTTTACTGCTACCACACCTGTATTGGTTTCAGTGAGCTATCCACCAGTACCACCCAATCCCGCTCCAGTGTTTTCTCTTGTAGCATACAAAGAAATAACTCGTATTTATCCAGTGCCCTATCATGCCAGAGGACATCCCAAAGCACTTAACATCCAACACTATGGCCCAGATATTCCGATCCCTACGGGTGGGTACGTGCTGTGTACACACCCGTAGGGACATTGGAAATGCCGGTTTCAGGCATGCACAGTGCATGCGCTGAAAACCGGCATTTCCGATCTGTCAAGAATGGTCTTGAGAGATCCTCCGCCTGCCCTGGAGAAGGGCCTCTGCGGGCGGATAGTTCCGCTTTTTGGAGAACCTCCGCCCACAGAAAACCCTGACAATTCTTACGCCTGGTAAAAACAGGAGTAAGACCTGCTTTTACCAGGATAAGAGTTTGAAAAAAGGTTTAAAAAAAAATTTCACTGATTTATCATTTAAAAATACTTTTAAAAAGGTAAGTTTATTTTTAGCCCTGTAAAAAACAAATTTTTTTCAAAAAATGTAATTTTTATTGTTTTAAAATACTTAATTTATTGTAATTTCAAGTCATTTTAAAAATGTGATTAAAAAAAAAAATTATTTAAAGTTTTACTATGTTTTTGGGATGATCTCCATTCATATATTTGACAGGTCTATCTGTCAAGTGTATGAAGGGAGATTCCCTTCTATTGGCTCCCCATGGCCCACGTGATCCCAGGGACGCTTGCGAACTGCCTGCGTCTCTGGGATATGTGGGCCCTGCACACTTGGAGTTTGGAGAGGTCCAGGATCGGAAGCGTGTGTGTCCCGGGAGTCCTCAGGTAAGGGCATAGATTTTTCCAGGGAGGCCTGCGATCGGAAAATACGGGCCATTACTTTTGAAGTGCAACTATTGCTATGAGGGCAAATGTAGCAGCCAATCACGACATACAATTTGTGCACAACCAAGGTCTCACAAGCAGCAAATTAAGGAATTGTTAGATAATTTGTTTTGGTGGTGTTAGTTGAGGGAGAAATGTTGGCCAGGACACTGGGAGTACTGTCTGCTCTTCTTCAAATCATGTTTTGTTTTTCAATCTGAGCTCACAGTTTAATGACTCATCCAAAAGATGCCACCTCTGACAATGTAATGCTCCCTCAACTGGACAAATTATATGCTTAAGTCTGGAGTGCGGCTTCACAGAAATCACAGAAACCCCACAGTGCAGATAGAGGCCATTTCGGCCCATCGAGCCTGCACCGACACATATCCCACCCGATCCCCGTAACCCCTACACCAACACATATCCCACCCTATCCCCACAACCCCACGTATTTAATCCCCCTAACACTAAGGGTCAATTTATCATAGCCAATCAACCTAACCCGCACATCTTTGGACTGTGGGAGGAAACCGGAGCACCCGGAGGAAACCCACGCAAACACGGGGAGAATGTGCAAACTCCACACAGACAGTCGCCCGAGGCCGGATTCTGAACCCGGGTCCCTGGCGCTGTGAGGCAACAGTGCTAACCACTATGCCACCGTGCTTGAAACTACAATCTTTTGACAAGTGAGAGTGTAACCAACTGAGCCAAATGGACACTTTATATCACCCCCCACCCCCCCAAATTAGTTTCCTTCCCTAGTCTTATTACCTTGCATTTGTTCACATTAAATGCCATATACCACTCATCAACCCACCTTCCCAACCTATCCAGATCCCTTTGTGTTTGAAGTATAAACCGAAAATGCTGGAAATACTCAGCAGGCGAGGAAGCATCTGTGGAGACCAATTTTTAGTAGATTTTACTTGAGCTTTATATGTTTAAAAAATGCACTTTAATCTTGGATTTGAGTAGCTTAAGATCAAAGGTCAGTAAGGAGTGTGAAATTTGGTTGAGGAGAAGACCAAGCAGTGTGAGCTGTTGGATAATCATAGCTGTTTGTTCCACCTGTCACAATTGTGATTAATTCATCCGACCTCTATTGCACTGGTTAGACTGTGTTACGCTAGGGGAGGAGACTTTTGCTGATATGGGATCTGAATTGCTCAGGATTTATATTTGTAGCTACAGTTTTATTTGTGATGCCTAATTTTGCTCTTGAATTGTTCTGCATCAAACACTGTATTAAAAAGATCCAGCTATAGTTCGAACATTGGCAAGAATACAACATTGGTTTGACATTTTAATAACTGCTTTCTTTTGTAACTTCTACGTAGGCAAAGATAATACAATTGGTAACATAGTTATCACAAACCTTACAGTAGTCTAGTTTCAGAATTACAACAGTGCAGCATTAGTTGGCTTCAATTTAACATAGCATGACCCAGTATTAGAGTATCACAGTCTTAGCGGTTTCACCCTAAAGCAGTCAATTTCAAGGATTGCAGTATAGTTAGCCATTTTGTAATTTTTACAGCAATGTAACAGGTCCTAATCATTTGCTGTCTAAGTCTTTAACTTAATTGATAGTAAAAGTGCATATGACCTTTTTGATGAGGCAGAAGCTTAACTAATGTATCAAAATAGTTCAATTCTTCTTCATGGTGCACTGGTTCTTCTCTGGGTTACATCTTTGACGAGTCATCTTTAAACTTTCCTGGTTCATTAACTGTCTCTCTTCTAATAATATCATGCACATATTTATACTGTTATCTTTTATGCATCTGCAAACTTATAGTATGAAGTTAACTTGCATAGACTCTGTTCTACACTTATAATTTATCCAAACCTTTCAAAGTCCTTCTATCATCTTTTAAAACTACAAGTTATTTCCCCCTCCCTGCCCCCCCCCCCCCCCCCCCCGGAGTTCCGGCTACATTTACTTGCCAGGATGAAAGCATCATTACATCAGGTAGTCTGAGCAAACAGTCACTCACCACAAAGTGTAGAATTTTAATTAAAACTGCACCAATACATCTGGAGGTTTTAATTGTACAACCTACTTTATCTCTGTAAAATGCATCACATCTGCAGTTAATTAAAAGTTAAAAGTATATTATTTTTAAAGTTGCTCAAAAACTTGGGTACTTCTGCTCGTTACTGACAGTAGACAAAGATGAATTTGAGTGATTGAATCCTTTGCTTACCAGTATCTGTGTAAAGGTCAACAGGTCACTGGTTTAGTTTCAAATAAAACCTTGAAGGAACTCCGAACTGAAGGATCAGCTGCTGCAGAATGTGATGTCAGGGTCGAGATAACGGAGACCAAGAGCAGCCTCTGATTTAATAAGTGTACTCTGGACAGAGCTATATTTGTTAGTTTTAGTTTTGCCTCCCTTTTCCTTGATATGATGCAGTTAAGAGAAAATGTGCCAGTACTCATGTGTACTTGTGATTTTAGTGCTTAAATAGTGATGATATGAGCAGCTCCAGTGAGTACACCCCCAGGAGTGTGCAAGATAGAATTGATCTAAATTGGAAGACTACTGGTGTCTCTCAGGCTACAGTAATGTATGATCTGTTCATGTCTATTGAATAAAGCTCACAAAATGACCATATGCTGTGGAGTGCAGAGTCTCAAACCTGATATTAATTACACCCTGTCTCACTAACTTTATTTGTGCAGTTACTTAACACCTGCATGTAAAGCTTTATCGTATTGTTGACAGAACTATCTCAAGTCCCAGTATTGCTGACTGTGGGAGGATCTGATTTGTACCACTGCTCCTGTGTGAGTGTGTGTATGTAGTGTTCAAGTACCAGTTTGTTTTATGGTACTAATAGTCATGTAAAGAAGTTAACCATATAGTGCTGGCTTTGCTATTGCAGTTCCTAAACTTGTGTTATGTCGATGAAAGTGGTGCGTGGCTGGGGAAAGCTAAATGCAAAAAAAAACTGATGCAGCTGCTTCACTTTCTGAACAAAATTTGCTTACATTTTTTTAAGTATAGGAGGGAAGAATGAAAGGAAGGACAGATGGAAGGATGCTGAGGAAGTATGTAAGGCTGTATGATGGATGGCAACAGAAAGGAGAATTCCTTCTGCAGTAGGCCTGTTGGATGGCTGAATCAACCAGATGATGATGGTGACATTTCTAAACCGTGGCTCTGGAAAATCTCCAATTGCTTTTCAACAGTTGAACAGATATTGCCGCCTAGTAGAAAAACAGTAAGTTCTCATTGCAACCTATTACATTTACTACATTACCGTATATTGTAACAACCACATTTGCTTATGAAGTATAGCAGTGGTGTAAATAAAATTTCATACTCAGTTTACAAGTAACATTTTTCTGCTTTCTACACGTGGTATTGTGTTTTGAAGCTGAGCACTCTAGTACAGGTACACTATCCCTTATCCAATAGCCTTGGGACCAGCTGAGTTTCGGTTTTCGGAATTTTTTGGATTTCAGAAGGTATTATTAGAAGACTGGGAAATTTGTATTTAATATAAATTTTAAAAGTTCAGGCTACCTCTTGCGACTGTTCCGTGTCTCATTCCCCTTCCTGCTTCTCTGGAAAGCCGGATATCGGCTGACTCCTACTAAGCTGGCCCGCAAATCAGGTCGGGTGGGGGGGGAGAAAAGAATATCGGACGGGCCGCGGTTCAGGTCGGGGTCCGGGGCGGGTCGGGGTCCGGTGGGGGGGGGGGGGGGTGGTCCGGGGGGAGAAAAGAATATCGGACGGGCCGCGGTTTGTTTCGGCTCGGGGGGAGAAAAGAATATCGGACGGGCCGCTGCAGCTATCGGACCGGCCGCTGTATTGTTGGGTTCACTCACCCGGTACCTCCTTCACACTGCCTGGCTCGGCCTGCAATCTCCTACCCAGGAGGGAACTCTGTGACCCTCTGCCCTGCTCAGCGTAAGTCGTGCGCCACTCTGGTCATGTCGTGCGCACGACTTACGCTGAACGAAAAAACTTTCGGTTTTTAGAGGTTTTCGGAAGTTCGGATAAAGGATAGTCTACCTGTATGAAAATGGCAAATGATTGATTTTATTTCATGTAATGGATGTAACATTGAGTAGTATAATTTTCATTTTGTTTCATTGAAGTTTTTAAAAAAATCTGCTGAGTATGCTTAATGTCAGCATGTGTGAATTGAACATAGTTCATCCAGTTATTCAGTAACTTAAAAAAAATGTTTTCCAGAGGTGAATAGCAAGTTTTGTCATTGTAATTTTTCTCCTTCATGGAAGCAGAGACATTGTCCAATTATGGACAGTTTCTTGTCACCGTGTAACGTTTCTGTTTAGAAAACTTGCCACTTGTAATGAGCTTAATATAATTGAATCCTTCACCACAATAGACTAATTTCAAGGAAATTAGAGACTACTATTTAATTATTTTTATTTTCTGATGTCGACTTAATTTCAAGTCAGTGGGTCACTGAATTCTGTGTAATACCTGTAGGTGGCGTTGTGATAGAAGTTGGAAATATTACTTGTCGCGTAGCATTATCTGCTAGTTAGAACAATAGCTGAAATTTGAAACTGGTGCTTTTATTTGGAATGCATTCCTACATAAGTTATTGAGTGGCTCTGCACTACTGTGCAAACATGGAAACCGATGTCTGTACACAAGGTGATTTGTATATAACAATTGTGATGAATGTAATTATTTTACATAATCAGGGCTTCTGCAGTGTGAAAAAATTAGGAATTCGGAACTCTGTTAAGTTGAAGTCCTCAGAGCTCAAATAATTGCTGTGAATGGGGGGGCGGGGGGAGGAAGTAGGCACTTTTAAATTGTTTTCAGTAAAATTGGTCTTTAATTGGCCTAACTTGAAAGCAAACAGAAAAAAATCCTTTGAAAACCTAATCTCATCTTTGTTTCATTATATTCATGCAAATACTGCTTCATAAATGTTACTTTCAACGGTGAAGTATTGTTTAATGTTCTTCACTGTTTATGGATATATAAAATTGCACAATAATTTCTGTAATATTGTAAGCCTCAATACTTTTCCTCTTCGTGTGTGTGAGTTCCTTTGTAATAATCTTTGCTCGTGCGAAAGAAAATGATTATTTTTTAAATGCAGAATCTAAAACTGATGTTTGAAAAATTTTAGAAGTTTGGCTATATTTTGTAATAGGGAGTAGTTGTGTACCATAGCATAGTGCCAGAAGTTTAGATACTAATCCTGAGTGTTTTGTCCTTTCTTCTTCTAGAAAAATTACATGGAGAGCAACAAACCTGTGTTAGAGTTGAAGGATTTTCCACCTCCCCCTCATCCTGCTAATTCGAATTTCTTTGCAAGTGCCCTGCCTTCTGACATTCAGGTCTTTCAAAAGCAGCAGTCAACTGGCACTAAAGTAAGCTGCTGCCCTCGTTGTGGTAATGAGGCTTCTTGCTCCCTCCAAATTCACAATGGTGGTGGTTGCATTCACTCTGTAAATAGTGGAGCTTTAGAACACACAAGCGCTGGAACAGTCACATGTCAAATAGGCTCGAGGCCTACTTTCCACTCGTCCAAGTCATGTAAGGTGGCTATAGCTAACAACCGTTTAGATGGGACTCCATGCCACTTGCCTGGTCCCTATGTAGAGAATGCTGTCTCTGGTTGTCAGCTTCAACCACCTCTTTCCCAGCACCTGTCCTGTTGTGGAAGCCTCTTCAAACAGCTGCAGCCTTTCCATGGCAGTGTCCACAAGCTGCATCAAATTCCTATGCATCAGAGCTATAATGCATCCAGTTTTTTTTCCTGCACGGAGCTCACAGGTGGGGTTAGTGGGCACTTGGAAGATCGTGTGAATCGAGTTGAGCTACCTAAACGTGTTTGTACCAGTTCTTTACATTTGCACATGGCACCTGTGTTTCTGAAGGGTTCACATTACTGTGATGATTGTTTGAACAAGGTTAGTATAATTTTACATTAAGATAAAAAAGGTTAACAAGTGGATTTAAAAAAATAGTTTCCATTCTTTAGCTTTCAAACTTGAATTCAATTTAAAATTGTTGATGAGTTTGCACTTGAGTATATTGTTCAGCTTATATGATGTATATCTTTATATCATATGTGTGGCTTCTAGAATTTATTTGTGCAATCTACAGATAACTAGTGAAATGTTTTTTGTGATGCATTTGTATCTCAACTGTGTCAGAAAATATGTTGCAAATGTGAAAAATGTGATGGTACAGAAAATGTTCACAGGGACATTGGCAAAGGAGGAACTGACGCAAATCAATATCTCTAAGGATATGGTGTTAAGGAAGCTAAAGGGATTGAAGGTGGACAAATCCCCAGGGCCTGATAACATGCATCCTAGGGTACTGAAGGAGGTGGCCCTAGAGATAGCGGATGCACTAAGGATGATTTTTCAGAATTCATTAGACTCGGGAACAGTGCCGATGGATTGGAGGGTAGCTAACGTTACCCCACTATTCAAAAAGGGGGGTAGGGAAAAAGCAGGTAATTACAGACCTGTAAGCCTTACATCAGTTGTGGGCAAAATGCTGGAGTCCATCATTAAGGATGAAATAGCGGAGCACTTAGCAAATGGGGACAGGATAGGACAGAGTCAACATGGATTTACAAAGGGTAAATCGTGCTTGACTAATCTATTGGAATTTTTTGAGGGAGTAACTGGTAGAATAGATGGGGGAGAGCCAGTAGATGTGGTGTACCTGGACTTCCAAAAGGCCTTCGATAAGGTCCCACATAAAAGATTAGCATGGAAAATTGAGGCTCATGGGATAAAGGGGAAAGTTTTGGCGTGGATAGGGAACTGGCTGTCAGATAGAAAACAGAGAGTTGGAATAAACGGCTCATTTTCTGAATGGCAGGCAGTAACAAGTGGGGTACCACAGGGATCTGTCCTGGGCCCCCAGCTGTTCACAATTTACATTAATGACCTGGATCAGGGAGTCGGATGCAGCATTTCCAAATTTGCAGACGACACTAAACTAGGAGGTGGGGTGGGCTCAGAGGAAGAGACCAGGAAGCTCCAGAGCGATTTGGACAGACTGGGCGATTGGGCGGATAAATGGCAGATGCACTATAATGTGGACAAGTGCGAAGTTATCCACCTTGGGTGCAGGAACGGGAGGGCAAATTATTATTTAAATGGCAATAGATTGGGAGAGGGGGAAGTACAGAGAGACCTGGGTGTTCTTGTACACCAGTCACTGAAGGCGAGCATGCAGGTGCAACAGGCGGTCAAGAAGGCAAACGGTATGCTGGCCTTCATAGCAAAAGGGTTAGAATACAGGAACAGGGATACCTTGCTGCAGCTGTACAGGGCACTGGTGAGACCACACCTCGAGTACTGTGTACAGTTTTGGTCGCCTCATCTGAGGAAGGATGTTCTTGCCATGGAGGGGGTGCAGCGGCGATTCACCAGGCTGATACCAGGAATGGCGGGAATGACCTATGAGGAGAGACTATGTAGTTTAGGGATGTACACACTGGAGTTTAGAAGATTGAGAGGGGACCTCATAGAAGTGTATAAAATTCTGACAGGTCTAGACAGACTGGATGCAGAAGGAATGTTTCCCTTGGCGGGTGAAAACAGAACTAGAGGACATAATTTAAGGATAAGGGCTAAACCATTTAGGACAGAGATGAGGGGGAATTTCTTCACTCAGAGAGTGGTGAACCTGTGGAACTCATTGCCACAGAGGGCAGTGTACGCCAGCTCATTAAATATATTTAAGAGGGAATTAGATATATTTCTACGGGCAAAAGGGGTTAAGGGTTACGGAGAGAAGGCGGGGACGGGATACTGAATTAAAGGATCAGCCATGATCTCATTAAATGGCGGAGCAGGCACGAAGGGCCGAATGGCCTACTCCTGCTCCTATCTTCTATGTATCTATGTATAGTCACACCAACAATATTATTGTGCAAAAAACCCCACAACCAATCAAATCCCAATTTTCTCTTGTTGCTCTTCTGCACAACCTCACCCTCCAAGCTCCAGCCTCAGTTGTCACTGAGAAAACATTAACATCATCTGGCATTCCACAGGAGCCACTGCCTGAATGTTAAGTGTGGACCAAAACATAATTCTTATCTATCTGTAAATAAATATAATTAAAATTGTAATACCATATAAATGGAGCACTGGCTTGCCATATAAATGGAGCATTTCCCTTACCTTCTCCAATGTGTGCACTCTATTAAGTGACCCTTGTGAAACCTCCCCCACACCAATGTTATTCCTTTCGATTCTAAAGTGGATGTCAGCATACAATTCCACTGATGCTGACAGCCCTCCAGTAACTATCCCAGATGAGTAGTAATGGCAAGCTGTTCAACCATGGGGCGGTATTGGGCGTAAGCTTGAGCCTGTCCTCATAATGTCCACGTGTGCATTTTAAAGGAGGGATCATAGGGCAGAGATCAGAAGTAGGAACGCAGGTTGATTTAAAAAAAAAAAAAAAAAATCTTCGTAGTCCAGGAATACTAGGGCTAATTTTAGTGACTCCACTGCTGGCAGATTGAAATCAGCTAAGAGAGCTCTTCTGTATGGCTCAATACGACAGCACACATTTACCCACTGCACCATCCTGGAGTGTCTTTTTTTAAAGACATTAATTTTTTTTCCCCTTTTGGTCACTATTCACTATGCCCAGCAGCCAGGTAAAAACCACTTTTGACCATTTATCACTCCAACAATCGCCGCTGACCTCGAAGAAAGCTACCCACAAAGATCTTGCGATCTCTGGTGAAAACTTTTAAGTTTCTTGACGTGAAATTGATTGTAGCACCATCAAAAGGGTATCCCAGCGCAGAGCAGCAGTGATGTCATCAAGCTGTGTAAGCAGCCAATCACATTGACACATTCTCAGACAGCAAACCAAGAAATAAAAAGCATTGATTAAATTCACTGTTTAAAAATTTTAGAGAGAGTGAAATAAAGATTGGGGCATACACATGGGGGTTACGGTAGAAGCTGAGAGATCATAAATAAACTTAAAAATTTTATAAATTATTTTAAAAATCTAGTAATTTTCTATCATAATGGAGAAATTTGACATTCCACAAATAAAATTAGTTTTTCAGGGCCAGAACGGTTGTTCAGCAGTCAATATGCCATTAAAACCCCAGTTACACCTATTCCAACACGGCTTAACATTTAATGGGGTGTTCCACAGCCTAATTAGATCGGAAAGGCTTAAGTTTTCGTCAGTTCCACTGATTGCCGGCTATGGGGAGTGCCACAGTGCAGCCTGTGGCGGAGCAGTTAATGGCCGACCGCAACTTCAGGATTTATGCGTTTATCTGCGCATGCGCTAAATCCTGAAGTTACGGCCCGTTTCAGAAGGATAATGACAGCAAAGTCTAGGCTATTGTGTTTTAATACATTACCATATTACTGGGTAAATAATTTTGTTGAAATAAAAAAAATGCACTACATAATTTTAGGATATTGTGTGTTAATGCAAACAGACAAATTTGCAGTTGATATTCAAATATGGACTAAGTTGTTACTGAAAGTATGATTGACAACTTTATGGGTATTGTAAAAGTAGAAAATCTGCATAGTATCATGTAATCAGGATTGTCTGTGCCACAAAGAATATCTATTGCAAAAGCAAAATACTGCAGATGCTGGAAATCTGAAATATCTATTGCATGTTAATTTAGTTGCTGAGATACTGTTTTTGCATGAATTTCTCAAAATTTAAAGTAGGTTGCTTTGCATGTAATCTGAAGAGTTGCCCTAGTTTGTCTTTTTTAAATCTTTCTTGCAGCCACCCAGACGTCCTGTTCTAGATGCTACAAAGATTTGGCCAAATATTCCCCCTCCTGTTCCATCTGGTCCAGCACCCATATCTATGTGCAATGGTGTTCAAATTGAAGGTCAAACTGCAGAGACACCAATATTAACAGCAGGAAACTTGGGCCTCCAGCCACAGAAGTATGGTATGTGTGATTGCAGTATTATCCTAGTTTATGCTTTAATAGTCTTTCCCGTTAATGTTAACTTCTGCTTTTAATAAAAAATGAGAATTCGTTGTAAATTGTTATTTACATCTATAGTGAGAAGCCCCCCCACCCCCAAAATTGTATAATTTTATTTCTTGGGGAGGGGTAGTCAGATAAAGTACTTCAAGTTTTAGTGGACTCTGCTACATTGCGTATGATCGGTAAGCTCAAATTATTGAATCATTTACAAGCTGACTACAAAGATAAAACAACAACTGGAAGTGGATTATTTATTGTGTGTGTGTGTGTATATATGGAGAGACCTTTAATTGTCAGTTACATCAAGGAAACCAAACTATTCAAAAACAAGAAAAATCCTGTGGTTACTGAGTGATGATTCTTCATTTGCAAACAAGGAACACAAACATGAAGGAAGCATCGCAACTAAACCCAATCCTCTCTTCAACTGATGTCCACATATGTGCAGTTTTTAGGGGGAGTCACTGAATTGTGATTAGGAGCAGGAACCGTGACTGACTTCCCCCAGCCCCCCCATTTCCACTCCCCTCACCTTTCCTCAGCTTAGAATTGCGCAGGGAAATTTTACCGCCCCTATTGCCACCCTGTCTGAGCTTAGCTAACTCAGCATAGACTGGGATCAAACGTGAGACCTTGAGTCCCACACTGGGAAGTGCCGATATCAATTGAGCCATCATGGGAGCGGGCTGTATAAGACTTGTGGCGGGGACAATGTTAATAATGTCCATGAGTGCTAGCAAGAGGTGTGCTTTTAGGGGTTGTATTGACCCAGCCATTTTTCTTATCTGAGTTGAAGTGCTGTGTTGCTGCATAGTGTTCCTTCTAAGCCGAACTGAGAATTATAAACACGCCTAATCAAAATAAGTAAGTTGGAATATCAATCAAAACTGATGGAAGACTAGGCATTTGCTGTTAACTACCAGATCATTCTGTTTTGAAATTTCAGTATGTTCTATCTTAAACCAGTGTTAGTTTTGACTAACTAAGGTTTCTAAATTAAAAATATATCCTGTTTAAATATACAAACTGCCATTTTAAAGATCCGTTTATTGATTAGTAATTCATTGTCATATTTATGAATTTTTTTTTAAGATGTGTTCCTCCAGAATTCGACCAAATCAGTCACTTCTTTGAATAAATTATTGAGCCATCCATCAGTGGATTTAATTTCCACATGTCAATGAGCCCTGCCTATTTTGCTCATTGTTAAAGCAATTTAGAGTCAACAACTAATTGCTGTTACATTCACGTGGGTGTAAGTTGATTTAATTCCAGGAGTCTGATTGTGGTGCTGAAAGAATGGAAACTGACAATCCCCAAACTATTAAAACTGTCAAATCCCTTTTATTATTCCTTTAAATGGATAAGATACAGTATTTCTTTCACATTGATACCTGAAAGCCAGTTGAAGAACTTCAGTTGTGTAAGTAAAACTGGTTTTAAAATATCTTCTAGAAAGATTCCATTTCTTAGTATACTGTACCAATAATGTTTTGATTATTTTTGCACTTGTCTATATCAAAATGCTTTCTGATGTCCTGATTAGTGGGTGTCAGTTATGTTTTAATGAGCAGTTCTATTTTTTGTGTTATTTTAATTGGCACCTTTGAATTAAAAATAAAATTATAGGAGAATGCAGCTTTAATTGTTAGCAGCAACAGTTACTGAAAAAAGTGGTTCTAATTCTGGGATTCTTTTTTACAGGATCACCTGATATTGGTGTACTAGGACAGCAGGAGAATCTACCTCCTATTGGGGTGTTTTGGGATATAGAAAATTGCTCCGTCCCAACAGGACGATCAGCCATGGCAATAGTACAGCGAATCCGTCAACGATTTTTTCAAGGCCACAGAGAGGCAGAATTCATGTGTGTGTGTGATATTAGCAAGGAAAACAAGGAAGTTATCCAGGAACTTAACAATTGCCAGGTAAGGCAGCTGTATAACCTGACAATACCAGTTACTGTAATTCCCCTGAATCTAAAGGATATAATGTGCTATTAATTTAAAAAAAAGAGACAGGCACTTTGCCATGAGAAGTTTTTAAAAGTGTAAGAGTGAAGAATGTTTCTTGTATGTTAAACTTTTGGGAGGCAAGTAAGTGTATGGTGATGTCCTGTGCATTCAAATAGACTCTTCCTGATTTTACATTGACTTTCAAATTAGGCGGGGTGTAAAACAGGCAGCCGATCTGATCATGTCAGTTCCCTGTCGGGCAGGTTAGGTTAACATTACCCATTTAGTTCTTGATTCATCCTCCTTTGTTGTGTGTGTAAGACAGTACTTGTACTTTCTAGCTCTGAGGTTGTGATTGAAAATTAGTATTTTTTTATATCACTTCTGTGTTGCAGGTGACAGTTGCACATATCAATGCAACAGCAAAAAATGCTGCAGATGACAAGCTTAGACAGAGTTTGAGGCGATTTGCTGACACTCACACTGCTCCGTCCACTGTTATTTTGGTGTCCTGTAAGTAATCAGTGCTACAAAACTTCATTTATTTTCATTTGAAACATTTATCACAGGAAAGGAACAGGATCAAGAATAGCAGCTCAGTGGTGTTGTCGCCACAATGAAAAATATAAATTCATTGGGATTGGGATGGGCACTGTTAAACATCTGCAATTTTAGGTTTTGGAGATTTGCAATGAATGGAGTGATGAAAATTGATGTCTTGTATAACAGTAGCAGCATATATTCTTTAGTTGGAGATCAAGGCAAATTTTGTGAAAGTGTTCATTGTTCAGCTGTTGAACTTTGTGTCATCCCTTACATACATTTCTTAATAAAGTACTGAGCAATGAGTGAACATTGAGGAAACCTTTTCCAGCCTTTTGTAGTTTGAAATAAAAGGGTGAGAGTTTGATTTCGGTCGGAATTTGTTCTTTCTGATAATTGTGGTTTTGTCATTTTGCAGCTGATGTTAACTTTGCCTCAGAACTGAGTGACCTTCGGCATCGACATGGTTTTCAGGTTATTTTGGTACACAAGAATCAAGTTTCAGAATCACTTTTACAACATGCACATAAGCATATCAAATTTGAGGAATTTGTTTCTAACTTACCGCCAAGGTTACCAGAGAAAACACCAGTAAGTGTCTTCTAAAATAATCATCTAAATTAAAATTAACAAATGACTAAATCTGAAGTATTAATGGATCATTTGAGAGTTCAAGCATTGTTCATTAGGAAATTTGGCCCTATCTTTTCTCTAAGCAGCACTTCAGTTGTGTCTCACAAGCTGGAGTCCTCTTTACCCTAGTACAAAATGTTTCATATTAAATTAATTACCTAAAAGACAATATTTGGTTAGTTTCTCATGAGAACTCTGGGTCCTTTACCGACTTGTACAGTCTGTTGTTTTGTTTTTCCCATGTGCAAGGCTGCCTTTCTCCTGCAGCACTTGTACCTGAACAGTGACTTGGTTTTTCATACTGGAGTGAAAGGTAGCCCTGGTACTCAGAAGTTGCGATGTCTCAGTTACCAGCTGTTTAAAAAGTGTTCTCAATAAAAGATTTCAGTACATTTTATTTTTAACAAAAAAGCAAATTTGCCCATGGATGAACAAACAGAATATTGTTTATCAGAATAAATTTAACGATTTGTTTTCATCTTTTTAGACTATAATAAAACATTTGTTTTGATTTTGTTTCTTGCCTTTTCTCTCTCTCTCAATTGCTCATTCTTCCTCTTATTTTCTCAATCTCTTGCTCACTCACTTTCTTACTCGCTCTCCAGCAATGCCATACTCTTCTGTATGCGTACAATTTGCCACTCAACAGAGACAGCAAGCAAGTAAGCAACAGACTGCGCCGTTTGTCTGATAATTGTGGTGGAAAAGTTTTAAGCATTACCGGCAGCAGTGCAATCCTTCGTTTTACAAGCCAGGAAAGTGCTGAGCGTGCACAGAAGCGTATGGAGAATGAAGATGTCTTTGGCAATAAGATCCTAGTATCTTTTACACCAAAAAATAAAGATCTTTATGAGAGCAAAAATAACTGCTTTACAGTTGAAAAGACAAAATCCCCTAAAAAGGCAAGCAAGCTTACAAAACACTGTCAGCTGAACAAAGACCTTGATGAGCAATTACAGAATGGTAAAAATTCTGCAGTAAAGAACTCGCAGACAACCGAAGGATCAGCAGTTAAAAACTTCAGTGTCAGAAGTTTACAGGTAATCTGTTCATTTAATACATCTCAAATTACATATGGAACCATAGGAGGGACAATAAGATATTACTGTGACCTATCTCTTTGTACAAATGGATAAAGAACAGAAAATCCTTATGTAATGAGGGTAGACAAAACTATTATCGGCATCTAACACAATGCCAATGTCCCATTGAGTGTGATTCAAATTGGGCTTGTGGTGATACATTGTCAGTGATGTGCGGGTTAGGTTGATTGGCTATGATAAATTGACCCTTAGTGTTAGGGGGATAGGGTGGGATATGTGTTGGTGTAGGGGCTACGGGGATCAGGTGGGATATGTGTCGGTGCAGGCTCGATGGGCCGAAATGGCCTCTATCTGCACTGTGGGGTTTCTGTGATTCTGTGAAATGGAATTAAGGTTAAAAGTTGAGGAATCTGACTCAACGAGTATCTGGTGAGTAGCTGACACATACAGACTAGGAAGGTCCCAGGTTCAATCCCCACTTCCCACTCTTCATTGCTATCCAGTAAACCTGTTGGAAGTGAAGTACTGGAGAGCAATCCTAATAAGTAGTTATTGCTGTCAGGAAAGGAGCAGGGCGCAGAAAAAACTGGCAAAGAAAGGAAGAAATACAAGAAAGTGGAATGAAAAAGGCTTGTTCAGCTCGTCAAGACTGATCTTTTCACAAGCATATGTAATCTAATCAATTTTCTGTCAAATGTGTATAAATACACTCTTAATTCCCAAAAGTAATCGTGAGCTGTGAAATATATGTCCACCCTCACACCTTTACTATTCAACCTTGGGGTCCTGCCCTCCTCAGATAACACCACCTCCTTCCCGAACTCCAGTTATTATGTCCATGGAGCATTTGACTGTCTCTCTTAATACTTAACCCAATAATCTTATACCAAATTAGATATTTAGCCAGTTCCTTTTAAAGGAGATGATTGGCCAAGTACCAATTGCTTTTACTGCATTTGTTTGAGAGAAATGCATTTTTTTAAGCGAGTTGCCTTTGAATTGTTGCCTTGACCCCATAGTATTTCAACTGGAATGCTGATGGAGGGCATTTATGTTCTTACCATCTGGTACTCCAAAATGCTTTGCCTGAAACAAATTTTACAAGTGCTATCCTTCCCACTCTTTTCACAGTTTGTTGGGTAAAGGCATCATGTAATGTGACAGTGAGCCACACAGATCTAGTCCCAAATTCAATGCATGGTCTCTGCTGAGTTACCTGATTTTAACTGGGACAGTTGTTGGGATGTTACAGTTCGCATCAGTGCTTTGAGCTTAGGAATGGGAAAAATAAATCAGCAAATTTTCCAATTCCTGATTGGTATCCATTGACCCTACTGGCACTGTTCATGTGCGAACTTGCGATGGCCCCTTCCTCTGGTCCAAGAGCCTACTTGACACTTGCTGGCTAGGATCACATGTTACTGGGGCAAGATATTAAAGGGCTACAACTCACCATCTTCAAAAGATAAAGATAAGGGGACAGGTATCCTTAATTGGACTCTGAACTCTGTTAAATTGGCCTGATTGGTTGCATATCAATTTGTGTAATTTTGTTTAGCAAAGTGATGTAGCACAGTTAGCAATTTATAATGTAATGCACACAGGAATTTCCAACATCAGTACACCCTCCCCACTTGCTGTCCAACAACTACTAAAATGGTGGGCTACAATTATAATAATCCCCAGCACCCTCAATCACATGCTGTGGAGCCAAATGGAAAGACTTATTATAGGAACCAAAGATGTGGTTTACTGGTTCCAAAAAAATACCAAGCTGGGCTAAATATATATATTATATAAAAATGATATTTGTGAGTATTCAAGCTGTAACATTCCAACCCATTTTAGTTTTTAATATTACTCAAACCCATTAAGTTATTGAGTTCAAGCCTGTTCTTGATCATAATCCTGGTTAACATTTCAGTGCAAGACTGACACTATCTTCATTTTATAAATGGTCTTTCATATGAGACATTAAACCAAGCCTCTGTCTGCCTATGCAGTTGAATGTTAAAGATAACTATTTAGCATTCTCCCAGTATCTTGACAACATTCCCCCTTCAAACAATACCACCAAAAAGCAGATTAACTGATCATTTAGTTCTTGGTGTTTGTAGGACATTGCTGTATTTAAATGGTGGCCATATTTGTCTACATGACTGCACATCAGCATAATTAAATGTATATGAAGATATCTTGATAGATGATAAGGCACAATATAAGTGCAGATTCTTCATCCATGACTATCATTTATTGTTGCTTACGTACCCTTAAAGGTCTTGTTTGATTTTCAATCAAAGGTATGAGTAACTTCTCCATCAGACACTGGATTGTTTAAAATTGTAATTGGAACTTTCTTTTGTCATGGATCACAAATGTAACATTGTTGGTCATCTTGTATACAGTATCTCGAGAGAATACAGTTCAGCATTTTGGACAATCAAATGTACTGATTTGGTCACTATAGTGCGAATTAGTCATACAAAATCCTTACACGACTTGACAGGGTAGATGCAGGGAGGATGTTTCCCCTGGCTGGAGAGTCTAGAACCAGGGGTCACTGTCTCAGATTAAGGAGTTGGCAATTTAGGATTGAGATGAGGAGAAATGTCTTCACTGAGGGGGGTGAATTTTTGGAATTTTCTACCCCAGAGGGCTGTGGAGGCTCAATTGTTGAGTATATTCAAGACAGAGATCGATAGATTTTTGAATATTATGGGGATAGTGCAGGAAAGTGGAAGATCAGCTATGAACTTATTGAATGGTGTAGTAGGCTCAAAATGCCTACTCTTATTTCTTATGTTCTTGACATCTGCATACATTTTCATATGCAAATTAACCAGCAGGCAGGCAGTCCAGATCAATCAATCCTTAACCACAGAAGACAATTTCCATCCTCCCCCTCTTCCGTGGCCATGTTCGCGCCCGGGTGGCCCTAGAGATGGAGCACGCGGTGTCCGCCGGCACGCTCGAGCTCTTTCGTGACCGGTGGGCGCCGCGGGGACTGGAGTGCATTGTTAATCGGGACAACCAAATTTTAATTTGATTGGTGGAGGGTTATTTAAAAGGGTAATTGGGTTGTTGTCACCTTATTTGTGAAATTGTTTCTTTTTTATTGGGTCCAATGAAAAGAGAGAGAAGACAATTTCCTACAAGACAGTTAATGCAGCACGTCCTGCACAAGTAATTGATTGATTAGTTAATAATGGATTCAGGTGCTACAGGTGTCTTGCATGAAGAGGCAGAAAATATGTGCAATTCCCCCACCTCACCTCACCCCCCCCCCCCACTTTCCCTCCCCCCCAAAAAAAAGGAGGCTGACTGAAGAACTGGTCTTGTTTCATATAGTCCCTGGTGTTAAGCTACTTACATGGTGGCTGTTTGCCCTATAGTATGGAAGTTTAGGGTCCAATGTAGTGTTTTAGCTGTGTGCTTAACAATTCAATTTGGAAGCTTTTAGTCCTCTGTGGTAGACCTGCCATTATGCCATACATACCAGGGGCTGCAGTTAAGCAGCTTTTCTGCATGTGAATATTGAGTCTTATCAATGTCTCTACTAGTTTACTATAGCTTATCACATTTCAGTAATCACAAATAGAATTCTTTTAGCAAAGTAACTTTTAATGTCTCATTTCTCATCATCTCAATCCATGGCTTTGAAGTAATAGGAGTTTAAAATAGTAAGTACTTGTGTCGGCATCTTACACTGCAGAATTGAGCCAAATAATATGGAGTAATGCAAATATCAATGTTAGACTTCTGAAATAAACTGCAGTGCACCCACAATATTGATTTATAAATGTATAAATCCGTGGTCTTAACAAGTTTTCACTTGAGTAGTTTAGTGGGGACATGTAGTTTCATGAAAACTAAACAAAATGCATTTGAATGTTCTCTGAAACTGAGTATAGTTATTTCCTGAAGTTGTTTACTTGGCAGCGAGTGAAGGTAAATGTCGTAGGAGGTAAAGGAAAATTTGGTCGGTTAGGGTTTCTGAAACCGGGCGTTAACAGCAAAAGTGAGCTTGATGGCTATTGCAACCTTAAAAGATCATGTTGTAATCCTTGAAGTTTAAGGAGAATGACCTGATTGTGTTTACCTCCTATAATTTTAATTACTGTAACCTTGGTCTAGAAAACCAAACGTCGTTTCTGTTCCTGTTGTCGAGCTGGGCTTTATCAATACATTGCTTAATCCCTTCAAAGATCTCTGCTACCACTTGTACCTCCCAGCTGTGACTCGGAGAACAAAGTTTGGCTCCTCAGTCTTATTTAAACTTAACTCCTACTTAGGGTTTTGAAAATGAGTTAGTTTATTCGCAACTCTTTAATTAAAAGCTGGTTTTCTTCCCTGTTCTGATTTAGAGCTTGCACTGATTTAGGTTGTTGAAACCATTTTGTGCATTAAGTTGTAAGTGGTTAATTATTTATTACTTGTTTTATAAGGAGCTCTGTGGTATGGAATCTAAAACCAAGCAAAGTGTACGTACGCAGCAGATCAAAAAGCAAGGAACTGAATCTCCACCAATAAGCCATTGCACTCCCATTTATTCCCCAGCCTCTCCTAAAAGTGTAGGAAACGGAGATTCTTTCAGTGAAAACATTAAGTAAGTTTCTATTTATTATCTATAAACTGGCTGACTTTTAATTGATTTTTTTTGACGGGCTTCCAATAACACTCTTTAAACTTTATGTACTTTTAGTTCCTTGTGCTTTTTTGAATTATTTGTTTGAGCGTAACTGTACTGACTATTGTAATCAAATTATTGAGGTAAGGAATAGGCACAAATGTATTTTTTGATGAATCTCTTCAAATAAATTAAATGTAAGTGGGGTTGGTTAAGGACTGATCAACCTATTATATAATTCCTTAAACTGAAGGAGTGTTAAAAATGTTTCCTTCAGATTTTTGTCAATTTTTAAAATAAAAAACAGTGCTGGAAATTCATAGGTGATTTGGCTTCTGAAAGGCAAGTTAAAATTTTAGGTACAATACTTAATTACAACTGAATTCTTGATGCATTAGCACACTTCATCTGTTCAAATAGGAGTGATCTAGGGTGCCACAAACTGTTAATGTAGCACAGTATGAACTTTTAACACAGGAGTGTGAAGTACTGCTGGAGCAATAAATGCAATGGGTGAAGTACTCAGTGGGATAGGGTATAGTACCAGAAAATTCCCCATACAAAGTTTCTGATCCTAACTGAATTTTGCATCTGAAAGAGAGAGGTGAAGACTAATTTAGTTTTAGCTAAATATCCGCTTGATTGGCCTGTGAATTTACAGTCATGGGAAATGTTGGGTAGAGGTAAATTAGCCTCCCTCCCCCTCTCTCAAACTGCACTTCTGCACCTTCTATCTATATCTTCTCAGCAAAGATGTCAAAATAGGGAAGTTGTTCTAGTGCCAAGAGGGAGAAGAAATGTTTCTGTAGAACTCCGTTATCTAATGTCACTCTTGCATGCAAAAAATTCAATTGAAACACAAGAAGTAGACTTCTAATGTTAATGTGCTCACGTATAACAAACTTTGTATAAATGCAAAACATATACACGTTGCTTAAAATCTACATTTTTCTTAAACAGGAGAGAAACTCCAACTTTTAGAAGTTTCCTGGAATCCCCCATAGACAAAATTGAGAAGAAAGTTGACTTCCATGTCAGTTCCCCTTCTGCTTTTTCTAAGCTGTCGATTTCAAGACATAACACGCCTCCTATTATGTGCCATGGTTCTTGGTCTGCGAGGTAACTTAATTTTTCTAACATCTATCTACTTTTTTAAGATTTAAAAAATTACATTTTCCAACAGTTATTTGGAGACAAACCTTGAAATTAGCCACTAGTAAGGAATAGGAAATCCAAACTAGTTGAGTTGTAATAGGAGCTTCGAAGTGCAATTTCACTGTTGAACTTTTGATACTTGGCTCTGGTGAAGTTTTAATGTGTTACCTTTAGAGTGTACAATGTTTGACTCTCTTGCTAATTATCCTAGGAGCCTATCCCCAAGCCTTTCAAACCGCTCCTCTCCTATAAGTGCAAACCAACCTCATTATTCTGACTCCCAGACTGACCCGTTTGCAAATGGAGCAGACATACAGGTCAGCAACTTGGATTACAGGATGTCCAGAAAAGAACTACAACAAATATTGCGTGAGATTTTCTTCAGGCATGGCAAGGTAAACTGGCTGAATGCTTAAATAAAGAGTAATGCTGAATACTGTTTTATAGCTGCACTCCAGTATAGCAATATTGCAACACTGTAAATAACAAGACTAGTAGTAGTTGTGAAGCTTTCATTGTGTTTTCAGTTTTTTTAATTGGATTCTTAGTTGGAGCCCAACTTTCTCTGAAAGATTTGTATCGGGTTAGAAATTTAATGGGAATGTAAACTTCTGACTTGGCCACAGGCTATACTGAGTATGTTGGAGAAAAGCCCTGAAAGCACATCAATTGCACTTTTATACCACGTAACTGTTTTTGGCCTATGTTTCGGTTAGACCTGGAGAAGATAGTGACCATACACTCAATTTCAAGTTTTAGAATTTACATTTTTGATTGTGCTTCATTCTTTCATCTTTGCCCAATGCTTGTTAAAATGTTCACATTTAATGTCTGCTTCTGTACTGTGAGCATACTTAATATAGTAATCCTGCCTTGCTGTGATAAGTTGTATTTTTGGGGTGCTTTTTAAAAAGATTCCTTAAATTGGCAATGGATTATCTCATTCCTGTTGAAGGTATTTGGGCTGTGGCATCTTGTAGTTAGTTCATCTGTGGCTAAGCGATTTACCGTTATTCAGGTTGAGGTTTTGAACATGTTTCCTGCATTTTTCAGTTATATTCAAACATTCACTTAAAATATCCTGTAAGGCTAACGGCTTGTAAAAATGATACAGTACTACCCAATCTGTCACTTAAAGATGAGCTAAACTTCCAGTGATGTTTGTTACACTCTCACTTGGGGGCTGGAGGAGGGAGTTCACTGGAAGAGGGAGTTTACTGAAGTGTGCAGAGGTGGAAATCGCCATTTTACTGTAGTTAATCTGCACCTTTATGGTTACTAACTTCGTGCATTGACAGAATAAAAGGATCTGTTTACATACATTGGCCTGGATTTTCCGGGGCCTATGACGGCGTATGCACAGCGTATGACGTCATGAGTGCCCTACAAGTTCCAGGTTTCCACGGGCGATGTGCATGCGTGTGAACCCGGAACTTGCGATCTGTCAAGGTTCGTCTTGCCAGATCTTATGCATCCGCTGTAAATTCATTTTCGCTGGTGCAGGGTTGGGCTGTTTGCCCAACTACTGCCCAGCGAATACCCACCAAACCTTTATATCTGGTAAAAGCAGGCATAAGGCCTTTTACTAGTGTAAGGGTTTAAATAAATGTTAAAATTAATTTAAAAAAAATTATTTAAACATTCACTTACATTTAAAATAAGTTTAGGTCAATTTGTCCTAGTTAAAAATGTTTACATTTATTTTTCAAAAAATGTAATTTTTATTTTAAATGTTTAATTAAATGGTATTTTTAAATAAATTTTGATCCTGTCATCATTTTTATTTGTTGTGAAATTGTATTTATTAGGTGATTTCTATTCTGCTTATGGGGATTCCATACGTAAATGAAATCCCCATAAGCGTCATAGGAATTCTCCTTTGTCATTGGTTGGGCCGACCCACGTGATCCCAGGGAAGCTTGCGAACCGCATGCGCCCCTGGGATGCGTGGGCCTTTATGCAGGCGTATGCCTGCAGGCCCAGGACAACAAGAGTCCGAAGTTCTGGAGACAGCAGGTAAGTACATATTTTTCTTGCGGCTTGGAGGTGTGGGCGGGCGGGCGGCAAGCCTCCAAATGCAATTTCCAGGCCATTGATTTTGTAATCCGGTTTCCTTGATAGTTTAGCTCACTGATCTTTTTAAGCATATGATTTCCAGTCAGATTATGGATTTAATTCTGTTTTGGTTGATCTGCCTCATTTGAACAAGTTAACCCAATTGGAGTGCTAGACAGAAGCCTTTCTTAGAACCTTTGGGGTGGGGGGTTGGGGGGGCGACGTGCGGAGAGTGAGTTGGGTCTAAAATATAATTTTCTTCCAAGGTTGCTAATCCTGAGTGGGACTAATTGGACTGATGACTAGAACCTCTAATTTTTATTTACCACACTGGTTGAGATCTGCTCATTTAGCTCAGATCAAGAACCAAATGTAGACCCTACATAATCTGTATGACTCGGTACCACACCTGGTGCAGCTAGCCACTGAGCCATGAGGGGAGCAGGTGTGGCTGTTTCTTGCAGTTTCTGCAATTTATTAGTTTATGAATAGTCTGCAATTAGATGTATTTTTCTCATGAATTATCAATAGACTTCTTGCTTGACTAACTTAAAACAGAACAGATTTCTGAATTTAAAAAAAAAAACTTTATAATCACCCAAAAGTGAGCCATAACTGGAAGGTTTTTTTGTCTCCACTCCTGGATATGTAGGTGAAGAATGTGGAACTAAGTCCTCATACTGATTATCAGCTGAAGGCAACAGTTCAGATGGGGAGTCTCCAGGAAGCGATCTCGGCTGTCAATAGTTTACACAGATACAAAATAGGAAGCAAGAGAGTCCAAGTGTCATTAGCTACCGGAAGCACCAATAAATCTCTGGCTTTACTTGGGTAAGGTTGTTTGTGCCTCTAGCTACCACATGTTTAAAATTGCTCGCTTTACTGGCTTGTACTTTCCATGATCATTGATGTAATAAAACTCACTATGCACTTGGTTCGAGTATAAAGCAAGGCTTTAATCAACTTGTTTCAAAACATGGAGGTCTAGTTGTACTTCACTAGTTCCTGTCTTACAAAATGTCCCTGGGCAAGCTGGGCCACGCCCGAGTATTTATACTCCTTGGACAGCGCCACCAGCTGGCCGTCCAGTGTTGTTTCATGAGTCGTTTCTTCATGATGAGATTTATAACAATCTTTACAACCATATTTGCCAAATTTTGAATATTTGGGGGTGGAGGAGGAGATGGTGTCATGCTATATTTGAAGTGAAGATTAAAACTTATTTAATGTCCTTTTTAACCTTTTAGTTTTTAATGATTAGTGAAGAACTAATGATTGTCAGCTTTCTAACTTTAAAAACTTAATTGGCAGTTGAAGGTTAGAAAGCAGAGCTGTGCATGTGACTGAGGTGAGTGTACACAAAGCCCTGCTGTCTGATTCAAGTGTACTCTTCTGGTTTTGGGTGATTAAACAAATGGACTAACTAATAAAACTTTAAAAGAACCTTAACAAATTAAATTAAAATTTCATTGGCCGGGGTGATGATGCACTCCAGTCCCCGCGGCGCCCACCGGTCGCGGAAGGCCGTAAGCGTGCCGGCGGACACCGCATGCTCCAGGGCCACCGGGTGCGAACATGGCTGCGTAAGAGAGGCAGGCAATCGGGCTGAACGACCCCCTCGACTGCCCGCTGCCTGGACCAGTTAATGGCTATTTTGGCCAGGCCCAGGAGCAGTCCTACGAGGAGGTCCTCCGATCTGCCCGCTCCCCTCTACACCGGGTGATCAAAGATCAGGAGCGTGGGACTGAAGTGCAGCCAAAAATTGAGGAAGTAGTGAAAGAGGGGCTGCAACCTCTCTCACTCTGTATAAACATGAAACACGGACTCCTGCAGGCCAAAGAAAAGGCAGGTGGCCTGGGAGTCCGTGAACCTATTTAAAACCATATTGCACAGGACTGTTCCATGCAACACCCTCCAGGCCAAGTCCCCAATAGAAAAAGGGAGGACTCCCACGTAGAGCCCTCCATTGGGGACCTCCGCCGGACAGCAAGCTGGCACGCCAAGGCGTGTCCGGACGGCAGATGAATAAATATTTGAATACAAGCCGCCCAACGTTGGGCTCGAACCCATGATCCTAACATTAAGAGTTTTATAATCTACTGACTGAGCTCGTCGGCCCCAGCGCCTCAAGTGTAATGTGAATAATCAGTGTAACTATTTGCACAAGTCCAAAAAATACTGGTACCCACTGAGGTGCTACCATAAAACACAAGTACTCAAGTCACATCTTCACAGCTTTGTGTACTGCTGGTGGATGGGGGGCTGGTGGAGGTGCTACTTAATGCATTTGTACAACCTTTTTATTCTTGCCGTAATGTCACTTGCACATTGATGCAGCCACTATACCCCACCCTCTTCCCCCTACTCGTGAATTTTGTGTCTATTTCAAACCTGAATTCTAGGGGTAAATGAATGGCTCAGTATCGTTCACTTTTTGGGCCTGAACCCGTTGCATACTAATCTGATAAATCTCTGCTAGCTGTAAAGGTCCTGCATGAAATTGTAGTTTTTTTTTTTTTAAAGATGCTGCAAGTAGTTCTTTTGGGCACAAGTATACAGCACAAAATACCCATAAATAAATGCTATATATTGCATTCTTGTGTGACCAAAACATTCTTCACCTTGGTGAACACACATTTTGTGGTGTTGAATCAATGGAGTTGCAACCACTATAAAATGTGCTTGGGACTCGATGACATGGCCACACTTGCATGTTTTTTTTCAACCAATTCAAAAACTATTCCTTTTTCATTGCAACATTGACCTAATCTAACAAAAGCAAGTGTTGTAATTTATTACGTGAGAAGACCACAATTTGCTATTTATAGATAAGCAAATTAAGACAATTTCTTTTTAATTTGAGTGTTTCTATGAGAAAAGCATCTGATGGTATGGAGTAGTAACAAAAACGCCAGTAATCTGTACACTGGAAGAAAGATTAAGCCCTGTGAAATTTGGAGTTTTGTTAATTTAAATAAAATATCAGAAGAAAGGATTGGTCCCTTCACCTGATCTTGGCTTGCTAGTTGTGCCTCTAAGTATTACATCATAGTTCAAAAAGAAATCTTACAAAACTACTTGGTATTGATGACTTGTATATGATTCAGAAACGTCATGAATGAATGCCTTGCTCTATGATTTCTTTACTTTTGATTACAGCTCTGAGGCCATGTCCATCCTGCAGGATGCCCCAGCATGTTGCTTGCCACTGTTCAAATTCACCGAGATTTATGAGAAAAGGTAGAGATTGTAGTTCTGTGGGCTGTTCGCACATTATCTTCATTTATTATACCAATTATTCTGTGGCAATGTGTTCACCCCTTTGATTTGAGAAGTATGTGAGGGAAGGGGGAACAAATTAAGCAGTTGATACTTGCTTTATCCCTCTACTGGTTTTGGAGTCGGGTACCCCCTTCTCCCACTGGACTGTATGCCATAGTATAAAGGAGTTGGGATTCTGAGGAAAGTGAAAATTAGCTGTTAAATTGGTTATAGAGATATTATGACTATCTTTTAGCTATTCTATTGTAGAAAGGTACATTTATACACTGAATTTGCCAGCTGCTGTTGCACACAAAGGAATGTTCTCACCTCTTCAGTTCTGTGATACTGGATGTAGATGGTACTAGTGTGAAGTGTCTAAATACAGCAGTTCTAAAGTAGAGAATTGGTTGAAGTTGTGGTGATTCACACTGACGGTTTATATGAAATGTATCAAATTGTGTTTGGCAAAATGGAAAGTTTCTTACCTTTGTTACGTATTTACTTTTAGTAAAATTATATTGCTCGGTTCAGGTCTATTTATATTCCAGGTACTAAGTGCACGTGTATTTTTATACATAAATAGATTATAGCACAGAAACTGGTTAAAGCTCTTCAGAAAATGTCATAACTGTTTAGTAACTTTTTTTAACCTCCCTCCAGATTTGGACACAAATTGATTGTGTCTGACTTATACAAATTAACGGACACGGTGGCTATTCGTGACCAAGTAAATGGACGAATGGTTTGTCTCCTGTCCAGTCAGGCTAGGCAGAGCCCATTGGGTTCTGTATTGTCATATGATGGTTCATCAGCCAACTGCAGCCCAGTGATATTTGAAGAACTAGAATACCATGAACCAATCTGCAAACAGCACTGCTCCGATAATGGCTGTAGGTAGGAATCGTGTTTCTGTTGGTAGTTGTCCACATCCTGTCGATAGATGGTCTATTTTATGTTAAACTGTTAAGAATAAGCATCAAGACAGCTTTTGCTGCCTGTAACAATTGCCTGAAAATAATGAATATTATCTATTTTCGTGCCTATAATATGACACATTTGCCCAAGTCACTGCACTTCAAAAAGTAGTTAAGAGATGTGTTAATGTGCTAACGAGGGCAATTGTTTCAGTACCTGATTTGAGGTAGATGAATGCAGAAGGTGCGTTCCTTGGAATAACATTTTGTTTCCTTTTTCTGTTGCAGTGAAAATGAATTTGATCCAGATTCTTATAAAATACCATTCATAATATTGTCCCTAAAAACATTTGCACCACAGGTTCATAGCCTGTTACATACACATGAGGGTACTGTGCCCCTCCTCAGGTGAGTGCTTGCCTTTTAAATAGTACTCTATTCTTTTCTTTGCATTATGTAATTTATTGGTGGGATTGAGGAGAAAAGCGACAGCGTTTCCAAGGTCTGCCTTGTGATGTGCATAAACTGTTCAGAACTCCTGTACTCTATTGGCCCTGTACTCTAATAGCCCTGGTCTGCTGGACCACTGTACAAAGTCATGCTACAATACAGAAACAATTCAAGTGAAAATCTACTTTGTTAGCTTTATTACCACAATTTTGTATTTATTCATTGTGTGGTTATATCACTATATAATCCTTCATTCAGTTGCAGAAATGCACTGAAAAGGCTGTTTGATGTGGGCTAGTAAAATCCCATCTTTCTAGGTACAGGAAACTTTTGTTTAACCGGAGGTTAAATGTCTGGAAAGCTCTATCTACCGGCAAAATTCAGGAGCTGTTTCCTATAAGTTTTTTTACTTCTCGTTGCTTTTTTTTTTTCCAGTCAGGCTCTGCAAGGTCTAGCTGAAGCTGTTGCTTAGCTACAGAGACGCCTTTAAGCTGCGGCCAACTGTTTTGAAGCTGTTGCTAAGCAACAGGGTTTGTTGATTCACACGGAGCTCAAAAGCTCCGTATGTTTTAACATTAGCGCTGGTTTCTACGGCAGTTTTGATGGTACGGCACCAGCTCGGTCCCATCAGTGCCGGATACCAAAGTTTCCTGTACTAGGGTTGCCAACTCTGGTTTGGAGGCATTACTGTAGGTTGACCACGTGACGTTCTGATCATGCGATGTCTGCAAATGTTGCATTTACCATATAAAGATTGGGCCCCCTGTAGCTGAGTATCTTTGCTCATGGTTGCGCGCCAGCAGCTGTTGTACGAGAAGTTCTGACTGATAACTAGGAGGCCATCCGGGAACAGGCGAGGAAGGGGAACCGAGGGTGGGAAAGAGGTATTAGGAACTGTGGGCTGGATTTTAGTTGGGGGGGGGGGGGGGGGGGCTCCGATGCGGGTAGGAGAAAAGGTTTTCGCAGGCCCTGCCGACTTTTAACGGCAGGGCCTGATTTGCATCTGAAGCCTCCGTTTCCTGCCAGCAGCCGCCAGATGGAGAGGCTGGCTGGCTGCGGGCGGGTAGGCCTGTGCCACTAGGCCGCACAGAGGAGGGAGGGATCGGGTGGGGGCCGATGTCGGGCTCCAGAGGATCGTTGGTGGGGAGGCAAGAAATTGGGGCCGTCAAGGGACCAGGAGGGGGAGGCAAGAGATCGGGGCCACCGGGGGGCGGGGGAGAAATGGGGACAAGAGATCAGGGCCATCGAGGGTGTTGCGGGGTGGGGGGGGGGGGGTGGCTGCAAGAGATCGGGGCTGTCGTGGGATGCGGTTCGGGGGGGGGGGTGGGGAGGTGAAAGATTGGAGGGGTGCAGAGGGAGGCAAGAGATCGGGGCTGTCGTGGTGTGGGAGGCAAGAGATTGGGGCCGCCATGGGACGGTTGGGGGGGAAGAGAGCAAGAGATCGGGCCGGTGGCAGGGGGGTTGGGGCAAGAGATCGGGGTAGTTTTGGGATGGAGTGGGGGAGGAAGCAAGTGATCGGGGCCATCGAGGGACCGGGGATGATGGGGAGGGGGTGTGGAGGCATGAGGTTGGGGCCGGCCTACGGATCATCGCTCAGGGCGGGGGTGGGGGGCGGTGGTGTTATGTCCAGGAAGGCGATCATAGGCCTCGTGAGGGGGTGGCTTAGGTAAGGACCCTGGATCCAGGAGCTAAGTGTAAAGGCACTTACCTCTTGGATGCAGCAGTCCCCGCCTTGCTGTGAGTGCCGGGTTTTACGAAGTGTGTGAAACCTGACCAGATGCAGTTAAAAATAAATTGGAGGTTGAAGAAGAGGCTAACAGTCTCATAATTAAATTGACATCCCGCCTCCTGGGAGCGGGTTGGCTGCCTGCACCCCCGTCCCACCGCCGTTAAAACCAGAAGTGGGCGGGTTCGGGTCAGAAAGCTGATTTTTAACAATTTAACTACCCCCACACTCCAAACCCACCCTTTTTTTTAGCTTTAAATTCCACCAGTAGCTAATAGTAACTAATTGAAATTGAATCAATAACTACTAATGCTGGTAACACACAGATTCCCTTCATAACCAACAGTAATATAATAACTCATATCGTCTATATGTAACTGGAAGTAATAGGCATAACATCCAAATATCCTACCTGTAGTAACTAGTAGTAATCCTATAGCCCACTGAGTTTCTCCTCAAATGACAGCTGAAATCACCCTGCACAAGTTGTGGTCTGGCTCCCTGGTCGATGCCACTTTCAATAGGCCCAAGCTCTCTTATCTCCTTGGACTCTGGCTCTGTATGAAGGTGACAACTCTAAACTGGGAGCCTCAGTCAGAGCCGATCTGTACTTGGACTTCACACATCAAAACAGCCTGGCACAGGCCAACCTGAACCAAACCGAGATTACATCAGGGGCAGCGGGATCGGCGTTTGGGGCACCTCTCACGGGGCACATTGTTCTGAACTTAGCTCAGCATCAATATTTCTAAACCACTCCCTGGGCTCGAACTCAATAAAGGAGAGTTTTCATAGAATGATAGAAAATACAGTACAGGAGGAGGCCGTTTGTCCCCCAGTGTCTGCTGATACTGGCGCTCTTTCCTGTAACCCCATTTCCCCAGATCCTTTGATATTCCTCCTTTACAAATATTTATCCCATCCTCTTTAAATGATCTAGTCTCTACATCAAGAGCTACTTGTGCAGCATTCCCTGGTCTAATAGCCCTCCATTCCAAGAAACTTCCTTCTCACTTGCCCATTGGTTCTTCCAGTGAAAATCCTCTATATTCGTCCCCTGGTTTCCCTGCTCCTCTCCACCCCCCCCTTATTTTTTACTGGCTGCCCCCTCGACACTGCTTCCACTCATCACATTGCTGCTGCGCCTCCTGCTCCCAGCCCTGCAGAAAATGCTGGTCCCCATTGCAGTCTCCCTCCGCCTAAGCCCTCATTCCCAGTCTCTCTCGCTTTCTCCTGCTTGGTCCCGGCTCTCTGCTGTTGTGTGGAGGTGATGTCACTGAGCCGGAGCCTTCTCTGTAGTGGCAGCCCATGATGTCACAGCGCGAGAGGGTGGGGCTGCTGCGGTGGGAAATTTAAAGCACAAAGATCTCCCGATGACTAACTGCAGCACCCAGGAGAATCATGGCCCAATCCAGGAGGGTTTGCAATCCTAGTTGGTACTGGAATATTACATACATACATATTAAAATGGGCAGCAACTTATTAGGTTCTCTGTGAGTTTTTAATGTTGAAGCTACATGTAGGCACTAGCTAAATTTTGAACAAACAAAGGACTGAGTTATGAAGTTACTAAGTTAGAGAAGCTGAAATTTTAAAAAATGCTAGAAATATACAGCAGGTCCATCAACATCTATAAAGAGAAAAGACAAGTTAACATTTTGCATCTATACAGATTTCCAGCACTTGCAGTTTTTTTGTGAAAGTAATAAAATAAATTAATTGCAGTTCTTAATGGGGTATGGGAGTAATGTTAGTGTGCAGAGTGCATTCCATTTTAAATTGTTTGAAACCCTAGCATTGACAAAATGGCATAGCAGGCAATTGAAATAACCCAATATCTTAATTATCTGAAACTCAAACATGTTCAAACTTGCTCTAAGTATTTAAAAAGCTGCCTGCAATTCTTTGCCTCAATTCTTATTTCTCCAATAAATGTATTTTTGAGATTGTCATTGCTTCAACCTTGATGAACTGGTGTTTAAACTTTCTGCTGCAGTTCCCTGACTGACCAGTAGTGTCAGCAGATCACTTTGTTAAATAAAACAGAAAATGTGCTGAATGAAGTAAACTACTGTTTTCCTGTATAGAAAGTGGACAACAATATATTTAATACCACCACGGTGCCAAAATAATTGGGCATTGTTGCTCAGCCCAGTCATGTCATCATCCACTATTCATGCACGTATATTTTATTTCAACGGGGGAATCACTGGATCACTTTTTCAGGAACTGGAAGCTTGCTGACTTTTTCCCACAGCCTTCCCTATCCCAGGAATCTTCCCTAACCTGAATTTCCTGAACTGTACCTTTCATACAACCGTAGAAGTTTATAGCACAGGAGGCCACTTGGCCCATCATGTGTGTGCTGGAGCCGTCCAAGACTCACTCCACTGCCCCAGTTTCTCCCTATAGCCTTTTATCTTCCTTTGCTTCAAATGTTTATCTAATTTTTTCCTTAGAAGATGCAGTGGTCTCTCTCCCTTAACCATTCCATGCTCCACCAGACCTACGTAAAGAAATTTCTCCTAATCCATCTCCTCGGTGGTGATTTTGTAGTTGACCTCCCATCACTGACTCCCCAACTCAGTTACACGCTGAGCTGTTCAGGGCGGGGGGAGTTGAATTACAAATATGTAAAAATGATGGGCAGAAAAAGACTTGCTGGTCTATTCAGCCTATCCCACACAGTTGTGATGCCTTGTGCATCACAATACTTATACACCCCACTTGACCGCAGTTATGTAATCGCCTAGGAGAGGTGAAAACCCAGGCCAGTGGGGTCAAAAGAATGGAAAACCCCTCTTTGCCCATAGGTGATCAAAACTAGTCCAGGAGATCATATTGGCCCTGACTTACATAAAAGGATACCTATCTCTTGTAGGGTAATTTTCATAGTGTAAATGAAAATTAACTCGCATTATGATAAAAGATCCTTTTTTTTTGTTCTCCTCCGATCACGGCCTGTGTTCCAGTATTCACATGAGCTTTTTAAGCCTCCTTTGTTGTATATAAGTAATTCATTTAATTAATGTACTTTTGATTTTGTTTTGGTTGTATCCTTATTACCATATATAAATACTATTTTCAATGTGATTATTTTTATCTTTAAAAAATTAAATTCTGACTTTCTTTTCTGTAGCTTTCTCGACTGTTATGCTGCAGAGTTCACTGTTCTGAGGATAGTGGAGGAGGGAGAAGGTGGTGTTCCTTTGGAGCACCTCATAACCTGTGTCCCTGGTGTTAACATTGTTACTGCACAGAATGGCATTAAAGTTGTCAAATGGGTACATAACAAGCCACCACCACCTAATGCTGGTAAGCTGACACAAATTTTCCACTTAAAGCAAGCAATGGGGAAAAACCTGGATTAATCTGTAACCTATCAAAGTGTGAACATAATTGCTATGGTTATTCTGATTTATTTGAAATAAAGTTGTAATTTTCAGTCTAGTAAGTACTTCTACAAATTGTGCAACTGTTTTAATGCATTATTATTGTCTTGTATCTAAGTGAAATCGTAACCTTATCAAATCTTTTAAAGGCTAGTCAATCTGCTGTGCATTGCACACAGGAAGTCGAAACCAAGAGTGGTCTTTTAGGTAAAGCTGGGTTAGAGCATGGAAGCTAATTGGAAGAAGGCGGACAGACATAATTCAATCCCCATCTTAGTCATGTATATTATCTTTATATTTCCAATATAAGTTTTCATGTCCCACATTTATAACAGAAATTTGCTATGGAAACTTGTTGCATTATAATTGCACTCTTCTGCCAGTGGTGGCACTGCAATATCCCATGACAAGGAGAGTGCAATTGCAGCATGTTAAGTTTTCATTATATGTGTGGACATATAGTAATTTATAATGGAAGATAAGCAGATAGATGTCATTTAATGTATAGATATATAGTTAGCTGACATTGAATTGAATCAGAAATAAACTAATGGATGTTTAATTTAAAAACACTGGCAGCATGTGGCATAATCTCCATGCAACAAACCTACATTTAGAAGGGGTTTTTGTGAGGTAAAGTGGAGAAAAGAACAGTGGTGCTTGTCCACCATGGAACAACTTTTATCTATTATGAATAATTACAGTTACCACCTTCCCAGTAAAAGCTACTGTATTTGGCACACCAACGTTGGATTGCTATGACAAATATTCCCTTGTTCCTGACTTCCAGCATATATTTAAAGTGTGAAGCCTTTATTGTACAATTAAATGGTTATGATTTGAGTTTCCATATCCTGTCATTGCAAAGCAGCAATCACCAAAGCAAACAGTGTTCAATTATCAAAATCAGGCTTTACGACCATCATGCTGAAGCTGTATATATAGCACCTTGACCAGTCAACACCTTGAATGCTGCATTCTGTTCTAGTCCTCAAAACACAAGGAAAATATTTCATGACCAAGAAAATGGTTCAGCAAAATACTATAAAGTTTATCCCAAGTGGCAGGAGACTTGAGTTATGTGGGAAAAGATGAGAAAAGCTCTGACTCTTCACCCTTGAAAGCAAATAGAGAGAGGGCCTTGTAGAAACATGTAAGATAAAAAGTGGTTAATCAAGAGCACTTGTGCAAGGCAAGGGAAGATAGGAATACTGGTGAAAGGCAAGTTCATGACTGCTAGGATGAACTTCATACAGAATGATTAATACCTGGGTAGGGTAATGGCGACAAACTATGGAATCATTCAAGCTGTGGTTAGATGCAGTGTTGGATGAAGCATTTTTTTGCTCGAATTGGCTGGATCATGACATCATTTTGGGTACTAGGGTGTCTCTTAGCTTTTTATGGTATAATTTTTGTTACAACTGCAGAATTTATTAGCTGCTATGTGTTTTAAATTCTATATAAAATGTCAAGCATCTCACATAAAAATTAATGCATGTTGACCAGGTCTGGATTAGTGAAATGCTGCTACTAGTTTCATAATGAAAATGATTGAGCTGATTCTGGTAACTCCTCGTATTTATAGCCCAAATATTGAGGTATTACTAAGGAACAGTTCATCAAAACGAGTAATGATTTGCTTACAGTCCTTTTTCCTGCTCACTAACCTGAAGTGCTAAATCAGTGTTCACCTGTATTCTATTCTATAGATCCCTGGTTGCTACGCTGTAAGAGCCCCGTAGGAAATCCTCAGCTTATTCAGTTTAGTAGAGAAGTAATCGATCTTCTGAAGAACCAGATTCGCTGCTTCATATCTCAACACAAATTTATACCAACCTACCATCACCATTTTGGGAAGCAGTGCAGAGTTTCAGACTATGGCTATTCCAAACTAATGGAGCTGCTGGAAGCAGTGCCTCATGTTTTGCAGGTGAGTTGTGGAAAGAAAATCATTTTTCGCCATGAACCACAGTACTAGGCTTTTTCTACCAGTAGGTACAGTTTTGCAAATGCCTACTAGCTTCTTAGTGTTTTAATGAAAGCAATGATTTGTCTTTAACAATTAAGAGTGCATTACTATTTCGTGTTTCTAAACAAACGCCATTCTACAATTCAAAGAACTAGATTCTTAAGATGTACAGGCAAAAGTTGCATTTTGTAATTTGAGCTTTTAAATCTCAATTTGGGGAAGGCGAAAAAAATTACAAGTATCCAAAAAAGATATTTTGAACAAATTTTAGACAGTTTTATATTTGGAAGGGAATCGAACTGCTTTATGACTATTATTGGGATGATCGTGAACTTGGATTAAGTTTCTATCTATTAAGTCTTGTGAATGCCCACGCTTCCTGTTCACATTACCCTTTCTTCCTGTGTCCCTGTCGTAGGATGTGGGTGGTGCTGGTAAGGCCTTATCTATTGTCCATCTCTACCTACCCTGAGGAGGTGGTGGTTGGCCTTTTCCATGGAACTGCTGCAGTGTTTGTCGTGATGGAGCTCCTGTCTTGTTCTGGCGCTCTGAAAGCCTCTTCATTCCTACTGGCTGTAACAGCTTTTCCCAGCCTTTATTTCTGCTATCCCGGTACTACTGCCTTGGTGTCTCTGTGACCCTTTTCTGCTCTGCCAGCCTTTGTACTTTTTCCTGAAATTTCTTTCCACTGACCTTGGCACAACCCTGCTCCTGCCTGCCACTGGTCACTTTTTTCCCCTGGTTGTAACAGCCATTTAACTTTTTTTCTGTCCAATCCCCCACATCCTTTTACAGCCTGAACCATCCTAGGACATACATAATTATTGAGCTGATTCTGGTCAAGCCTAGAATTTATAGCTAAGATATTCAAATACAAAACAGGGAGAAGAAATTAATTGGGGGAGGGGACAAGAGAAATCACTACCAGACAGTGAACCAAATTGTTCCAAAGACTTGACGAGGGAGACATGGGACACAGTCACTAACTAGGGCACACAAGCCATGTCTAATCATACAGAAAACTTTGTGAAATCCGGCACCGACGGGACCGAGCTGTTGCCGTCCCATCAAAACTGCCGGACAAACCAGCGCTAATGTTAAAACATACGGAAGCTTTTGAGCTCCGTATCTAGCAACAAACCCTGTTGCAACAGCTTCTAAACAGTCGGCCGTGGCTTGCAAGTGTCTCTAGCTAAGCAACAGCTTTAGCTAGACCTTGCAGAGACTGACTGGTGAAAAAAACGCAACGAAAAGAAAAAAAACTTACTGAACCGACTCCTGAATTTTGCCGGTGACTCGAGCATTCCGGACAGTTAACCTCCGGATAAACCAAAGCTTCCTGTATTTAGCTTGGGTAAATTTTCTAATAAAACTATGTTATGCTACCTAAAGTCCATTGTTTTAATAGGGTTTTAATCTTCATGGTTTAATTTCCACTGATACTGCAACTGGCCAACCTGTTTCTAAAGCTGCCTTTCACATGTTAAGCAGCTGTTAACAGACTTAAACTGCATTAAAATAACACTGCAATGAGTTTTGTACAAACACATTAACCAATGTTCTACCAGATGAAATAAATCTCCCCACAATTGGAGTTTCTGTAAAATGTTTTTCATATTACAAGAAGGTGAGGTCACACTCTTAATAATTGGGTTTTTTTTCCTTTGAAAATTTGTTTTGAAGAAAGTACTTGTGCTTTGAAGACTCCAAGGCCACGCCACATAATCTGATTAAACTGAAAGGAGATTGAAAAGTGATATCATTAGACTCCTTTTGTTAAGCTAATTTTGATGGAGTTGGGTAATTGCATAAATAAAATATTACAAAAACCCATGTGATGTGACGTATGTTCCTGGAATAGTACCGACCATAACTTGTCAATGAAGAAGTCATGTGCTTTCTGGTCTGTCCTCTGGGATACTGACCACTTCACTGCAATCTGTCTCCATCATTTCTCCATATGATTTGTTACAGATCCTTGGCTTGGGCACTAAACGCCTACTTATGTTAACTCATCGAGCACAAGTAAAGCGCTTTACCCAAGATCTACTTAAACTTCTCAAATCTCAGGCCAGCAAACAGGTCTTCATAAGAGAATTTGGACAAGCGTACCATTGGTAAGTGTGATCTTAAAGTACCACAATTCAGCTTAGTCATTTAGGCATTGGTTATTTTTCTGTGATCATTTCTTAAATGAGGAATGGAATTTTCCATTTTTGGCACCTAGTGTCATCATCAAGTAGCCTCTGTCTTCCCCAGCCTAACAAGATAATCTTCCACTGCACAATAATGAATTATTTCTTCCCATAGCCATTCTGCTGACCTCTGAGGGAGTGTGCCAAGTCTGGGCAGTTCAGTGTTGTGGGCCCATGCCTATTTTCAGCTAGGTAGAAAATACAAACAGTTTTTTTCACTGTACAATCTGTCATTGACTAGCAATGATGGCTAAAATTTCAGTCCCTCTCAATATACCTTTTAATTTTCTCGATGTTGGCTCATGCTGGGGCGTAAGTATCCTCCTGTACTTTGTTCAATTGACAGTTCTCCATAGACCGTGAGCCTAGACTTTGTTGGCTAGGGTATTCATAGGAAGAGCATGACAGTTCTGAACATACAGAAGAGACTATCTGGTCCTATCAGGCCTGCCCCACCCAGTCGTGATGCCTGAAGAAAGAAAGCTTTTCATTTATATAGCACCTTTCACGACCACCAGACGTCTCAAAGCGCTTTACAGTCAGTGAAGTACTTTTGGAGTGTAGTCACTGTTGTAATGTGGGAAACGCGGCAGACAATTTGCGCACAGCAAGCTCCCAGAAACAGCAATGTGATAATGACCAGATAATCTCTTTTTGTTATGTTGGTTGAGGGAGAAATATTGGCCAGGACACCGGGGATAACTCCCCTACTACTTTTCTTCGAAATAGTGCCATGGGATCTTTTACGTCCACCTGAGAGAGCAGATGGGGCCTCGGTTTAACATCTCCTCCGAAAGGCGGCACCTCCGCCAGTGCAGCACTCCCTCGGCATTGCACTGGAGTGTCAGCCTAGCTTTATGTGCTCAAATCCCTGGAGTGGGACTTGAACCCACAACTTTCTGACTCGGAGGCGAGTGTGCTACCAACTGAGCCACAGCTGACATCTACACATTATCATGAAGCGTCATTATTAGGACTGAGGTGCACGCGTGGAGCACTCGCTTGGTATTCAAGAGAAACCAGCAGATAAGTTGGCACACCTGATCTCGCACCTCCTGGTATATTGTATGATTCTTCAAATATTAGAATGACATTTTCCTAAATGACTTTTGTGTGGCAGTTGGTAACTCTGAACAATCTTGCATGGGACTATTCCTAAATTACAGTACGTAATGCAAGTAACAGTGAAATAAGATTTGTACCGTGTGGACCACAAAACTATATTATTTGATTTTTCTACATGTTTTGATTCTGTTAGGTGTTTTTCGAAGGACTGGGATGTCACGGACTATGGTGTGTGTGAACTGGCTGATCTGCTTTCAGAAATACCAGATACTACAATCTGTGTTTCACAACAAGATGATGATACTGTGATTTCTATCCCAAAGCGAGGTGATTAAAAACAAAACTGATCTATGTTGCAGTAAGCAATTATGCTTGGCATTATAATGTAGTGCTGTTTTAATTTAAATGAGATTGAGTTCCTATTTAAAAAATTAAAAATTCAGCTGCACCAACAGCTTTGTCATGCATGTAGTGCCAAGTCTCTGGGCATTTTGATTCCTCCTCCTGAGATTTATTTTCTTAGTGGTTGGGTAAGCCATGAAGATGGACTTCCAACTGTGGTGCATGCTGGGTGGATAGATTTGTTAACTTTCCTGAAATGTAAAATAAAGATCAGCGGAACAGTAATTTGGAGTACTAATAGATGGTGCGACATGGTTGTTTTTCCCAACTTAACTGTATCCTTTTGAAAGGCGGTGCTTGGAGGCCGCAGTCTTCTTCAAGGGAAGGTGGTATCCCTGGGCTAGAGAGGGGTGGAAACATTGGTAGGGTGCTCACTCCAGCTCACTGTCAATGTTTTCTGTGGGGTTTTTTCTTTCTACCCCCCCCCCCCCCCTCACCTCTGCAAAGAAAATTCTAGTACTTGTGCTTGTGGACTTCTGGATGCAGGGGAGGGAAGAAAAGGGAGAAAGATGATTTTGATCTATAATGGAAATTGTTTTGGTATGAGGAAAAAGCAAACCCTCCCACACCCCCCACAGCGCTTTTAAAGACCTGATGAGGTTCCAGTCTACATAATGTACCTTGTGTATGCACAAACTTCCTGTCCAACTTCCTCTTGTTTTTATTTGTTCTTGGGGTTTATTACCATGCCTAGTTGCTCTGAAGCATGAAGAGTCAACCACATAGTGTGAGACTAGAGCCTCATGTGGACCAGACCGGGTAAGGGTGGTAGGTTCCATTTTCCGAAGGAAATTTGTGAACTGTGTGGGTTTTACGACCATCCAGCAACTTTCATGATCATTTTCCAGTGCCCACAAATTACTGGTTCATTGATTTCAGTTTCACAACTTGCCAGGATGGGATTTGAAATTGCAACCTCTGGATTGCTAGTCCAGTATCCTAACTACTAAACTACCATGCCCATACATTTAACATAGAAGCTGCTTATATAAACATTTAGAATGGAAATCCTGTATGTAAGCAGTTGTCTGTAACAATGTAGTTGCGGGCTCAGTCCAGTAGATGGTGCTGAGGAGCTCGTTTCTGAAATTCCCTTCAATTTCTCCATCTTGTGTATGCATTTGTATGTGCATGTGTGTACATGTTATTAAAATATATATGTTGTGTATATGTATCTAAAAAATAATTAAAAATACACTTCCATTCATCAACTGACCAAGGGTAATGCCACAGGTAGTTTACTAATATTTCTAGAACTATTCCAGATTGTACATCTACCATTTATGGTTTCACTTTAATATGCTGTTGGATTTAGCATTATTATTGAGTAACTTTTTATGATAAATGTTTTTGAAAGCTGTAAACCGTGTTCAATCTTTTAAAAAGATATTGCATTTTAATTTAGAACGTACTCCAGAGGAAATAGAGAGGACAAAGCAGTTTGCAAAAGAGGTAGTGGACTTGCTGCGACATCAGTCTCATTGTCGTATGCCCTTTAGCAAATTTATACCGACATACCACCACCACTTTGGACGCCAGTGCAAACTCACTTACTATGGATTTAACAAACTCATGGAACTGTTTGAAGCTATACCTGATGTGTTGCAGGTGAGCATAAGGGCATGTGAACTAGATAGCTGACTTCAGTAAGCCAGGAATGTGGTGACATTCAAACAAAAGTTGAACAGTTTCTGGAAATTCAAACCATGTGTTCTCATTGCTATTAAACTAAAATTGAGGCTACTCCTTTTCAGTCATCCTGGCTTGTTATTTATGCATATCTAGTACAGTATTATTAAAACTTGGTAGTCACCTTTATCATTGCAGTATTCCTGAAAAGTTGGTGTGGTGGTAGTCACTTTTATCATTGCAGTATTCCTGAAAAGTTGGTGTGGTGTTGAAATTTAAGCTGAAGATGATACCTAGCAATAACAGGAGACTAAATATAATGCTGTAAACTAATTAGAATGAGTACAAATATTTGTTTTGACCAGCCAGTAAAATGTACAAGCTAAAAAAATCGGCCTTATTGTTAAATTCATTCTTGCAAGAGTTGTGTATGCAACTCTTAAATGTTCCACTTTAACTCAATCCCAGCTCTTTGAAGCCTTGAATTTGACATGCATTCAATGTACAGTGTAACAAGGCTACATTTGCTGTGATATTTTCATTAATATGTCTTTTAAATGGTATACAAATACTGTATCACAATGTGTAGTTAAATGTTAAAGTAGATTAGCCCATATCTTGCTTACATGTGGATTTTACTGTGCTCAAGAACCACATACAGTTGATTTTAGATGCGATGGGATGCAAAACTAAGACTATTCTTGATGCTGTATTTAAGGCAAGCAGTTTGTTTCATCTATCCTCATTGAAACTTCTACCTCACTAAAATCGCCTATTTCCACCTCTGGAATATTGCCCGACTTCGCCCCTGCCTCAGCTCATCTGCTAAAACCCTCATCCATGCTTATTGCTACCTCTAAACTTGAGTATTCCAACGCACTCCTGGCCAGCTTCCCATATTCTACCCTCCATAATCTTGAGGTCATTCAAAACTCTGCTGCCTGTGTCCTAACTTGCACCGAGTCCAGTTCACCCATCACACCTGTGCTCACTGACCTACATTGGCTCCCAGTTAAGGAATGCCTTTTTTTAAAAAAAAAAGAATTCTTATCCTTGTTTTCAAGTTGCTCCATGGCCCTCCCTATCTCTGTAATCTCCTCCAGCCCCATAACCCTCAGATATCTGCGCTCTTCCAATTCTGCCCTCTTGAGCATCCCTGATTTTAATCACTCCACCATTGGTGGCCGTGCCAAGGCCCTAAGCTCTGGAATTACCTCTCTGCCTCACTTTCCTCCTTTTTAAGGTGCTCCTTAAAACCTAACTCTTTGACCAAGCTTTTGGTCACCTGGCCTAATATATCCTTATGTGGCTTGGTGTCAGATTTTGTTTGCGCTCCTGTGAAGCGCCTTGAGACATTTTACGACATTAAAGGTGCTATATAAGTAGTTTTAGTACCACCACCTCCTGCTTGCCCTTACATAATCTGTCACATGCCTGATGCATTTATGTGTAGCTGACTGCAACACCCTCACCATCTCCAGAGAAAAGAAATTGAGTACGGTGGTGTCTTTCACACTTGGAGGCTGCAGAGGTCTGCAATCTACTGACATCACATTCTGAGCCTTTGTTAGCTCTGCCCCTCCGTCAGGTCAAGGAAGCTGAGCCTCTGTCTATAGACCCTGTTAGGTGGGTAGGGCTGCTGCAAGCTCTTCCCCACTGCTCCCTTCTCTGCTGCCCACTTGCAGCTCCCTCCACAACATGCCCTTGCTGATTTTGATCCTCATTCTCCATCGAAAGCAGCTACCCATCATGAACTTCTCTTAACAACTGTTATGTCTCCAAATCACTATCTCATACCAAGTATTAACAGCAAACCATAGCCTACAGTGACCTGAGGAAGAACCTGGGGGCACTGAAGCTATTCTCGCCTTCAGCCTCCTTACCTTTAACTGCCCCAATAAAATGAGATATTTGCACTCCTAATTCTGGCCACTTGCGTGTCCCAATTTTAATCGCTCCACCATTGGTGGCCATGTCTTCCGCTGCCAAGGCCCTGAGCTGTGGAATTCCCTCTCTGAACCTCTCTACCTCTTTTCCCTCTTAAGATGCTTCTTAAAACCTACCTTTTGGTCACCTGCCCTAATATCTCCTTATGTGGCTCTTGTCAAATTTTCTTTTATAATGCTCCTGTGAAGTGCCTTGGGACATTTTAGTAGTAGTATACAAAATGTTGGTTTTGCCACAGTTTAGAGACTACTGTGAGCAGTTGTGTACCTGAGATGGTTCTTTCAGACAGCACACTGCATTTGTGAATTCTATGAAGTGTTTAAAGAACTATGATGCAAATGATAATATTGTCCACAGGTCCTGGAGTGTGGAGAGGAAAAAATCCTTGTTTTAACAGAAAATGAGCAAATTAAAGCACTGACGTCCCAGCTTGTTAAATTGCTTAGGTCACAGAAGGACAATTGTATGATACTATCGGATTTCCTTCCAGAGTATAACAATACTTATGGATATACCCTGCGCCTCCAAGACTATGATGTCAACTCTGTTCCAGAGCTTATGCAGAAACTCTGCCATGTTGCAAAGGTATGTTGTTTAGTTACTTTGTTATGACTTCCCCATTGGGAGTTTTATTTGAGTGTCTTCGAATTAAGTATAACTTTTTTTTCCCCCCCCCCCCCCAAAAGATTGCTAGCACACCAGCAGGTAAGCAGCTCCAGCTGATAAACAGGAAGTCTCTTCGCACTCTAACTGCTCAACTTCTTGTGTTGTTGATGTCTCTGGATGGTATCTCACTCCTCACAATCGACGAACTTAAAAACCATTTTGATTCTTCTTATGGAAATCCTCTTGTCCCTTCTGAATATGGTTTCATGTCTTTGGCAGAACTGTTGAAGAGTTTGCCTTACCTGGTTGAGGTATGAATTCTCTAATAACTAGCATTGTTACAAAATTGCTTCTGGTAATGTATGAAAGCTGCTTTTATTCCATATTGTGCAATCTCCACATCAAAGTAGCAATTGCTGCATGTTCACCTATGATGCTGTCCTCCTTTTCTGGAAATTCACTTCCTTTATTGCTGTAGCATAATCATGATCTGATGCACACCTTTCTGCTATTTGTCTTATTTTGAGGAGCAGTTGTGTCCTTTCCTGCGCTACAGAAGTTTCTACTTGTTTTGATTTTGTTGCTTTTAGTTTTCAAATCTCTTCAGTTCCTAAGGATATATGGGGAAGGTTTCTTTCTCTCGAGTCTTAGCAAGTTGTTTTTGTTAACAAAAGTATTAGTTATCGAACCATTCAACCAGTTTTTTTTAGCATTGAGGCCTATTTGGGTCTTTTAAGGCTCCCGGATGCTGAAGTTTATATCAAAAGCAATAGGTTCACACTGCCTGATTTGTTGCCTTCAATTATCGCCTCATGAAATCTATTCCAAACTGCGCACAAGACCTTGATGCAAACTTTGAAAGGAATCCCTCGTCTCCACAATATACAAACTTAACTCATCCCAGAACAGGAAGGCCCCTGCATCGGGTGCAGTGAAGCATCCCTCAAACCCTTCTCTCCAGATCACATGGAGAGTACTGGACATGAGTAATAAGATTTTTGTTTCTTTACAAGGCTATGTATTAAAGATGCATTACCTCAACCATATTCTTTCAGCTTGCACAATAGGGGGTGTTTTATAGGTCTTGTAACTTCCTCTAGGATTGAACTGTCAGGATGTGCCCATTTAATGATATCTTCACCTACACAACCGGCCAAAGTTTCGGTAGGTGATGGTGATATAATCAGGGTACCAGACTGGGAAATCCTAGTGGAAGTGCTGTTAATCCCCTGGCAATTGCAATGCCAGGGTTGCTTGCACTATGCCTTGTTTTGAGGGGGATGTTCAAAACCAACCATTTCTTTGCCCAAATGTTTAGTTACATTACAGTTTTACATGGGGAATGCTGTCCTATTGTAACATGTAGTGAAATAAACCATTTTTTACTACAACTCTGTGTAGAAGATAAATTTTCGCTTATATTGTAGGGCCTGTTGTGTGACAAGAAATCTTCAGCTGAATTTAAAAAGGAAAGTTTATATTCTTAACACGGGTGGAGTCTGCCTCAAGGATATAACGGCATATATTTGGGGTTAAACTTCATTCATGGTTTTTGACATTGTCTCTTTTACTTTGTGGTAATTTGTCTCTGCTACTTTGTGGTAATTTGCCCTGTTTCCTTAATTGCCTGTTGTAGTAACTTGCATCAGGATTTAGATGGTGGAGAGGAATGCTGCTTATTAAACTTTATCTTTTTGGGTCAATTTGTGACAGGTATTCACTAATGAAACAGGAGAAGAATATGTGAAACTTACTAAAGTGTACCAGTTTGCTAAGAATGTGCGAGCCTTGCTGCACACCTACCACTACCAGCAAATCTTTCTGACCGAATTTCCCTCCACTTACCACAAGTACACAGGTGAAGTGCTACAGCCTAAAATATACGGCTATGCAAGCATAGAGGATCTCCTTGTTGCGATACCACAGGTAAAGTGAGATCATTAAGTATAAGTTTGTTTACTTTTAAACTGTGCAATGCCAAAATGTGTGACTTTTTCTGTTGTAGTCTTGCCATTTAACCCGTAGTTATTTCTGTGGACCTGCTAGCAGTTAGTCTGCCTGGGCCAGCTGGTTGTTTCAGCATACTGTGATTGTGCAACAAACTTGCAGTAGTAGATTAGCTGTATTACTATAATATGAACCCTAAACACACTCCTCACTGTGAAGTGACTGCACAGTTTTAAGCTAAATTTTGCACAGTGGTGCGTGAACCATTCTTTTGTCCCAGGAGACACGTTTTGTCTTAAACTAGAGAACTTAAAGAATTTTGAGCAGATTGTGGCTAATTCTGTGTAAGAGTGACTGCTGCAATGTTAAATTTAATGCCTTGTTATCCGTACCTTTTTTTTGGAAAGCTGTTCCTTTGTTGCTCACTGGAAAATCCAGGCCATTGAGGAATGGCAAATATGATATACTAGCTGGAGTACCAGAGAGAGAGAGAATTAAAATCCCGACTTGGTGACCCGGAGCCCCCGGTGCGCCGCCGCTCACCTGCTCGCTTCCCTCTCTCTCTGGACGTGCGGTTATTTTGTACGTTTTTTGAACGTTTTTTTAAAGTAAATACACACAACATAAGAACATAAGAAATAGGAGCAGGAGTAGGCCAATCGGCCCCTCGAGCCTGCTCCGCCATTCAATAAGATCATGGCTGATGTGGTCCTAACTGCCAATCCACTATCACAGAACCATCTCCTGCATCTAACAGAATTAGACACACGAAATAGGAGCAGGATCAGGCTACACGGCCCCTGGGCCCGCTCCGCTACCCACAGGGCCATGTCCGATCCGAACCTAGACTCATGTCCAAATTCCTGCCCGCTCCCCGTAACCCTTAATTCCCTTTACTTCTAGGAAACTGTCTATTTCTGTTTTAAATTTATGTAATGATGTAGCTTCTACAGCTTTTTGGGGCAGCATATTCCATGGACCTACCACCCTCTGAGTGAAGTAGCTCCTCCTCATCTCAGTTTTGAAAGAGCAGCCCCTTATTCTAAGACTGTGCCCCCTAGTTCTAGTTTCACCCATCATCGGGAACATCTTCCCTGCATCCACCCGATCCAACCCCTTCACAATCTTATATGTTTCAATAAGATCGCCTCTCATTCTTCTGAACTCCAATGAGTAGAGTCCCAATCGACTCAACCTCTCCTCATATGTCCATCCCCTCATCCCCGGGATTAACCGAGTGAACCACCTTTGTACTGACTCGAGAGCAAGTATGTCTTTTCTTAAGTATGGACACCAAAACTGTATGCAGTATTCCAGGTGCGGCCTCACCAATACCTTGTACAACTGAAGCAATACCTCCCTATTTTTATATTCTATCCCCCTAGCAATGAAAGCCAACATTCCATTGGCCTTCTTAATCACTTGCTGCACCTGCATACTAACCTTTTGAGTTTCGTGCACCAGGACCGCCAGATCCCTTTGTACTTCAGTACTTTCCAGTTTCTTGCCATTAAGATAATAACTTGCTCTACAATTTTTCCTGCCAAAGTGCATAACCTCACACTTTCCAGTATTGTATTCCATCTGCCAAATCTCTGCCCACTTACTTAGCCTGTCTATGTCCCCTTGAAGGTTTTTTATGTCCTCACTCAATACTTTCCCCCCCATCTTAGTATCATCTGCAAACTTTGATATGTTACACTCGGTCCCCTCCTCCAAATCGTTAATATAGATTGTAAAGAGTTGGGGACCCCAGCACTGACCCCTGTGGAACACCACTAGTTAATGATTGCCAGTCTGAGAATGAACCATTTATCCCAACTCTCTGCCTTCTGTTAGATAGCCAATCCTCTATCCATGCCAGAATATTATCCCCAATCCCGTAATTTTTTATCTTAAGCAATAATTTTTTGTGTGGCACCTTGTCAAATGCCTTTTGGAAGTCTAAATACACTATGTCCACTGGTTCCCCTTTATCCACCCTGTATGTTACTTCCTCAAAGAACTCCAGCAAATTTGTCAAACATGACTTACCCTTCATAAAACCATGCTGACTTTGTCCTATTAAATTATGATTATCCAAATGTCCTGTTACTGTCTCCTTAATAATGGACTCCAAAATTTTACCTACCACAGATGTTAGGCTAACCGGTCTATAGTTTCCAGCCTTCTGTCTACTGCCCTTTTTAAATAAGGGTGTTACATTAGCAGTTTTCCAGTCTGCCGGGACCATTGCCGAGTCCAGGGAGTTTTGGAAAATTATTACCAATGCATCCACAATCCCTACCGCCACTTCCCTCAAGACCCTAGGATGTAAGCCATCAGGTCCAGGTGATTTATCCGCCTTGAGTCCCATTATTTTACCGAGTACCACTTCCTTAGTGATTTTGATCGTGTTTAGCTCCTCTTCTCCCCCCCCCCCCCCCTTTAGCCCCCTGTTTGTCCAGTGTTGGGATATTCTTAGTGTCCTCTACTGTAACGACTGATACAACATATTCATTCAGTGTTTTTGCCATCTCCATATTTCCCACCATTAATTTCCCGGTCTCATCCTCTAAGGGACCAACATTTACTTTAGCCACCCTTTTTCTTTTTATATAAAACTAACAACTCTTACTATCTGTTTTTATATTTTTTGCTAATTTACTTTCATAATCTATCTTCCCTTTCTTAATCTTTTTGTTACTTTTTGCTGTCTTTTAAAGTTTTCCCAATCCTTTGTCCTCCCACTAGATTTGGCTACCTTATATGCCCTTGTTTTTAGTCGAATACTATCCTTAATTTCTTTACTTAGCCACGGATGGCTGTCTTTTCTTTTACACCCTTTTCTTCTCAGTGGAATATATATTTTTTGGAAGTTGTAAAATAACTCCTTAAATGTACACCACTGATCATGTATCGTCTTACCCTTTAATCTATTTTCCCAATCCACTCTACTCAATTCCACTCTCATACCTTCATAGTCTCCTTTATTCAAGCTTAGCACGCTTGTTTGAGATCCAACCTTCTCACCCTCTAATTGAATATGGAATTCAACCATGTTATGGTCACTCATTCCAAGGGGATCCTTTACTAGGACATTTTTAATTAATCCTGTCTCGTTACACAGGACCAGATCTAAGGTTGCCTGCCCCCTGGTCGGTTCAGTTACATACTGCTCAAGAAACCCATCCCTAATATACTCAATGAACTCATCCTCAAGACAGCCCTGCCCAATTTGATTTGTCCAATTAATATGATAGTTAAAATCCCCCATAATTATAGATGTTCCCTTATTACAAGCCTCAACTATTTCCTGATTGATACTCCGTCCAACAGAGTTGCCACAGTTCGGAGGCCTATAGACTACGCCCACTAGTGTTTTTTCCCCCCTTATTCCTTACCTCCACCCAAACTGTTTCATTATCCTGATCTTTTGACCCAATATCATTTCTCTGTATTACAGTGATTCCTTCCTTTATTAACATAGCCACCCCACCTCCCCTTCCTTCCTGCCTGTCCTTCCTGATCGTTAAATAACCTGGTATGTTTAATTCCCAGGCATTGTCACCCTGCAGCCATGTTTCTGTAATGGCCACAAGATCATCATACCCATATGTAGTTATTTGTGCCATTAACTCATCTATTTTGTTACGAATGCTATGTGCATTCAGATAGAGAACTTTCAAAGATGTTTTGTGACACTTAGTTCCTGCTTTTGCCCTTTTTATTACTTTACCTTTTACTCCATACCTTCTGCCCCTTCCTGACATGCTCTGGTTTTTAATTTCCCCACTGCTACCTAAGTCTATGACCTTCTCTGTTGTCATTTGTATTATTTGCTCTCTAGGAACCTCCCCCCCCACTAGCTAGTTTAAAGCCCTCTCTACAGCCCTAGTTATATGATCCGCCAGGACTCTAGTCCCAGCACTGGCCAAGTGAAGCCCGTCCCAACGGAACAGCTCCCTCCTGCGCCAGTACTGGTGCCAGTGTCCCAGGAAGCAAAACACATTTCTCCCACACCAGTCTTTGAGCCACGCATTTAACTCTCTAATTTTATTTGTCCTAGCCAAATTCGCTCGTGGCTCAGGTAATAATCCAGAGATTATTACCCTTGTGGTTCTGCTTTTTAATTTGGCCCCTAGCTGCTCAAACTCCCTCAGCAGAACCTCCTTCCTTGTCCTATCTATGTCATTGGTACCAACATGGACCACGACAACTGGATCCTCCCCCTCCAAGTTTCTCTCCAGTCCAGAGGAGATGTCCTTAACCCTGGCACCGGGCAGGCAACACAGCCTTCGGGACTCTCGCTCTCGGCTGCAGAGAACTCTATCTATCCCCCTAACGATACTATCCCCTACCACTACAACATTTCTTTTAACTCCCCCCACTTGAATGGCCCCCCGCTCCACGGTGCTGTGGCCAGGTTGCTCATCCTCCCTGCAGTCCCTGTTCCCATCCTCACGGGGAGTAAGAGCCTCGAACCTGTTGGACAAGTGCAAGGGCTGCGGCTCCTCCAACACTACCTCCTGGATCCCCGTACCTGCCTCACTTCTAGTCACGCCATCCTGACCCTGGCCACGGACTACATCTGAATTAATTAATCTAATTGGTGTGACTACCTCCTGATACAGAGTCCAGGTAACTCTCCCCCTCCCTGATGTGTCTCAGTGTTTGAAGCTCGGTCTCCAGCTCTTCAACACGGAGCCGGAATTCCTCGAGCAGCCAACACTTACTGCAAATGTGATCACCGTGAGCATCAATGGTGTCCACCAGCTCCCACATATTGCAGCAGCAACACATTGCCTGATCTCCCATTCTATGTAATTAATTAAATTTATTAATATTATTCTTAAATACCCTCTGCCTCGATTCTAGATGGTGAATATCACACCTTAGAAACTATAAACCAAGGAGATTTAAGCTTAAAAAGGGAGAAATACTTACCAACCAATCACTTACCCGCTTTGTGGTGACGTTACACCTTGAATACTTTTTACCTCTCTCCTTCCCTGAGATTGGAGATTGGTACGCCTCTGGGGCCTCTTGTAGTCGCTCTGCCGCTCGGCTCCGCTTCCACCCACTGCCGATGCCGCACTGGGGCCTACCTGAGCCTTTGGGGCCTCTTGTAGTCGCTCTGCCGCTCAGCTCCGCCTCCACCCACACCTATGACACTCCCCTAATCATAAGCTTTTTTTTGATATAACATATGTGTAGGTACGCTCTAACTTTTGAGTGATGCCCGGACATCCACACAGACAGACCGACACCACGATCCTTTTTTATATATATATAGATTATGAAGCCACGATGTTGCTGGTTGTTCTGATCATGTGCATCGCCTGTACAAAGCTGGTAACCTCTCCCATCCTAGGAGAAGATGGGTTGCTATGGTGGGTTAGAACACACTGCTCTGGGACATTGGCTCAAAACTAGCTACAGGAAACTTTGTGCTATCCGGCAATCTGGAACCACTGGCAAAAATCAGCAGCCGTTTTTTATTCTTTTTGTTTTTTTTGCTTTGTTTGAACAGTCAAGCTGTGCAAGGTCTGTAGCTATAGCAACAGCTTCAGCTACAGAGCTTTAGGGCCACACCCGAGTGTTTAGAAGCTGTTGCTAAGCAACAGTGTTTGTTGTCAAATACGGAGATAAGAATCTCCGTATCTCTCAACATTAACTCTGGAGAGTACGGCAGTTTTGAGGCAACGGCAGCAGCTCGGTCCCGTGGGTGGCGGATAGCACAAAGTTTCCTGTAATTTAATCGAATGAAAGTCTCCTCTCTCGCTGTGAAGTGACTTTGTGCAGTTTTAAGCTAAACTTTGCACAGTGGTGTGTGAGCCATTCTTTTGTCCCAGGAGACACGTTTCGTCTTAAACTAGAGAACTTAAAGAATTTGGAGCAGATTGTGGCAAATTCTGCCACTTTTTTGTGCTTTCATTCTGGGTTAGAGTGACAACCATGTGAAAGAACATAAGCACAAGAAGCTTGACCGGCACAAGTTGGATTGTCCCAAGCCACTAAATGTCAGCCAGTATTTGAAGGAAAGCTTTTCAGATAAACTTGTTACTTTTTAGTACGTGTGGGGTTTTAAACTTTTAATTTTTTTTTAATATTCTCCATTTTGAACAGGTCATCTGGATAAAAGGACATGGACACAAAAGAATAGTAGTTTTAAAAAATGATATGAAAGGTAAAGTTTGTTTTAAACTGAACAAAACGTTCTGATTTTTAAGTGCCATTTTCTTTGCTAATAAAGCAGTTGTTGAAAGGGGAAATTACAGAAATGTTTACTGAAAAGATTTATGCTTGTGCCCCAAACCACCACATCAGCAAGGAAAACTGCAACAATGACTTGGTGATCCAGTAAGATTTGTATAAACTTTCTGCATTTTTAGACTGGTTAGAGAGGAAGAAAAAAGCAGAGGGACCATGAGAAGCAAGAGCTCTGATTATTAATCTTCCCCCTCCCTTCCTTCTTCGTTTAGGGATGCTGAATTGAACTTCATTATCCTTTATAGTTGCCCTAGCTGAAAATTACTAACTCTCTGTAGAGACCACGAAAGCAAAGTAATTGGCCAAGCAAATAAAATTAAAAATAAATGCTGCTATTGCTGTACATTTAAATGGTCCTTTCTGGCCATGAATTAACCTTTTTATAAAAAAAAAAAAAAAAAAATGTCCTTCCAAACTAACTGCAGTTGCATGGCCTTTTATTCTACTTTTTTTTTTCTCCTGCTTCCCCCCCCCCCCCTCCAGTTCGTAACAGCTCTGCCAGTTGTTCTCCTGCTTGTATGGTTGAAGAACACGAGCAGATACAAGAAGGCCCAAAACGACCAGTGACCTTGGCTGTAGAGAATTCCAGTGACATTGAGACAAAGGAGTTTGAAACTTCCAGCTCCTGTAAGTAATGGATTTCATAAGTCAATGTGTTGCAACAATCGGTCCCCTCTAGCTCTGGAATAGGATATGTAAGAAATTATTTGGCAGCACCCCTCAAGCCAGTGACCTCCACCACCTAGAAGGACAAGGGCAGCAGGTGCATGGGGAACACTATCACCTCCAAGTCTCTCTCCATTCTGACTTGAACATATATCGCCGTTCCTTCATTGTCGCTGGGTCAACATCCTGGAACTCCCTACCTAACAGCATTCTGGGAGCAGCTGGACTGCAGCAGTTCCAAGAAGACGGCCCACCACCTTTTTTAAGGCAACTCTGGATGGGCAATAAATTCCAGCCTTGCCAGCAACGCCCACATCCCGGGAATAAATATTTTTTTAAAAACTGATGGGGGTGAGTAGGTCTGGCAATTGTGCAAAGGAAGGATATTTAACCCCATGAGTTCTCTTAGCATTGGTATCTTTTTGTAAACACACAGTACGGCTATTGTTTGCAAACTGGGTGATGATCAAGAATAACACTAGTTCTAATATGTGCAGTCCTGACCAAGCTGCTCGATGTAGTGACTAATGGGCCAGAGTTGCTGTTGGAAAGCTGTGGAGAGACTTGGATATTGGAATACCTGCACGGCTTCTCTGCAGGTGGCAGAATGAGGGGCTTTGGAAGCTGAAATATGAAATTGGGTAGTTTGTTCTTGATAATCGTAACCTCAAAAGCAAGTCTCACGATTCAGAGAAACCACTAGATGCATCTAAATTCAATTCTGAATCCTGCAAAGACTGACAAAATTAACAAATTTCCACAGAGCAGTGACCACAAAAAAGTCAATGTTTAAACTGGATGATTATTAAACTACATATTTTATAATGTAGTGGTATCTTACTGTTCATATTGTGAACTGATTATCAGCAAAGTAAGGCAGATAGTAATGTAAATTTTCATTTAAAATTTTTCAAATGCTGTGTAGTTCCTTTTTGTTCCAAAATGTGTGTTGATGTACAAGATTTTATGGGAATGCAATGTATGGTATAGAGGGCATTGACTACTAAATATGTTCTGTAATGTGCACAACTTGTAACGTGCATCACTTTTCATAGGTTCATACCAGACTGAACAAGAGCTTCTCTGCCTTAGTAACCCATCTCCCATTGACTTGCTGTGTGGACCCGTCCCATCCTGCTTGCCATCCCCTCAGCTCAGACCAGACCCGGTTATTCTTGAAAATGCTGATCTTATTCAGTTTGAGGAACGGCCACCTAATGTTGCAGGTTGAGAACAAATTTTAATTTTTCCCTTTCAGATACTGTCAATAAAGTTTCTGCTATATAATGGATTAGAACTGTATATTCCACAATATTAGGGATACATTAATATAATCACTTGTGGTGTGGGGAAAGAAGTATAGTTCATTAAAGGAGCAGTAAAAACTATTTAATACTGGCTGCTGTCGCACTGCTTATAAAAAAGACTTGCATTTATATAGTGCTTTTCATGACCCCTGGACATCCCAAAGCGTTTTACAGCCAATTAAGTACTTTTTGAAGTGTAGTCACTGTTGTAATGTGGGGAAACACAGCGGCCAAATTGCACACAGCAAGGTCCCACAAACAGCAAAGCGACACGACCAGATAATCTGTTAGTTGAGGGATAAATATTGGCCAGGACACCAGGGAGAACTCCGCTACTCTTTAAAATAGTGCCATGGGATCTTTTGCGTCCACCTGAGAGGGCAGATGGGGTCTCGGTTTAACATCTCATCCAAAACACGGCACCTCCGACAGTGCAGCACTCCCTCAGTACTGCACTAGAGTGTCAGCCTAGATTTTGTGCTCAAGTCTCGAGTGGACAAAAGAAAACATTTGCATTACCCTCACTTTTTGCTGTTCCCTCTCTTTTCCTTTCTGAGTCTGAGAAATATGGGCTGAGTAGCACAAGCAGCTGTGCACTGAGGGGATGGAAGATTTAGGTTTGGCAGAGCAGAGAATCCAAGCAAGTGCAGGATGAAATTGTTTTTTAAAACCAAAATAATTAGGGCTTTAAAAATGGGGAATATGAGCAAAGATTGAAAATAAAGGCTGCCTTGTATGTTGTGGAATTGATTGGTCCATACCAAGCAGATGATCATGTAATTGCCAATCAGCAATGCTGGATAGACTACTCCTATAGTGATGCTTTATTAGACACACAACATTTTGATGACTTATGGATCAGATAATTGTGACTTGGGCTAAATGCAAGGGACCATAACTTTAACCTTGTGCATGGGGGAAGAGCTGATGAGTTATTTGTCTTGGTAATGACCTTCAAATGATTTTTTTTACACTTTTCAATCCTAAAGTTGTGTATTTTGCAGCTTTTAAAATACAATCCAAGTCAATTAAGTGATGAAGCTGTTGGATGAATAACCCAGTTATATAGGTAGCTGGGGCCAATTAATGTCAATTGCAAAGATGTCTTGGAATAGAAACGTCTAAATCAATTGACACCTGAAGTTAGAATGTCACGGTAATTGAGTGTGGGGAGGGGGAAAGTAGTATGCAACTTTTAACATGGAATGATCAAGGTTTCAAAATGTATTATAATGCTGTATAATTTTCTAAACAGACATGTTGAGCTTGACAGAGGAGGAGAAAACTGTCCTTCCTGCAGCTATGACTGAAGAGGCTTTTACCAGTGGCAGTGTTATCAACCAGATTAAAGAAAATGTTCCCACTGTGTCTCAACCCCAGGATATGCATGAAACCAAGTCACTGCACCTGGAAGTGACTGACAGCCCTGTTAAGAAGCCCAGAAATAAAGTGAAGTTGGCAGCAAATTTCTCACTGGCATCCCCCATTAATCTTTAAATGAATTTAAGGGGAAAAGAAGTGGCTTGTGTACTGAAGAATTTTACTATTTAAAGCACTAAAATTGATTCCAAAGTGCTAAATCCAAAGAATTACACACCTTTTTATCTCCGCCTTCTACTTCTGTATTTAAACTATTTAAAAAGAGCCACAAAACATATAGGAAGAAAACTTGGTCTGTATTTGGAGCTTAACCCAAAACTTTTGTTGAATTTGCTGTAGTCCATGATCTTTCTTGGCTGCAATTAAGATTCCAAGATTTGTGTATAGTTTGTTATAATTTAGATATTTGTGATGTTTGACCAAGGTTTTTGTTTTTAAGGTCAAAGAAAGCAGTGTTTTTCTTGCACTAAAAAGCCTGTTCATATTATATCTCCAACTTCCAAGGTTTTTAGTAAAATGCATGATATCTCAAAATCTGATAGTTGAGGTTTTTTGATCTGATACCTACAGTCTTGTATAATCTAACTGTACAAGTGTAGTTGAAATGTTTAGAATGTCGCTTGAATGGCTTGTAATTATAATCTAGGCTCCAGTTTTGTTTACCTGTCTGTAGAAAGAATAGATTGTGTTCAGTGGTTTTGTTCATAATGTCCTGTAGTTGAAGAATGGAACTAAAAAGAACCTCCTAGTAGTGCAAATTATGTTGGGATGTGATGGCTTCCCATAAGGTTTAGGTTGTGAGTTTTTACTGCAAGTTGGTTTAATCAGTTCTCTCCAATCCTGACTTCATGAATTACATCTAGAAGCTGAATTCACCATTGCCTTAGCAATCTGCTACACTTATGGTGTGTCTCCAGTCTGATGCTGGTGGCACTGGTGCAGAAATGTGAAATATGCATTTATTGCATAAATCACAGGTCATGGGTCAGGTAAGGAAAACTGTTTAAAAGTTATCATTTCCACTTGACAGTTAAAGGAGCTGAATCGCCCCCTGAAAGTGTGGAAATGTCAAGGTTTTGCTGTTAAACCTTGTGTTTATTTTTAAAGCCATTTTTCATTGGGGAGCTGTGTATAAAGTAACAGTCACAGAAGGTTGTCTTTTTAATGTGGACTGCTTTTATTCCATTGTGTTTTTGAGTAGTTGCTGTTGGGAAGTTTTAAGTCTATTAAGTGTCAGAGTTGGTGACAGCAGTGCCAGTGTGATGACCTTGGACAAGGTTAGAAAGATTTGATACTGTGGCAGTAGGCCCATTAGGGCCTTCTGGACAGAATCTGGCTTTTACAATGGGTTGTATTTGCCAGGACACAGATTTTCTAGATTACAGGTAACCTATTTTTTTTTTTAAAAAAAGGTTCTCCACTGGTGCCAGAGATTCTGAGTTTATGTTTAGTGTAATTACTGAAACAAACTTTCTCTACAGACTTGCACCTGTGACGTAATGCAAATTTATAATGTGCATAAACATTGAAATATTAGCTTCAGCAATGTTGGAAAGTAGCAAAACTGGAATAAATTGAACAATTGTATGGAAACATCTGTTTCAAGTTAAAACTGGAACTCATGCTGAAGATAAATTTGGATAAGGTGTTTAATGTCTGTGCATTAGTACTTAAGTAGATTTTTTAAAATCTTATTGAATGGCAGCAGATTAGATGCTAAAGAAGTCAATGTGCAGTAACTATTGCTGAACACCTTTTAACAGTTCCTGCTTGGAATATCAGCAAAGAGGAACAGAAATATTCTGATTTATTATTATTACAAGCCACTCAAGTCACAGTATAGTCGGTTTCTGGTTTTGTGATGTCTAAAACCCACAGTATGTTTGTTATAGTAATTGTTCTGAAATGGTGGCTTATATATGCAGAGCTGCATAAATTTGTGTTGGTAATCTCTAGACTGATTTGAATAACATACTTTGTACAACTGATGTAAACTGGTAGAGACACATTTGTTTGAGGTCTTCAAACATTATTATGTTGACTAAGTATTGGATATTTCTGAAAATATGACAAGGGCTCCTGCTTTGTTTCCTTTCTATGAATGTCCAACAAAAATAGAACCAGAAAAATGGCTTATCAAATGCTGGCTGCTTTTGTTTGGGACCAAATTTATTTTGCCATGAATAAAAATTTTACAGCAAGCATATTTCCTGTTTGGATTGTCCTTCATTTTGGTTAAATGTTTTTTAGCTTATTAGTGGGGTGGGGGGGTGGGTGGTGGAGTTGGTAAATGAGACACATTTGGCTGCAGTCTCTTATCTGCATGAAGGCAACTAAATTTCTAGTTCATTAAATTTATAATGCATTCTGTATTTTAAACTTGACACTTTTTAAAATAAATCATTAACTACATTGACAAATGTGATATTTTTTAATAGAAATATGTGTAAAATAGATGTGATGTGGTAAGAATTTGAAGAGAAGCCAAAGTACAGCTAGAGAATGATCAAAAGCAATAAATGAAGGTAGAGGTGGGATTGGTAAAAGTGGATGGAAGAAATGGTGTAATGGCCAAATGTGCAAAGCCATGAATATATAGAAGGGTTACATCCATGATTTCTCATACAGACTTATTCTTAGCTGGCGGCTGCAGTGCAGTACAGTATGAAGACTAGGCACTTCCCTACAAGGAGGGGAAACATTGGAAGACAAATTGGCCCAGATTTTGGTGCAACAATAATGGCAAGACTATCGGCGCTCGCTGCTGTCAGTGTAAATCTGTCAACTTCTGGCGTCTGCATAAGTGCAGTTAAAGGCAGAAATCCAGAAGTTACTGTCAAAGATATCCTGCTCCACAGGGTGCACTTTTGTAGTCCTCGCAGATTCGGCACTGAAATCACTGTAATGGCGTGAAGTTGGGATACTTACCCACAATGTTCCCGTTAAACCTTTGTTGGGTGCGCTACCCCTTGTGGCCCATTCAAAATACTGCGCATGTGCGGTTTTTCCCATTTAAAAGCCAGTGAACTGGCTGCGCGCGAGTTGCAGAGCGCTGTGCAGTCGCGCAGCTTAAAAAAACATTGCTTGGTCACTAGTTCCGCATTTAAAAACGGCTGAAAATGTTAGGGCTAGTGAGTATTCAACGGCATATTAAGTGATAATTACTGCTGAACAACCTCTCTGGCCCTGTAAAATTAATTTTACAAGTATGGAGACAGGAATTTTCCCCTTTTATTAAAAAAAAAGGGGTGGGTTTGGAACGTTGGGGCAGTTAGTGTTGAAAATGGGCTTCCCAACCTGATCCCGCCTCCAACGCGCGCTCATTTTACCGGGGGGGGGGGTGCGGACCAACCCGCTCCGAGGGGGCGTTACCTCAATTTAAATATTGTAATGAGGCTGGAAGCCTTTTTTCCACATAGTGAAATCTGGCAGTTAAAGAGGCGGGGACAGTGGCTTTATACCTACCTCCTGAATCCAGGGTCCCGACCATACCCCCGGACCTCCGATCACCTTCCTGGGCCTTCTGCCCTATCCCTCTCCAACCTCCGCCCCCCCCCCACCCCTCACAGCCAAAACGATGATGAGGCCGGCTATGATACTCTCATTTTCTCCCGATCCCTGGCCGACCCCGCCGATGCTCTCTCCAGCCTCCTGATCCCCGACCCCTGCCGATGGTCTCTTCAGCCTCCCAATCCCCTACCACTGCCGACTCTCACTCTCTTCCCTCCCCCGATCCCCGCCGATGCTTTCTTCTCCCCCTCCTCTCACGATCCCTCACTTCTGAGGCCCGTCCGCAGCCAGCCAGCCCCTCAATCTGTTTGGCTGCGGGCGGGAATCCAAGGCCTCACATTCAAATCGGGCCCTGCCGTTAAAGTCGGCAGGGCCTGCGGGGTTTCCCCTCCCTGCTGAAAATTCCGGCTGGAGTCTCATTCCATCAGAAGAAAATTAATGTTGCTGATTTTTTTTTAGATTTTCTGTTTCTCTTTTATCTCTTCCCCCCCCCCCCCCCTTAATCCCATATCTCCCCCAATATTTTTCACTTCCTGTATATGTTTTAAATGTAATTTATATTTCCTGTTTTCTATTCCTGGTGTAGACTCTGCGTGTCTGTGAGGATTGTTGCTTGCCCTGTTCACACACGGCACAGATCCCCTGTAGAGAGGGTGCTACACTGGATCGGACGCTGAATTAGTAGTCTCCATCTCTGGGGATAGGTTATCGACCAATATTCACTACAAGCCCACTGACTCCCACAGCTACCTGGACTACACTTCCTCCCACCCCACTTCCTGTAAGGACTCTATTCCATTCTCCCAGTTTCTCCGTCTCCGCCGTATCTGCTCCGACGATGCCACCTTCCACACCAGTGCTTTAGACATGTCTTCCTTTTTCCGCAACCGAGGATTCCCCTCTACCGTGATTGACACTGCCCTCGACCGTGTCGGTTCTATCTCCCGCACTTCTGCCCTCACCCCTGCCCCTCCCTCCCGGAACCACGATAGGGTTCCCCTTGTCCTCACCTTTCACCCCACCAGCCTCCACATTCAACGGATCATCCTCTGGCATTTCCCCTACCTCCAAAGTGATCCCACCACCAAACGCATCTTCCCCTCCCCTCCCCTTTCAGCATTCCGCAGGGACCGCTCCCTCTGAGACACCCTAGTCCACTCCTCTATCACCCCAAACAGTCCTTCCCCTTCACCTGGCACCTTCCCGTGCAAGCGGAGGAGATGTAATACCTCCCCCCTTCCCACTGTCCAGGGCCCCAAACACCCCTTCCAGGTGAAACAGCGATTTACTTGTACTTCTCGCAATCTAGTATACTGTATTCGCTGCTCACGATGCGGTCTCCTCTACATTGGGGAGACCAAACGCAGATTGGGTGACCGCTTTGCGGAACACCTCCGTTCAGTCCGTAAGGGTGACCCCGAGCTTCCGGTCGCCTGTCATTTTAATTCACCGCTCCATTCCCACTCGGACCTCACCGTCCTCGGCCTCTTGTATTGTTCCACGGAAGCTCAACGTAAACTCGAGGAACAGCACCTCATCTTCCGATTAGGCACTCTGTAGCCTTCCGGACTCAATATCGAGTTCAACAATTTCAGATCATAACCTCGGCCCCATTTCATTTTTTCTTGTAATTTTTCCACTCCTTTTCCCCCCCCCCCCCCCCTTTCCTTTTGTTTCGCTCTCACCTGGCAGCTATGCCTTGCCCTGCCAGTACACTTTACACCCAATCTCAGCCTATTACCATCTCGTCTAGCTTCTAACACCTTTTATTGTCTCTTTTTTACTTCTTTTGTTTCTTTTATTCTTTTGTCCGATCGCAGCCCTGCCTCCGATCTATCTTTTCTTTCCAGTTTTGAAGAAGGGTTCGACCCGAAACGTCAACTCAAATTTCTGTCCACAGATGTTGCCTGACCTGAGTTTTTCCAGCATTTTCTGTTGTTATTAGAGATCTCCGCTGACCAGCCTGCAAAAAGATTCTGGGCAACTGTCGGCGATGTGAACGGCGAAAGCCATTCCTTCGCCGCTGAGAGTAAAATCCAGACCATTGTGTTTCTGTTTAAAGAACGGAGAGAAATCACACTTGCACTCAACTTGCAGAAATTATGGGCGTGTCCAAGGGAGGAGAGAGGAAGCTTTATGTGTTGTAGTTTTGATAATGGCAGTGATCAGAGTTCCAAGTCACGAGTATATGCTTGTAGTGGATTTAAATGTTTTAGCGTAAAGGGAAGTACAGATGGGGAGGGGAGAGATAACTAGCAATGTGAACTTCAGTCCTCTGATTTAGTGAAAACAAGCTTACCTGCCTAATTTGTGTATCTAATTTTGAATCCAGCTCTGCACTACAAAGTGATGCAAACATTCTGGACGATGAGTGCATGTTATGGACATCAAATCCTGCAAATGTGGTAATGGAACTGAAACATGTTATTTTTCAACCAAATGCATACAGAAGATGCACATAAGATTCTGGTTCAGCAATCTGTATGCATTTGAAATGTTTTCCATTCTTTGGACAATCTTTTGAGAAATTTTGAGGGGCAGAGAAAACTACAGGAAATCTACACAAACGTGAATTTAGATTTCAGCAACTGCCACTGAGGAAAATCCTAAGCATCTCATTCCAACAACTGGATGGGACAAATTAGTCAGATATGTGTGCAGCTCAGTAGGCACAATACGAATATTGCAGCTTATTGTCTTACATAAAGCACTTTTATTATGAACGTTACCTCTGCAAAACAAATGCACAGCTTTTATTAACTTAAGATCATATTGGTCCCCATTGATTATGTATTTTCAAACATTAACACCATTTAGAATGAATCCAACAATGAAATATTGCATATAATTGGCACTGTGCACTATATTCTCAACCCATGTGTAGAGAGATGTACAACATATTACAAAAAAGCAGTATGTGCATTTAAGCCCAGTTCTTTTAGTTAGAATCATTAATCAGATTTAATGGGAAGTAAAAATAACAACAGAAAATGCTGGAAAAACTCAGCAAGTCAGGCAACATCCGTGGAGAGAAATTTGAGTTGACGTTTCGGGTTTGACCCTTCTTCAAAACTGGAAAGAAAAGATAGATCGGAGGCAGGGCTGCGATCGGACAAGTTGTTTGAATAAATCCCTTGTCTTTCGGCTGTGGGTTATTTGGCTGGATGTCAGTAAATGATGTTTCTCGGTAAATCAAACTGTTTAAATGTATTTTTGCTGCAGGGTTCTGAATAAAATTTAACTAAATTTGGATTTATATTGTGGTTGCAAACTACAGGAAACTTTTGATTAACCGGCCCCTAAATAACCGGAAATGTCGGTTAACCGGCAAAATTCAGGAGTAGGTTCAGGTAACTTTTATTAGTCCATTTGTTGCTGTGCAAGCATGTGGCTGCAGCTTTTGCTAAGCTACAGAGACGCTTGCAACTTGTGGACGTTGTTCTGAAGCAACAGGGTTTGTTGCTTTTATGCGGAGCTCTGAGCTCCGTATCGTTTAGCGTTCGGTTATCCGGACTTTTTGATGAACCGGCACCACGGCGGTCCCGTCCGTGCCGGATACCAGAAAGTTTCCTGTACTCTGAAGCAAGAATAAAATATTTATCTTCTATTTATTTTTGCTTTACTAGATTAACTATTCATTCCTTAGAATTTGGTACTGTAGTATATCTGGCCCAGTCTTGATCCAGGATGTGGTTATTTTGTGTTCAGATTGATCATTTTCTCTTTGCATCTTTCACCTTTTTAGTGATGTTCCCTTCCTGATGTAAACCAGACTCTCAATCACTCTTGTGAACTCCAGGTTTTAGGGATGGAATCAGAGCTTTGGAATGGCAAAGAAAGCTAGGAAAAAGGAATTGAGCCGAGGCAATGTGAACAGTTATCTTGCACTTTAGTAGAACAATGTGTAACTTGAAACGAAAATTTGTGCAAATGGAGAAAACTCGCATCTTAAAATTGATTACTGTTGATTTTTGATGGATTTTGCTGACGATGAATGTAATCCTATTAAGTGGACTAAGTAGGGAGGGTCTGTTGCTGCATGTTGCAGCTTTTATATATCTCCCATATTCACACAAGTAACTTGGAAGGTTTCATAATCATGAAAGTTTTTTTTTAAATCATCTAGTTTACACTTCAGCAACCATCACATTTCCTTCTGCTGAGTAAAGCTTTCCCAATGTTTCTTTTCATGTGCTTTAATCCCACCTCAATAGCAATTACTGCATCAGTGTCAATTTTCCACATCAGCCATCATTGTGATCTGCAAATGAGACTATCAACACAAACCCAATTAGATATTCATTAGGGCTGGTTTTGTTCTGTGGACTTGCTCTTAGTTAGAACCATTGTAGCTGGCAGATACTTCCATCAGCGGGAGCTGCATTAAATCTCGTAGCACCAGTTGAAAGGACTGTTTTAGTTTAGAAAAATAATATTTTCATAATAGGCTATGTTTAACAATATAGATTTATTTTCATGAATTCAAGATAAATTTGTTTGCAACAGCTTATTTTGTAAATCATGCCATTAATAAAATATGAAGCAAAATATAGATCAGGAAGCAGGTAGGCAATACGTAACGTTTGGGGAACCTCTGATCTACAGTATATTGAATTGCAAATGTATATTGTTGATGTCTTTGCTCCTCCCTATAGAACAGTACAGCAGTGTCTGCAACAGACTTTCACTGTAAAAGAGATGTTCCATCTGAGTGTTAACTCTTAATACAAAAATAAGATGCATTTTCCTCCTGAGCAGAGGTGTTGCAGATTGGAAAAAATTCCCCAAAGGTTATCTACTTTGGTGGCAAAAACAGGAAGGCAGATTATTATCTGAATGGCAATAGATTGGGAGAAGGGGAAGTGCAACGTGACCTGGGTGTCCTTGTGCACCAGTCGCTGAAGGTAAGCATGCAGGTGCAGCAGGTGGTTAAGAAGGCAAATGGTATGTTGGCCTTTGTAGCGAGAGGATTTGAGTACAGGAGCAAGGATGTCTTGCTGCAGTTGTACAGGGCCTTGGTGAGACCACACCTTGAGTATTGTGTGCAGTTTTGGTCGCCTTATCTGAGGAAGGATGTTCTTGCCATGGAGGGAGTGCAGCGAAGATTCATCAGACTGATACCTGGGATGGCGGGAATGACATATGAGGAGAGATTGGGTCGATTGGGCTTATACTCGCTGAAGTTTAGAAGAATGAGCAGGGATCTCATTGAAACTTTTAAAATTCTAACAGGACTGGACAGACTAGATGCAGGAAGGATGTTTCTGATGGCGGGGGAGTCCAGAACCAGGGATCACAGTCTAAAGATAAGGGGTAAGCCATTTAGGACAGAGATGAGGAGGAATTTCTTCACCCAGAGAGTGGTGAACCTATGGAATTCTCTACCACAGAAGGCAGTTGAGGCCAATTCATTAAATATATTCAAGAAGGAGTTGGATATATTTCTTAAGGCTAAAGGGATCAAGGGATATGGGGAGAAGGCAGGGACAGGGTATTGAGTTTGGATGATCAGCCATGATCTCATTGAATGGCGGAGCAGGCTCGAGGGGCCGAATGGCCTATTGCTGCTCCTATCTTCTATGTGTCTATGAGAGGCAGTAAAATAAGATAGTGAGTCAGAGCAGCTGGATCAGGTGCCACAGAAGTGCCAGGCAATGACCATCTCCAACAAGCGAGACTCTAACCATCTCCCCTTGACATTCAATGGCATTACCATCGCTGAACCCCCCACTATCAACATCCTGGGGGTTACCATTGATCAGAAACTGAACTGCACCAGCCATATAAATACTGTGGCTACAAGAGCAGGCCAGAGGCTGGGAATTCTGCGGCGAGTGTCTCACCTCCTGACTCCCCAAAGCCTTTCCACCATCTACAAGGCACAAGTCAGGAGTGTGATGGAATACTCTCCACTTGCCTGGATGAGTGCAGCTCCAACAACACTCAAGAAGCTCGACACCATTCAGGAGATAGCAGCCCGCTTGATTGGCACTCCATCCACCACCTTCAACATTCATTCCCTCCACCACCGGCGTACTGTGGCTGCAGTGTGTACCATCTACAAGATGCACTGCAGCAACTCGCCAAAGCTCCTTCAAAAGCACCTTCCAAACCCGCGACCTCTGCCACTTAGGACAAGGGCAGCAGACGCATGGGAACATCACCACCTACAAGTTCCCCTCCAAGCCACACACCATCCTGACTTTGACCGGTATCGCTGTTCCTTCACTGTCGTTGGGCCAAAATCCTGGAACTCCCTTCCTAACAGCATTGTGGGTGTACCTACACCATATGGACTGCAGCGGTTCAAGAAGGCGGCTCACCACCATCTTCTCAAGGGCAATTAGGGATGGGCACTAAATGCAGGCCTAGCCAGCCAGCGACGCCCACATCCCATCAATGAATTTAAAAAAAAGGTATGATGTGAAGTGCAGGGAAAATCTAAGGAGGAATAAAAAATGGACAAGCTAAACACTTGCGGTCGATTTAAACGCACCCTACCCGCTAGTAACTGAGCAGGGGGACCATTAAAATCGATCAATTCGCCTTGCCCCTCCATTCCCACTCTCATCGTGCTGGCCGCTATTTTAACTGCTGACTTCATTTCGGTGGCTGAGGAGCCCATTGTAAGCAGGCGGGTGCCTCGTGAATGTATGAAAATCAGGATCCTGCGATGCCATTAGGACCCCAATGTGACTTTAACTGAAGCCCTGCCGAGCGGCCAAGCCACTGAGTAAAACCTCGCAGGATTGGTATCAGGCCCTGGCTTGCTATTTAAAGGGGCACTCAGATCATAGGGATCTGTGTGCTATAACAAAATACTGCGGATGCTGGAAATCTGAAATAACAACAGAAAAAGCTGGAAAAACTCAGCAGGCCAGGCAGCATCCGGGGAGAGAGAAATAGAGTCAACGTTTCAGGTCGAAACCCTTCGTCAGGACTGAAAAAACACAAAAAATTAAACATTAAAAGGCCAGTTTGAGGGCTGGGAAATGGGGATGAAAGAACAAAAGAGAAGTGAAGAGACATTAAGAGGTATTCAAAACGAGACGAGATGGTGATAGGACTAGTAAAGAGATGAAAGACGGCTCTAGATTAGGTGTGAAATGCGCTGGCAGAATGAGAGACCGCTGCCATGTGGGAGAGAAAAAGGGGGAAGGGCACAAAAAGGTGTGGATAAAAAATATATGTAAAAATATAATGGGGTCCGAGGTTATGTCTCTTCACTTCTCTTTTGTTCTTTCATCCCCATTTCCCAGCCCCCAAACTGGCCTTTTAATCTGTTTCATTTCCTGTGTTTTTTCAGTCCTCACGAAGGGTTTTGATCTGAAACGTTTACTCTATTTCTCTCTCCATGGATGTTGCCTGGCCTGGGATCCGTGTGCTGCTGTGCTTAGTGGATTTTCCAGCTTGGAGATTGCTTGTTTCTGGTTTTATTTTTGCCTATAAGCTTATCGTGGGTGCCATTTTTGCCTCATTGTTTAGGTGGAGGAACAGTTGGATAAAGAGCAGCAGCAGCAGTCTCAACAACCAGCAGATGAGCCTATTAGAAGACAATAGGGAGGGGAGTGGGGGGAACCACAGGGTTTATAGGCCAAGTCACTTTCTTGGATATGGCTGAGAAGCACTGCATCAGAAAGCTGCACTTCACCAGATAGGCTGTTGCTGATCCATGCAGCCTCCTCCAACAGGGCCTGCTGGCCCAAGTGGCGACATTTTTCCATTGACTGTTAAAGTCATCAATGTTCTTAACTTTTTTGCTTCAGGCTCCTTCCAGGCTGCTACATGGGACATCGCCTGCATCTCCTAACCTGCAAGCTACAGCTGCACCAAGCAGGTCACCAATGCCCTATTTGCCAGTGCCAACCTATACATCACCTTTCCCATGGACGTTAACACTCGAAATGAGAGAGCTCTGGGGTGTGCAGCAGTGGCTCGCTTCCCTCGCCTACAGACTGCACTCATGTAGCCATCAAGCCACCAGAAGATGAGCCAGCAGCTTCTGTTAACAGGAAGGGCTGTCACTCAATTCATGTCGAGCTGGTGTGTGATCACTACAGAAGAATCATGCAAGTCTGTGCCAGTTTCGCAGGGAGCCGTCATGACACCTTCATCCTGGGACATTTAGCTACTCTTCCCACTATTTAACCCTGCCAATTAAGTAAGTGGATGGCTCCTTGTGCGCACGGGCAGCCCCCTACACTCCTCTCTACAATTCCGCTACCCCTGAAGATTTCATAGGATTACATAGGATTTATGGCACAAAAACAGGCCATTCGGCCCAACCAGTCCATGCCAGCGTTTATGCTCCACTCGAGTCTCCTCCCATTTTTCCTCATCTAAATCTATCAGCATAACCCTCTATTCCCTTCTCCCTCATGTGCTTGTCTAACCTCCCCTTAAATGCATCTATACTATTCACTTCAACTACTCCCTGTGGTAGCGAGTTCCACATTCTCACCACTCTTTGGGTAAAGAAGTTTCTTCTGAATTCCCTATTGGATTTCTTGGTGATTATCTTATATTGATGGCCTCTAGTTATGCTCTTCCCTACAAGTGGAAACATTCTCTATCCACCCTATCAAAACCTTTCATAATTTTAAAGACCCCTATTAGGTCACCCCTCAGCCTTTTTGTCAGGAAAAAAGAGACCCAGCTTGTTCATCCTTTCCTGATATGTATACCCTCGCATTTCTGGTATCATCCTTATAAATCTTCTCTGTACCCTCTCCAGTGCCTCTATCCTTTTTATAATATGGCGACCAGAACTGTATGCAGTACTCAGTGTGGTCTAACCAAGGTTCGATACAGGTTTAGCATAACTTCCTTACTTTTCAATTCTATACCTCTAGAAATAATACCTAGTGCTTGGTTTGCTTTTTTATGGCCTTGTTAACATATGTTGCAACTTTTAGTGATTTGTGTATTTGTACTCCAAGATCCGTTTGTTCCTCTACCCCACCCAGACTTGCACCCTCCAAGAGACATGACCTCCCTATTCTTCCTACCAAAATGTAAGACCTCACAATTATCTGTGTTGAGCTTCATTTGCCAATTATATGCCCATTCTACAAGTTTATTAATGCCATCCTGTAATGTGTTGCAGTCCTCCTCAGTATTGACTATCCCCCGCCCCCCCATTTGGTGTCATCCGCAAATTTAGAAATTGTGCTTTTGATTCCAAAGTCTAAATCGTTAATGTAAATTGTGAACAACAGTGGTCCCAGCACTGATCCTTGTGGAACACCACTACCCACCTTCTGCCACTGTGAATAGCTATCCATTACCCCTACTCTCTACTTTCTGTCTTGAAGCCAGCTAGCTATCCATTCTGCTACTTGTCCCTGACTCTGCATTCTCTGACCTTGTTCATCAGTATATTATGGGGTACCTTATCGAAGGCCTTTTAAAAATCTAGATAAATTACATCTACTGCATTACCATTGTCACAGAGAGAGTACACTGTTGCCTCTTCAAAAAATTCAATGAGGTTGGTCAAGCAAGACTTTCCCTTTTGAAATCCATGCTGACTATTCCTTATTATATTTTTGGTTTCTAGATGTTCTTCTATTTTCTCCTTTTAGTAGGGATTCCATTATTTTTCCTACCACCGATGTTAAGCTGACTGGTCTATAATTCCCTGGACATGTTCTATCCCCCTTCTTGAATATAGGTATTACATTAGCTATCTGCCAGTCTTCTGGCACTACATCTTTTTCTAATGAATTATTAAATACGTGTAGTAATGCCTCTGCTATCTCTTCCCTAGATTCTTTTAAAATGCATGGATGCAATCCATCCAGACCAGGGGTTTCATCCTCTTTGAGTTTGATTCGTTTATTTAATATATCCCCTTTTTATTTTAAATGTGCTTATCTCATTACTCATCTCATCATCCAATGTCATGTCCACCTTTTCTATCTCCCTGGTAAACACTGAAGTAAAATAATTATTTAATATTTCTGCCAGCTCTCATCGTTTGTGAGATTAGCCAATTTGTTATTAGCTTATCTCTAGTCTTTCAAATAATTCGGATTGACTGCAAACCAATATGGTGGGAATATTGTGTTTAATCGGTGTTTAAAACGCAATATAACACACTAGTTATACAGCAAAAACATACGACCGTAACAAGCAGCTGGTACCGGTCCCAATCCGATGACTGGCATGCGCGAACAGTTCTCCGGCTTGCGGCCTTTCTCCCTCTCATCTAGAACCTCCAAGCATGGGTTGAGTCCGCTCCCGAAGAGTGTTAGGCCAGTCTCACTCTTGTATAGCTCTCCTCTCTAACATCTGTGCTAAGAACTTTTATTCCCTTTTTAGGGGTGGTCCTGATGTACAATATGGACAGGACTATCTGACCTGTAAGGGTTATTTCTTAACCAAGGTGCCCAATGGCTCGTCGAGTTCTTTATCTCAACTCTCAGAGGAAAACCCTCCCCAAGTTTGGAGTCAGACATGCCATTCTTGGCCTTCAGATGTTTTGATGTTCGTAGCTGCTTGTTATCAGCTATTTATGTTCAAGATGTTCATGTAATTTTAGCACTGCAAAACTAACTGTCATTCCATTATCAAACCATTGTACCATGGAATTAAATTCCCAAAGATATCCTCTATTCTATTCTCACACGCTGGTTAACTTACACATTTTAAAGCAGTTTTGTTAAATAAAGTCAAAATCCTAACTTACAAACAGCAGATAGCTAGCTTGGAAACAAAATTATATATATCCGTCACAGTGCGGAATGCTATAACATCCGCAGAGAACCAAAACACAAGCAGATTCTAAGCATCTATCTAGTTATTCTAATACTAGTCTGAAGAAACTTTTTGTCTCAAGTTCTAACACAGTCATGTAAACACAGTCTTATTTGCGTAACCTCATATATTTTGGATACCCTAATTTCTAACAGTTACCTGTGGAATCATCCTGTCTATCCCTTAATGGCCCTATTCCCATCCCAACCTTTTTTATTGATGTGCCTATAAAATATTTTACTATTTTGTTTTATGTTCCTTGATAATTTAATTTCATATTTCCTCTTTGCCTTCCTAATTGTTTTTGACTTTTCTCCTAATCTCTTCATATTCTCCCTTATCATGCACTCCCCTGCTGTCCATGTACTTAATGTATGCCTCTTTCCTTACCCTCAATTGTTCCCTTATAGCTTTATTCATCCATTGAGTCTCATTAGTGTTTAGTTTGTTCTTTCCTTTTAGCAGAATATATTGTCCCCGGCACTCTGTTGAACACTGTTTTAAATGTTTCCCATTGCTGTTCTACATCATTGTTTGCCAATATCGTTGCCCATTTTATTTTCCCAAGTTCTATTCTCAGCCCCTCAAAATCAGCTTTTCTCCAATCTATTAACCTGGTTTTCTTCATACTTATATCCTTCTCAACTATCATCTTAAAGCGTATTATATTATGGTCACTGTTGCCTAGATGTTCCCCTACTTTTACTTCTCTTATCTGCTCTGTTTCATTCCCTATTATTGATCCAATAGCAAATCTTCCCTTGTTGGGCTTTTTACATCTCGGGTACAGTCACAGCTATGGGATCTCCAGAAACATTAATGAGCACGCTATTGGATAGGACTAGGGGCTCACTACAATATGACCCACCCAAAGTCTGTTGCATCATGGTAATGTGTATGTTGTATGTCATTGCATGTTGCACAACCTGGCAATAGTGGGTGGATTGCAGTTGGAGGAGGCAGAGCAACAGGAAGTCATTTTCTGATGAAGAGTTGGAGGAAGGTGAGGGAGAAGCAGAAGAAGAAGGGCCACTACAACACCTTGCACCATCGACAGCTAAATTGTAGCAGGTTTTTTGTTGCAGCTGGGCAGGAGAATATTAGTGCTGTTCCGGTTAATTATTTTCTTTAGTTCCAGAACATCTCAATCTTAGCTGAGTGTCCTGATAAATCATTAAGATTTTCTTGAATCTACAAATTTGATGGCTAGATATTAGAAAGTTCCTTCCTAGCCAAAATACATAAATAAATCCTGGTATAATCAGCCCAGGGCAGAATAACAAAGCATGTTTGAGAGTTTTTGGAGTCTTTATGTTGAAACTATTCTGGATCAGCTTCTGGTTGCTCAGTAGTTACTCAATAAAGTCACTCCGTTTCTAAGTCTTTTAGTGTCAAGTTGGTTCTTCTTTCTCCAACCTCCTAAACAGAACTGTGTATGCTACTACATACTGGATAACTAAAGTGAATACTGCAGTTAGCACTGTATAGTAAAGAAACACTTATTCCCAAGCAAATAACTTTATTGTGTTCAAGACCTAAACACCAACTGTTTAATTAGCAACATTTCAATAATTGTACATATAATTAAAATAGAGCTGCCAAATGGTTGAAAGATTCAGCATTAAATGAGGACAAAATATTAGATTAGTGAACAGGATCTTCAATATGAGACTGCTATGAGTCAGGAGAGAGACAAAGTTTACTTTCCTTTACAGGTTCTATAGATGCGTGCAACTGTGCTTTAAACTCCTTCAGTGATTAATTTCAGCACTAGCTAGCCCTCTATTCATCACCTTTCATTAAACCATCAGCAGCTTACACCACCTTCTGATGGTTTGTATAGCTGGGTTAGTGCTACTTGACGTGTTGCTCCAAAAGTAACTTCTGACAGCTTCTGTGCTGAGGGGGTAGAAGGTGGTGCGTGACAGGCAAGAGAAGGGATGGAACAATATACCACCATAAAGAATGAGAAACAAAGTTAATGAATTATGAACACTTTAAAAACTATTTATATGTGCTTTAAGGGACTAGGGGGTGAAGTTCAACTTTGGCAGGGTGTATAACGGGCAGCTGATCCGCTGTCGCCCAGATTGTGCCCCGCCAAAGTTGAATTTCACCCCCTTGAGCTTCTTACAGACCCCTTTAGTCTGTGAACTGAACTTGCTAGATTCTACCAACATCTCTGCTCCACATGATTACTGACAAACTTTGTTTTACTTTTATAGCACATTAGTAACATTATCCTATTCATCAATAAGGAAACACTTGATTGCGACACAAAGAATTAGAACATATTTTAAACTATGTTACATGACAATCATACATTAATCTCTACTAATTCTCTGTATATTTTTTCTACGGGACAGAACTTGACGCCACCCCTGTTAAAGTCGCTGAGTTTAAATTTGTAAAGTTTGTTACCTGCCTTTGCGTAGATGAATGCGCTCTTCTACAGCAAAGTGTTGTGACTGTTTGCGAGGCCTCAGTTGAAATGCCTTGCAGAGTCTGGAGCATCACATTAAATAACCCTGGGAGAGTTGTTCCATGAAAAACCCTGCAAAATCCTTTCAGTGCAGGTAGGAGATTTTAAAAGTGGTATGTTGTATTCTATCATTACCTCTGGAACACTTTCATAAAACTACTTTGTTATCACACATGCCAGGTATAAAAACTTCTCATTCTACCAGTGGAAACGTGATGCATTTTCCTTTTCAGCATGCGGAGTTTGTGATCCATGCATGAAGGACAGACTCAGTTCAACACGAAGTGTTTTATCGCAACTCTGAATACGGTAGGTCATAGTTTGTTTGAGCATGGTTACTGTTCCAATGTTTCTGACCCATCTTGGGTACAGTTCTCTTTCACAGACACATTACAGACAAGAGTCAGACTTGAATGGTGAGAACTACATAATGCTGCACTGTGTTGTTCCACAGCAATCCTTTATTAATGCCATTCCAGCTTTGGTAACTGATGGTTTGTTTGGAGGAGGTTCAGTAACTGTTGACTTCTCTTTTGGAGTCTCTGCAACATTAAAATGATGAAAATAAATCAGTGGGTTTATGTTTCAAGCACACAATCAGTTATCGTGTATAAAAACCAGGGGGCCAAAATCCACGGTCCTTCCGCCATATTCCCACAATAATTCTGGTGGAAGTGTTGTGGAAAGGCCACAAATTAGGTTGAGGATTTCTGTCTGGCCTTGCAGGGCTGGAGTCTTCATCGACCCCAAGTAAGGCCATTGATGCAATGGGAACTCTCTATGTCAGGAGTACCCCACCCCCAGCCTCAGAGAGTAGCATACCCCTAGTGTAACCCTAGGTTTGTAGCATCAGTGGCTGTTGGCCTCTAACAGCTATTAAAACAGAAATACTACAGCCTCTACCTAGTAGGTGAATTCTTTCAGATACCTAAACTCTTCGAACAGCTTCCTGTCAACAATCATAAACAGAGAGGATATAAAAAGGTGGCATAGTGGTTAGCACTGTTGCCTCACAGCGCCAGGGACCCGGGTTCGAATCCGGCCTCGGGTGACTGTCTGTGTGGAGTTTGCATGTTCTCCCCGTGTTTGCGTGGGTTTTCTCCGGGTGCTCCGGTTTCCTCCCACAGTCCAAAGATGTGCGGGTTAGGTTGATTGGCTATGATAAATTGACCCTTAGTGTTAGGGGGATTAAATACGTGGGGTTACGGGGATAGGGTGGGATATGTGTTGGTGTAGGGGTTACGGGGATCGGGTGGGATATGTGTCGGTGCAGGCTCGATGGGCCGAAATGGCCTCTATCTGCACTGTGGGGTTTCTGTGATTCTGTGATTCTGTGAAAAAAGGAAAGGCAGACAGGATCATTTTGGGTAGAATTAGTAGATGGTAACAGAAATAAACTATTACTGGGAGGGGTGCTATAGACCCCCCCGGGCCGGCGGATCATAGAATGGTTACAACACAGATGGAGGCCATTCGGCCCGTCGAGCCCGTGCCAGCTCTCTGCAAGAGCACTTCAGCTAGTCCCACTCCCACGCCCTTTCCCCGTAGCCCTGCAAATGTTTTTCCTTCAGGTACTTATCCAATTCCCTTTTGAAAACCACAATTGAATCTGCCTCCACCACCCTTTCAGGCAGTGCATTCCAGATCCTAACCACTCGCTACGTAAAAAAGATTTTCCTCATGTCGCCTTTGGTTCTTCTGCCAATCACCTTAAATCTGTGTCCTCTGGTTCTCGATCCTTCTGCCAATGGGACAGTTTCTCTCTAGCTATCTACTAGGATTTGAGTATAGGAGCAAGGATGTCTTACTACAGTTATACAGGGCCTTGGTGAGACCACACCTGGAGTACTGTGTGCAGTTTTGGTCTCCTTACCTAAGAAAGGATATACTTGCCATAGAGGAAGTGCAGCAAAGGTTCACCAGACTGATTCCTGGGATGGCAGGACTTTCGTATGAGGAGAGATTGGGTCAACTAGGCCTGTATTCACTAGATTTTAGAAGAATGAGAGGGAATCTCATTGAAACGTATAAAATTCTGACAGGGCTAGACAGACTGGATGCAGGGAGGATGTTTCCTCTGGCTGAGGGCTCTAGAACGAGGGGTCTCAGGATACGGGGTAGGACATTTAGGACTGAGATGAGGAGAAATTTCTTCACTCAGAGGGTGGTGAACTTGTGGAATTCTCTACCACAGAAGGCTGTGGAGGCCAAGTCACTGAATATATTTAAGAAGGAGATAGATAAACTCCTGCTCCTATTTTCCTATGTTTCAATGTTTCTACTCTGCCTAGACCCCTTATGATTTTGAACACCTCTATCAAATCTCCCCTCAACCTTCTCTGCTCTAAGGAGAAAACCCCAGCTTCTCCAGTCTATCTACATAACTGAAGTCCCTCATCTCTGGGACCATTCTTGTAAATCTTTGCTGCATCCTCTCTAAGGCCTGCACATCCTTCCTAAAGTGCGGTGCCCAGAATTGGACACAATACTCCAGTTGAGGCCAAGCCAGTGTTTTATAAAGGTTCATCATAACTTCCTTGCTTTTGTAATCTATGCCTCTATTTATGAAGCCCAGGATCCAGTATGCTTTCTTAACCGCTTTCTCAACCTGCCCTGCCACCTTCAATGATTTGTGCACATATGCCCCCAGGTCTCTCTGTTCATGCACCCCCTTTAGAATATAATAGTTTATATTGCCTCGTTCTTCCTACCAAAATGTATCACTTCGCACTTTTCTGTGTTAAATTTCATCTGCCACGTGTCCGCCCATTCCACCAGCCTATGTCTCCTTGAAGTCTATCACTATCCTCCTCACTGTTCACTATACTTTCAAGTTTTGTGTCATCTGCAAATTTTGAAATTGTGCCCTGTACACCCAAGTCTAAGTCATTAATATATATCAAGAAAAGCAGTGGTCCTAGTACCGACCCCTGGGGAACACCACCCTCCAGTCCGAACCACAGTATACACTTCCTCCAGGATCAACTTTCTGCACTTGAGAAGCCTTGTTAGAGTGGGCCTGGCAGGTTTGTATTCATTCACAAGATGTGTGTAGTGTATGTACCTTTAAGAGAGAACTACTTTTACAGCTCCTGTATACTGTAGTACCGGCAGTGACCACACTTGTATATAAGCCTTGAGCATGCCTCTGTACCCCCAGTCTTGAGACTACCCTACTCCAGTAAATACCTGTTGATTGTTAAGTTACAGCATCCGTGTGGTTATTGAAAACATCATACTCTCAGAATCACGGATCTAACAGTGGCGACGAGTGTCGATTCGAATCTACCTGCAACTCTGCATTTCCCTTCGAGGATTCACTCCGGGAGGGCGTGGAAGAAAGTCGAGACCAGAAGCACGGGCGTCGACCACGAGCAACTGCCCAGTCGTCCGGCAGAGAGTGAACATCGCAGGGGAGGCTGTGGAGAGCCGGGCTTGGTTCCCCAGCCACGACGATCAGCAACAGACTGACGACAGGTACAGCACAGACCCTTCCCGGACAGCGGCGGCTGGAGCCGACCGACGGTGGAGAAAAAGCCGAGCAGCGTCGACGGGGTAAGATAGAGGGTGTAGCGCACAGGGCGCAGCCGGGGGTTGAAAACCGAGCGGCGTCGAGGAAAAACAAAACAGAGAGAGAGAGGGTAAAGCAGCAGCCGGGTTCAGGACTGAGCGGCGGAAACGGGAAAGGCGCGCAGAGCACAGCCAGGGCTCAAGGGCTGAACAGTGTCCACGGGGAGAAGAAGGGAGAGCGCGGGAGACGCCATTGAGCCGCGGAGAAGAAGGAAGAGCGCGGGAGACGCCATTTTTAGAAACCGCAGCGGAGAAGAAAGGCGAGCGCGGGAAGGAAGGAAAGCGCGGGAGACGCCATTTTGTGCCAGCGGAGAAGAAGGGGAAGCGCGGGAGACGCCATTTTTGACAGTTAAATCACACCCAGGGATGCCGAAGAGTGGCAGTATCTCTACGTTCGACAATGAAGTCGAAGATTGGGCGACATATGTGGAACGTATTGAGGTGTATTGCAGGGCGAATGAAGTGCCAGATGCTAGGAAAGCACTGGTTTTGTTAAATTCCATGGGTGCAAAAACTTATGGGTTACTGCGAAACCTAATAACCCCAGAGAAGCCTGTGAACAAGAATTTCGAAAGCATAGTAGAAATCCTACAGGACCACTTAAACCCCACACTGCTGCTGATAGCAGAACGATTTAAGTTCCATAAAAGGAACCAACACAAAGACGAAAGCAATGCTGAGTACTTAACGGAACTGCGCAAGCTATCGAAACACTGCCAGTTTGGAGTGGGACTAGCAGATACGTTAAGGGACAAGTTTGTGTGTGGGCTGCAAAGTGAAGGAACCCAGAAACGGCTTCTATCAGAAAAGGATCTTACGCTGGACAAGGCTTTCAGTATGGCAGTATCACACGAAGCAGCCGCAAGGGGCGCTGCAGAGATACAACGGAGACCGCAAGAATATGGCACCAATGAAATGTCCTATGGAACAGGGAAGTGCTATCGCTGCGGCAGAACAACACACGACCAGAAGGATTGTTGGTTCAAGGACCAAGTGTGCAGACAGTGTGGAAAAGCAGGACACATAGCAAGAGTCTGCAGGTCTGGGAAGAAAACCAACAGTAAGAAATCTCCACAGGAGAAGTACAAAAAGGTACACAAGGTGATGGACAGTAGTTCAGATGAACAGAAAAGTGACACAGACACAGCAAGGAGCTGGGTTGTCTGAAACTACATAAGGTAACCAAAATGGAGGATCACCAGACTATCTGGGTTACACTCAAGATAGACGGAGTCCAAGTGAAAATGGAATTGGACATAGGATCAGCCCTAACAGTCATAAACCAAAGGGACTGCAAGCGGCTATTTTCACATATACCCTTGAAAGCTACAGAGATTGTCTTGAAGACGTAAACGGGGCAAAAAGTCTACCCCAAAGGAAAAATAAGGGTGAAAGTGATATACAAAGGCCAGGAAATACCTAAAATGGACAAATATGTATTGCCAGATGGAGGACCACCACTGCTAGGACGTGAATGGATCCGGAAGATACAATTAGATTGGCATTCCATACAGGCACTGAAGGTTGAGGCCAAAAAGGATGACGACGTCACACCTGGACGACTGTCAAAAATGCTAACTGACGCAAAAGAAGTGTTCCAGGAGGGACTCGGAACACTAAAAGGCATAACAGCAACGATTAAAATAGAGGAAAATGCAAGCCCAAAGTTTCTTAAGGCCAGACCAGTGCCTTATGCGATCAGACCAGCTGTCGAAGCAGAGCTGGAAGGGTTGGAACGTTCAGGAGTACTGTCCAAAGTAGGCTGGAGTGAGTGGGCTACACCCATCGTTCCTGTAATGAAGAGGTCGTTGAGTAATACGCCTGAGGAACCAAAGAAGGTCCGCATCTGTGGGGATTTTAAGGTGACAGTGAACCCAGTCCTTCACACGGTACAATATCCGCTTCCACGAATTGAGGATATTTTCGCCTCGCTATCTGGAGGTAAACGCTTCACCAAAATTGATCTAGCCCAGGCGTATTTGCAAATGGAGGTAGAAGAAGCCTCGAAACAATACCTTACGATCAACAAATCGAAGACCTAACCAAGAGCTGCTCAGGATGCCAGAAGGTCCAAAATGCACCACCACATGCCCCTCTACACCCATGGGAGTGGCCCTCCTCTCCATGGCAACGGGTGCATATTGATTTCGCTGGTCCATTCATGGACTCAATGTTCTTAATAGCAGTGGATGCTCATTCGAAATGGCCTGAGGTGATAAAAATGTCCTCAACCACTACAGAGAAAACGATTGCAGTCCTACGGACCATATTTGCCAGGAACGGCTTGCCAGAGCAGATTTGCTCTGATAATGGACCACAGTTTGTGTCCGAAGAGTTTTGAAAATTCATGAGAAGGAATGGGGTAAGGCATTACACATCCGCCCCGTATCATCTAGCCACAAATGGATTGGCTGAGAGGTTCGTACAAACCTTTAAGAAGGCGATAAAGGCCATGTGCGACGATGAAATTCCACTACAGCATAAGGTGGACAATTTCTTATTAGCCTAACAAAATGCGACACATGCAGTTACCAACCAGACCCCGGCCATGATGTTCTTTAACCGAAGGTTGAGATCTCGTCTGGACTTGCTCAGACCAAATGTGCGAAGAAATGTTGAGGATAAACAATTCCAGCACATCAATGAAAAGCCGACAAGGAGCTTCAACGTAGGACAACCAGTCTTGGCCCGTGACTACCGAACAGAGAAATGGCAACCCGGAATGATATGCACATGGCAGGGGCCATTAATGTACACAGTGGATGTCGGGGAGAACATTGTGAGACGCCACGTCGATCAGATCTTAGCGTCACAGGAACGAGTCAACCCCATGTCTCGCGTACCTGGGGATGAACCCGACATACCGGTAGCATCTACCTCCGAACCAGTAGCAGTGGAACCCGATGAACTAACCGACGAAAAGGGGCCAGAATCGCCTCCGCACCAAGAACAAGAACCTCAGGAAAGGCGCTATCCCGAAAGGATCAGGAAGCCGCCCCAAAGACTGAATCTATAAATGGACTATTGTTGTTTAATGTACATGTTAAAGTGTTAATTGTTATTTGAATATTATGGGTACTGCTAATCTAAAAGGGGAGGAATTGTAGTGTATGTACCTTTAAGAGAGAACTACTTTTACTGCTCCTGTATACTGTAGTACCGGCAGTGACCACACCTGTATATAAGCCTTGAGCATGCCTCTGTACCCCCAGTCTTGAGACTACCCTACTCCAGTAAATACCTGTTGATTGTTAAGTTACAGCATCCGTGTGGTTATTGAAAACATCATACTCTCAGAATCACAGATCTAACAATGTGGTTGTCGCCAGCAAGGCCAGCATTTATTGCCCATCCGTAATTGACCTTGAGAAGGTGGTGGTGAGCTGCCGCCTTGGCTACAATTTAGTGGCTTGCTAGGTCAGTTCAGAGGGCAGTTAAGAGTCAACCACATTGCTGTGGGTCTGGAGTCACATATAGGTAATGAACCAGATGGGTTTTTATGACAATCCGGTAGTTTTATGGTCACCATTACTGATACTAGCTTTCTTTTACGTCAGATTTATTTAATTATTTGAATTTAAATTCCCCAGTAGCCATGTTGGGATTTGAACTCATGTTTCACTGGATCATTAGTCTAGGCCTCAGGATTACTACTCCAGTAATATAACCACTATGCCACCGTGCCCCAATATGACTAGGGCAGTGGAGGAACTATGGAGTTCCTTCAAGAAGGTGATTCTGAATGCAATGGACCAATGTGCACCCATGCAAAGCAAAGGTACCAAGTTTAATGGCATTCCTGCCTGGTTGAATGGGACTACCAAGCAACTCAAAGAAGGAAAAAAAGGCATTTAAGGCCACAAAGGAAAATGGCACAGAATTAAGATGGATTCAATACCAAAAAGCATGCCAGGAGTGTAAAAATGGCATCAAAATGGCAAAAAAAAATTTGAATTTAATATGGCAAGAGAAGTGAAGGATAATAATAAAACATTTATATTAAAAGAAAAACAAATGATAGAGTTGGACCACAGAAAATGGAATCAGATGAGGACATGACAGCTGATACTACAGACTGCAAAAGTGCTAAATACATTTTTTGCTGCAGTCTTTACCAAAGAGGAGACAGGTAACTTATTTAATCTAGAAAGGGAGCGAGAGGGTGTTGCAGAGATAAGTTGTAACACCTTTCACATGACTACCACCATGGTTGTTGAACAGCTGTGCAAAAGTAAGGCAAACAAATCTCAGGGGCCCGATAAGATGCTTCCAAGGATCCTTAAGGAACCAAGGGAAGAAACTGCAGAAACTCTGGCACAAACTTTCCAGAAATCACTGAGTACTGGAGGGGTGCCTGGGGACTCGAGAAAGGTAGGCGCTATTACTATTTATAAAAAAGGTAGCACAAATGACCCAAGAAACTGCAGACCTGTGAGTTTAACATCTATTTTGGGCAAAGTTATGGAAACCCTTCTTAGAAAAATCATGGAGCATCAGGATAGAATCAGGAATGAAATAAAATCATAAAAGATAACCAGTATGGGTTCATGAAGGGGAAGTCTTGCCGATCTAATTTACTGGTTTTCTTTGAGGGTGTAACAAAGGAACTTGATATGGTTAAGGCAGTGGATGTGGTGCACTTCGATTTCAGTAAGGCCTTTGATACAGTTCCTCTAAAAAGGCTGGTACAGAAAATTAAAAAGCGAGAATCGGGAAATTTTTTACAATGGATATGTACTGGATTGATCAATTGAACCCAGAGTGTGGTGGTACAGGGACTGTCATCAGCCTGGGAGAATGTTCCCAGTGGGCTGTATTGAAGCTCTGTTATGGGAGCTCCTTTGTTTAATATCTACATAAATGATCTAGATCTCGGAGTCATAGGCACACTGGCTAAATTTGCAGATGATACAAATCTAATGAAGGTGATAGACTGACAAGCTGAACAGGATAGGCTACAGGAGGTTTAAATATATTTGGGAATTCTGCAGACAGGTGGCAGATGAAATTGAATGTAGAGAAATGCAAAGTGCTTCACATGGGGATAAAAAAATCCAGGAAGGGACTATTACTTAAATGAAGATTCAAGAGCTCGGGGGGGGTCCTGATTGACAATAATTTGAAGCTATCACAACAACCCTTGCCATTTTATAAATCATTGGTGCGACTGCACTTAGAATGCTGTGTACAGTTCTTAGGATACTGCAAACTACTGCCCATCTCCAACCCCCCTTTCCTCTCCAACGCCCTTGAACGTGTTGTCGCCTCCCGAATCCGCGCCCATCTTTCCTGCAACTCCATGTTTGAATCCCTCCAATCAGGTTGCCGCCCCTGCCACAGCACTTATCAAAGCCCTGAAACGGCTCTTATCAAGGTCACAAATGACATCCTTTGTGACTGTGACAAAGGTAAACTATCCCTCCTCGTCCTTCTCCATCTGTCTGCAGCCTTTGACACAGGTGACCACTCCATCCTCCTCCAACTCCTCGCCACCATCATCCAGTTGGGTGGGACTGCACTGGCCTGGTTCCATTCTTATCTATCTAATCGTAGCCAGAGAATCAGCTGCAACAGCTTCTCTTCCTGCTCCTGCACCGTTGCCTCTGGTGTCCCCCAAGGATCTATCCTTGGCCCCCTCCTATTTCTCATCTACATGCTGCCCCTCGCTGACATCATCCAAAAACACAGCGCAAGTTTCCATATGTACGCTGACGAGACAGAGCTCCACCTCACCACCACCTCTCTTGACCCCGTAGGCCCGGGGTTTGCTGTCCCAAAGTAAGCTTTGCACAAAGATCTCGCGATCCCTGTGTCAAGAAATTTGGGTTTTCCGATGTGTAATTCAAACCAACGGAGTATAGTGGGGATCCCATAGTGCAAGCTGCTGTGACGTCAATAAGCTGTCTAAGCAACCAATCAAAACATAGAATTCTCAGAGACAGCGAGCGAACCAGAAAGCGAGTAAGCTCTTAAAATTCTAACTTTTTAAAAATGTTAGAGAAAGCAAAACAAAGTTTGGGGCTCTCACATGGGGAAAAGCAAACCTGAAATAAATATGAACAAACTTTTAAAAAAAACTTTTTTTTTTTAAAAGTTTCTCAAATTTTAATTTTTATTAAAATGGATAAATTTGACACTGGATAAAATTTAAAATAGTTTTACAGGCCCATAACCTTTGTTTAGCAGTCAATATGCTGTTAAAACCCCAGTTACACCTAATCCCTTTGGGTCTAACTGACGAATTTAACAGTGTAATTACTGCAGAAGAGCCGAAGTTATCGTCAATTTCCCTGATTTGAGTGATTACACTGATTGCCGGTTCTGTGGGGTGGGGGGATGCACAGCGCAACCTGTGACGGAGCAGTGAATGACAGACCACAACTTCAGAATTTCGGCATGCGCCAAATCCCAAAGTTGCGGTCAGTTTCAAAGGTGGAATGACGGCGAATGCTGCCAGTTCGCCGTCCTCACCAGGCAAAAAACAGGCAACAGCAAATCGGCCACCAGTTTTACAGTGAAATCAATTAAAAGAAAATCAGGCGGGGTGTAAAATGGGCGTTTGCTTTGTGTGTATTACATTATGTGATCATTCATTCAATGTCTATTGAAACCAGGAGAACCAAGAGTTGGTAATTGTCCAAACAGAAAATCTGGGAATGGATTGATCATCCCAGTTTCATGACAACCTAACCGTATTATGTCATTGACTCATCCTAGACTATTACAAACCATTATTTAGACTTTGATTTTGAATAACTCAGTATCTTACATGTATTATATGGAGAATAAGAGATAGCTGGAAGTGATTACAAGGTAGCTATCTCATCTTGGGTTTCAGATGAGTGATTAACCATAATAATCTTCATCTGAGACCCACAATTAGATTACAGCCTTGAAATAACTCCAAGGTATCCATTATTTTAATAATACAGTGAGCTTCATAGGTAATTTCATTTAATTTTGGGTCTGACCTTTTGTCGCCTGTAGCTATTATGGTGGATGGCAATGTTGTTCTCCATGTCATCAATGCACAATGGCGCATGAAGGAGCAATAATTGTGATAAGTATATTCAAGTGACAATCAACACCTGTTTACCAAGAAATTATAGCCAGTGTTATATATGTTATAAAACTACACAACACACATAAATGGTACTACAAGTGACCGTTACAGTTGGTATATTTATAGTTTTTGTTGAATTTTTCTTTTCATGAAGTTCAGGGATGCCAGCACTGTGGTAGAGAATAGTTTTCTACTTCAGTCAACCGATGACCTCCTCAAATAGCAGAGGCCAAATACAGAGTAAAACTCCATCTATTCAACCCCAATAATACTTAACCTCAACCTCAACCCCAAAAGAACACCCGTTACCACAACAGTGATTTTTTAAAATATGTATCTTTCATAGTTTGGTATTTCAGTGAAACTGCTAATTCGTATAGTGACAAAAATCAAGTCTATAAGATTCCCAAATGGCTGCAATTGCAAGTAAGTTTTTCAGCTGGTAAAAATCCAGGAAAATACAGTCTACATTGTAAAACCCCTGAAATGGCCACATTTTATGAACACAAGATGGAGTTGGCAGATCACATGACTCATTTCAGAAGGACATACCACTGCAGTATCTTAAAGAAACCTGAGTCGCCACCGATTAGAAGATTCCAGAACTGACTGCAATTGATATGGTAAAATGGTTACAGCAGTAACGAAGTCAAAACAAAAGTATTTACACCTCAAGGTGTGTTAAATGCTAGCAAAACGCAAACCCATCTCTGAAATCGCAGAGCACAGACAAAACCTATTATCTGTACCAAACTCAGAGGGACACAGGACAGATCCCATTAGTTTCATTTACAAGACATTAAAATAAAGTACCCGCTTTTGTCAAAGCAGCCTGCCCATTACTTTAACAAAAGAAAACCCCTGATTTGGCGCCAAGATAAGGGCAAGAAAACAGTATAACTGTTGGGGGAAAAGAGAAAAAAAACAGTTTCATACAGGAGCACCAAGGTCAAGGACAGTTTTAAAAACCCTGGTGAGGTTCGAGGAGCACAGAGGGCCTACAAGTTCGAGCAGGAGAGCAGGTTCAGGAGCCGGTCCCATAAGGAAGATTGGAGATCCCGGACGATACAGAAGCACCAAGGTCAAGGACAGTTTTAAAACCCTGGTGAGGTTCGAGGAGCACGGAGGGCCTACAAGTTCGAGCAGGAGAGCAGGTTCAGGAGCCGGTCCCATAAGGAAGATTGGAGATCCCGGACGATACAGGAGCACCAAGGTCAAGGACAGTTTTTTTTAAACCCTGGTGAGCATAGAGGCCCAACTCCACCTAGCTGATCTAGTTGAGGTATACTTTAGACGGGAGGGTTTTTAATATTAAGGGCTTTGTAATTCGGGAGTGTTATTCATCCTTCGTTGTGCTGTGCGCTTTCTCCACCCCCGTTTTATTATATCGCTGATCTAGAATTGATGTATTATGATAGTCAAAGTAACTCGTGTGTTAAATTTTAGTTCCCATTGAGAGGCGTGTTCATGGTTTTTGTCTGCATTGTTTCTTCATTCTCTATGTTTTATTCTCCTTAAAAATAAAGATACCTTTGATTTAAAACTTACCTTGTCTCACCTGATCCATTTGTCTTCCGAGTCACAAGTTGGGCCAACACATCAAGGTGGTCTGGCAATAAGCCCAGTGTCTAGAACCAGTGAGGGGGGAGCGCTTCGGAACCGCTCACGAGCAGTGTGAAATCAAAAACCGATCTCGCACACCACAAGCTCGTTAAAACGACCCCTTACAATGTCATCAATGCACAATGGTGCATGAAGGAGCAATAATTGTGATAAGTATATTCAAGTGACAATCAACACCTGTTTACCAAGAAATTATAGCCAGTGTTATATATGTTATAAAACTACACAACACATATAAATGGTACTACAAGTGACAGTTACAGTTGGTATATTTATAGCTTTTGTTGAATTTTTCTTTTCATGAAGTTCAGGGATGCCAGCACTGCGGTAGGGAATAGTTTTCTACTTCAGTCAACCGATGACCTCCTCAAATAGCAGAGGGCAAATACAGAGTAAAACTCCATCTATTCAACCCCAATAATACTTAACCTCAACCCCAACCTCAACCTCAACCCCAAAAGAACACCCGTTACCACAACAGTGATTTTTTAAAATATGTATCTTTCATAGTTTGGTATTTCAGCGAAACTGCTAATTCGTATAGTGACAAAAATCAAGTCTATAAGATTCCCAAATGGCTGCAATTGCAAGTAAGTTTTTCAGCTGGTAATCCGGAGGACTAATATAGCCTTACCTTAAAAACAGATTTAATGCTGTTATTTTCAAGCTGACAACTTAAATCCTTCCAAAGCCCTGCTTACTCGTAACATTTTGTATATTCCAATTGCAGGTTCAATGTACAGCCTATCCGCCCCCCCCTACAGAGTAGTAGGTGCATGCAACAGACTCCCTGTAAAAGTGGTTAGTGTTGCGTTGATCAACTTCTTCAATAATAAGTTGGATAAATCTATGGTTGTCAATGGAATTGGAGGTTATAGGGTTAGAGGTCACAGACTCAGATAGCCAAATATTCCAGAGGAGATGTTGTTTCTTGTGCTGTTGGACCAGGATGTGGAGGATGTTGTATTTGGAGGCCAGCAGGCCACGGTTGTAGTGCGAGGATGGATGAATGTTCTAGAGTTTTGCTTGATTATTTTTGAGGATCAGGGAGTATGTATATGTAGAACTGTCCCTCAGGAGATGAAATGAGTGGGTTGGAGTCCAAGACAGTGTAGACTGGAATAACAACAGAAAATGCTGGAAAAACTCAGCAGGCCAGGCAACATCCGTGGAGAGAAATTAGAGTTGACGTTTCGGGTCGAAACCCTTTTTCAAAAGTGGAAAGGAAATAAAATAGATCGAAGGCAGGGCTGCGACAGAACAAAAGAAGTAAAAGAGACATTAAGAGGTATTCAAAACCAGACGAGATGGTAATAGGACACGTGGAGACAAAAGACGGCTGAGATTAGGTGTGAAGTGTACTGGCAGGATGAGACAGAGCTGCCATGTGGGAGAAAGAAAAAAAAGGAAAGGGGCGGGCGGGAAGGGAAGACCCAAAGCAAAGGGGTGGAAAAAAATATAAGTAAAAATGTAATAGGGGCCGAGGTTATGATCTGAAATTGTTGAACTCGATATTGAGTCCGGAAGGCTGCAAAGTGCCTAATCGGAAGATGAGGTGCTGTTCCTCGAGTTTACGTTGAGCTTCCGTGGAACAATGCAAGAAGCCAAGGACGGTGAGGTCCGAGTGGGAATGGAGTGGTGAATTAAAATGACAGGCGACCGGAAGCTCGGGGTCACCCTTACGGACTGAACGGAGGTGTTCTGCAAAGCGGTCACCCAATCTGCGTTTGGTCTCCCCAATGTAGAGGAGACCGCATCGTGAGCAGCGAATACAATATACTAGATTGCAAGAAGTACAAGTAAATTGCTGTTTCACCTGGAAGGGGTGTTTGGGGCCCTGGACAGTGGGAAGGGGGGAGGTATAGGGGCAGGTGTTACATCTCCTGCGCTTGCACGGGAAGATGCCAGGCGAAGGGGAAGGGCTGTTGGGGGTGATAGAGGAGTGGACTAGGGTGTCTCGGAGGGAGCGGTCCCTACGGAATGCTGAAAGGGGAGGGGAGGGGAAGATGCGTTTGGTGGTGGGATCACTTTGGAGGTAGCGGAAATGGCGGAGGATGATCCATTGAATGTGGAGGCTGGTGGGGTGAAAGGTGAGGACAAGGGGAACCCTATCATGGTTCTGGGAGGGAGGGGCAGGAGGGAGGGGCAGGGGTGAGGGCAGAAGTGAAACAGCGATTTACTTGTGCTTCTTGCAATCTAGTATATTGTATTCGCTGCTCACGATGCAGTCTCCTCTACATTGGGGAGACTAAACGCAGATTGGGTGACCGCTTTGCGGAATACCTCCGTTCAGTCTGTAAGGGTGACCCCGAGCTTCCGGTCGCCTGTCATTTTAATTCACCGCTCCATTCCCACTCGGACCTCACCGTCCTTGGCCTCTTGCATTGTTCCACGGAAGCTCAACGTAAACTCGAGGAACAGCACCTCATCTTCCGATTAGGCACTTTGCAGCCTTCCGGACTCAATATCGAGTTCAACAATTTCAGATCATAACCTCGGCCCCTATTACATTTTTACTTATATTTTTTTCCACCCCTTTGTTTTGGGTCTTCCCTTCCCGCCCGCCCCTTTCCTTTTTTTTCTCTCTCCCACATGGCAGCTCTGTCTCATCCTGCCAGTACACTTCACACCTAATCTCAGCCGTCTTTTGTCTCCACGTGTCCTATTACCATCTCGTCTGGTTTTGAATACCTCTTAATGTCTCTTTTACTTCTTTTGTTCTGTCGCAACCCTGCCTTCGATCTATTTTATTTCCTTTCCACTTTTGAAAAAGGGTTTCGACCCGAAACATCAACTCTAATTTCTCTCCACGGATGTTGCCTGGCCTGCTGAGTTTTTCCAGCATTTTTTGTTGTTATTTCAGATTTCCAGCATCTGCAGTATTTTGCTATCGTACAGTGTAGACTGGACCTGGCCTGTATCAGGACCAGGCCTGATAGGCTATATGAGTTATTTTCCTTCCATGTTTTCTAATGTTCTCACTATCAAAATGTTAATTGGTTTTCAGAACTAGTATAGTGCTTGTCATGACTTACCTGTAGGTGCTTTAGTTACATTTTTTAGTGGTCTTAACTTAGATTGCAGAAATTCTTCCATTTCCTTGTCCTCTTCTCTTTCCCTGCAGAAAGCAAGTCATTTTTATCACTCTCACAAAATATAGATGAAAAGAATATTTTTTTTGTGTGTGCCTTTCTGGTGAATTTCTATGTTCATTAAGATGAGGAATGTCAGTGATCGTGAAAGGAACAAATGTTACTATTTCCCCCTGTATCAGCATCCTCAGCCAGCTACTGCATGGTTTCAATGCAGGGCAAGACATCAACCTGCACTTGTGTTTTAACCCCGATCTTAGAAGAGTACCACTTTTACCATTTCTACAATCTGGTAGATTGTAATTAAAAGATTAATTTAGAACTTACCAGCCATTTTATATTTCAGTTTCCAAACAGTTGTCATGCATTGCTTGGGAATAATAAACATTCTCTCAGTTCTCCACTCATATTTGGAAGGCTGCAGCCCTCTAAAATGACACAGATGGTGTGATAATACTAGACACTGAGTTCAGCACACTGCATATTCAGAAATTTGTTGTAGTAACTTGCCCTCCTAACCCTTTAATACATAGCAAAGTAAATGATTACTTTTTAACTTTCATCTCTATTTTCCTCAATATCTCTTTTTCCGAACTTTCCCTTTATACATGATGAGTTCCAAATACACTGTCATCCTGCTCCTATATCTTAACTATATTCAAATCAAGATTAATTGCATCCTCTCGCATCATAATTCATTCTTTGAGGAGTGCACTATGGAACTCCTTACTTTCCTCAGTCTTTCTAGTAATCCACAGGCTTTTATCATCCAAGCTTTGCTTTTCCCAACCAGCATTTTTTGATTTATCTGATCCTATGGCCTAGAAATTTGATGGCGCCGAGCCCTTTATCAGGCGCTAACCAGGCATCTAAGCCTCCAGTATGGAAGGCAGGAAACGCTTGCTCACTATGAGCTGGAAGTGCGCCGTCTGCCATATTGGTATAGGCAAAACAATAAGCACCCAGGGCCTGCACCTGAAACATGGCTTGGACCCTTTGCATATGCAAATAAGAGGCCTAACACCTTTTTGAGGCCCTGTATGCAAAATTGGGTTTCCCTGAACGCAGCCAGTGGCGGGCCGCCTGCGTTCAGGAAAACCAGGTCTACATGCGGCCTAACTGGCGGCCCTTAAAGAGGGAGTGCTCCTCCCGACCCCGCTTATAAACCGCAGGCCACTGCTGGCTACCTCTCAACCCCCACCCTCTTCCTGAATGCTGCCTTGATTCCTGCCCAATTGCTGTATCGATTCCTGTCCCAATGTCCTGATCGTTCCCCTCCCCATCCCCAGCCCAATGTCCGGATTGCCCCGTCCCGATATGCCGATTGCCCCCCCACCCCACCCCCGTCTTGAATGTTTGATTGACGCTATCCTGGTCGCCCCCCTCCTGATTATCCTTCCTTTCCCAGTTGCCCCCATCCCAATCACAGCCCGTTACCTATTAACAATCTACCCGAGGGTCGCTGCTGCCGATGCAATGCCCCAAAATTCAAAGTCTCTTCGTTGGCGAGCTGCCTGGGACACCATTTAAATGAGGGCCGAGGCCCAATTTTGGCTGTGCCTTGGGCCTACCTGTTCAGGCGCAGGGATCCTTCCTGCTGACAGTTCATGAATTGCTAGGCCTATGATTTTTTGTCTATGATGTATTATTTTACTGGCTTTTCTCTTATCAGTCACAGTACACACAGGGTTAAAATTAGATTCGCTTACAGCAATAACGCAGTCTGGCTGATATATACGTACATCAGGACAGGGCAAAAATGTAGTTCAGAAGGGCCTTAATATGTGACTGTTGTCTCACAGGTCATTCCAAGTGTTTTGGGGTAGGTTAATGTGGTCCTAGATATGGGTCAAGCCACTCAGTTCAAACATAAGCATCCTTTGTATCTTTTAAGCTATGTTTGATTTACTGCTTTGACTGAGTTTGAGAGATGCATTTTTTGAAGGGTAGATTTGAAGTTGATTTTGTCCCAGTCAGCAGTCATTCTGATCACACTGTAGGCTGAGGCAGACCAGAGATTCCATAGGTCAGTCAGCAATGAACCACCACATAAGTTTAGTCATAGGTCAGGGGCCGTGCCTCCATCCAAGTTTACAGTGAAGGTTAGTGCAGGAGAAGCACCTTGTTATTTTCGATATTCCAAGTAGAAATAATAGTCTACTTTTACTGTAAATCTCCTGTTTAAATTTATATTTTTACTAAAAGGTCAATAAATCTGTCTAGTGGTTTATAACCTAAGCCATTTTCTGAGCATGTTAATTGTTCCACTGACTGAAGATGAGGAAACTGTGGTGGCACATGAGATACTGGTTCAGCCTAAGTACAGCGACATGGGTTCTCTGTTTGACCTTTTGCTACATTTATCTAGGTATTGTCTCGGCACATTCCAGGCTGCAAGGAGTGAGAGCTCACTTACAGAGTGGTCTGTGACGCTGAGCCCAAGGAACATATCCAGTGTAACAATCCAAAAATGTTAGTCTGTAACATGGGGTTTAGCCGTTCAACCAGGTTTCCCAATTTTAAAGAAAGATGATTCAAAAAAATTCAACTTAACAACTCATCGATTACCCATATAACCAGTATTCTCCAAAGCTACTGCCATTGTATTCAGCAACGAGCGTGGAGAGCTACAGGAATTAACACTATTGCAAATGTTTTCATGGTGTCCAATCGATTAATGGAGATCTGGGGTATGTCTAAAGTCTTTCAATTGTACACCAACTTAAGAACATAAGAAATAGGAGCAGGAGTCGGCCATAGGCCCCCTCGAGTCTGCTCTGCCATTCAATAAGATCATGGCTGATCTTCGACCTCAACTCCACTTTCCGGCCCAATCCCCATATCCCTTGATTCCTCGAGTCCAAGCAGCTATCTCTCTCAGCCTTGAATATACTCAAGGACTGAGCATCCACAGAACTCTGGGGTAGAGAATTCCAAAGATTCATAACCCTCTGAGTGAAGAAATTTCTCCTCATCTCAGTCCTAAATGGCCGGCCCCTTATCCTGATACTATGTCCCCTAGTTCTAGACTCTACAGCCAGGGGAAACAACCTCTAAGCATCTACCCTGTCAAGCCCTCTCAGAATATTATATGCTTCAATGAGATCACCTCTCAGTCTTCTAAACACCAGAGAATATAGCCCATTCTCCTCAATTGGACAACCCTCTCATCTCAGGAATCAATCTAACGAACCTTCATTGCACCCCCTCTAAGGCAAGTCTATCCTTCCTTAGGTAAAGAGACCAAAACTGTGCACGGTACTCCAGGTGTGGACTCACCAAAGCCCTGTACAATTGCAGCAAGACTTCCTTACTCTTGTACTCCAACGCCATTGCAATAAAGGCCAACATACCATTTGCTTTACTAATTGCTTCCTGTATCTGTATGTTAACTTTCTGTGTTTCATGTACAAGGGCTCCCAAATCCCTCTGAACATCAATATTTAAGAGTTTCTCACCATTTAAAAAATGTTCTGTTTTTCTATTCTTCCTACTAAAGTGAATAACTTCACATTTGCCCACATTATACTCTTACCCTCTCTTATAGCCCCTTGCAGGCTCTTTGGCCAGAATTTTCTGTACCTGACGGGTCAGGTGTGGGTGGTCGGCATGGCGGGTCACAACCCCGTTGTTGCTTCCATCCCGCTGCAGAAATCGGCTTTGCGCTAATGGAGCCTATTAAGCCCTGCGCGTTATCCGGCCCTATTAAATGGAGTGGATCTGATGACGTCATCCATGACGCGTTTTCAGCCGGGATATTTAAAGGAGCCAAGGCCACATTGCATTTGAAGGTTCACCTAGGAGTGTGCAGGCAGCACACTGGAGGTTTTCATTGCTCCAAACAGTTGGAGAGATAGCTGCACAGAGACTGAGGGCTGCACCCAGGTTCTCCGATGATTCCCTCCATATGCTTGTGGAGGGAGTCAGAGCACACAGGGAGGTCTTCTTCCCTTCCGATGGGTGGAAGAGACCTCCCCAGGAGACAAAAAGAGCCTGGCTCCAAATTGCAGTGAAGGTCAACAGCAGTGATATGTTCAGGAAGACCTGGGTGCAGTGCCACTAACGTTTCAATGATCTCATTAGATCACGAAAGGTTAGTACAAAGCCACACTCAACTTCATCCTGCTGTGCCTCTCATCACATCCCCATCACTCTGCCTTCCCTACCCGACACCTGCACATCCTTACACCAACATACCTTGCACATCCACCCATCCTCTCTATCTACATTATCACATCCCCATCTTACGAGCCACCCCCACACTCACCCTCATCCTAATGCAATCATACCAACTAACAACACGCAAGGAGGCCATTTGGCATTGGCACCCCACTCTAACATAGTCACCCTCTAAAGATGTAACCCATCCATTCCTTACACTCATTCCATCACTCTCACTCAACCTTCTCTTCTTTCCCTCCTTGCAGAAGAAAGCACAATAAGGAGAGGGAGAGAACTGGAGGTGGGCCTCCATCATTTACCATCCTCACAACAGCAGAGGAAGCTGCGCTGGAAGTCTCGGGAGTGGCTGAGCAGCTGGAGATGGGAGACGGAGAGAGGGGGCATCTCGGCAACCTGGTGACAGAATTACATATCGTACAGCTACATGACATACATCAGTCACCCATATGGGGACTGATGTCAGCAGCCACTGAATGGTCATCATGTGCCTAATAGTATCTGTACCCATTCTTCATATGGCATATCTAACTCATTGCTTTACTCTCCCACAGGTCCATCAAGAGCCCCCCTACTGTCCAGGAGGAAGAGGAAGACGACTCCTCAGAGGAGCCTCCAGCCTCTGAGGGTGCAGTGTCACCATACATGAGTGCACCCAGCATCAGCGCAGAGACCCACACCTCGGTGGGTCCAACGCGAGATAGAGTAGTGTTGTCACCGGGTCCGTCACAGTCACAAGTGAGCAACAGCAGATGGTGGAGACAGGGACAGCAGTGGAGACTTCTCGCCGGAGGGCGCAGGCCGCTCCCAGCTCTGCTCAGCTGCATGCAGACGCTGAGCCTCGGGAGCCATCCAGAAAGAGGGCGATCCTGGAGGTGCAGCAAGAAGTGCAGGAGGCTCTGACAGGTTTCGCAAGTGCGATGTCTGCAAATGTTCAGAGAATGGAGGAGTCCATCTCCAACATGAGCACCTCCGAGTTGCAGGTGATGGTGACTGTAGGCTCTTCCATAGAAAGGATGGCCACCTGCATGGAGCAGCTAATGCGCCACTCACAGGAGCACATGGTCTCTATGGAGAATAGATGGCAGAGGCTCATAGTCCTCCACTCTAGGAGGGATGTCAACGTAGACGTGGGTCCTCATGGCCCCACTGCTGTGCTCTCCAGCTCCTTGCTAGCAGGGAAGTGCGGGTGGCCCATGAGAGAGATGATGGTGAGAGGGAAGTGTGGGCTCCTCTCAAAGCGCTCACACTTCTCCCCTGTTGCCACCCCCTCAGTCAGAGCCCCAGATGCCTGCTTGGACAGCGATGGCCGAGTCTGCCCCTGCACAGTCACAGGAAGAGCAGACTTTGGCGAGGCCATCACAGGCTCCAAAACCCAGAGGACGTCCGCCAAGAGTGTCTAAGCAGTTGCAGCAGAGAAGTGAGCAGCCTGCCTCTACCTCTGCTGAAGCCACTAGGGTAGCACCTCATAGAAGCATGCGTAAGAGAAAGATAACACACAAGTAGGGATTCACAAGGGTAGCCACTTGTGTGTTTTAGTCAACGTTAATGTCAAGTTTCCGTTAATGTATTATCAACCATAAAAATCTTTATTTTCACCACTTTCCCATCATGGACACATTTGCGTGCACCTTTGGAAGTGGCTTAGTGAGTTGCAGTGAAAGGTGAGACATAACGGAACCTCCAGCAATGGTGGTCAGTGTGAAAGGAATGGCCTGGTCTTTGTAGGGATGCTTTATGTTGTTGCTGTGGGGTGGTGCTAACCTGGTGCAGCATGTGGCAGCCATATGGGTGTACTGTGTAAAGTTAAGTAAATCTGGCCATGATGAGGCCATCCCTGGCCTCCCAGGCAGCAATGTGCTCCGGTGCTGGTGGGATCTGGACTGCAGGTTCCTCCAGCTCCTGCTCCTCCTCGTCTTCCAGCTGATGCTCCTCCTCCTGCTCCTCCTCCTCTGAAGAGGCTGTGTGCTAGATGCGATGCTCCTCATGCAACGCTAATCCTCACGGCTGCGCTATGTTGTGCAGGGCGCAGCAGACCATGATGATTCTGGAGTCCCTTGCTGGTGCGTACTGAAGAGATCTGAAGCACATTTTGAGCATGCCTATTGTATGCTCTATGACACATCTGGTGGAAATGTGGCTTTCATTGTATCTCTCCTGGGCCTCAGTACTTGGCCTCCTCAAGGGTGTCATGAGCCATGCTTTCAGGGGATAGCCCTTGTCTCCAAGCAGCCAGCCATTGAGTCTGTTTGGAAGAATGAAGAGCTTAGGGAGGGTGGACTGGTGAAGGATGAAAGAGTCATGGCAGCTGCCAGGGAATTTGGCGCACACATGCATGATGATCTTCCTATGGTTGTAGACCAGTTGAACTTTGAGGGAATGGAAGCCCTTGTGGTTGACAAAGACTCGTGGGTTATGATGGGGTGCCCTGATGGCCTCGTGCGCAATCGATGACGCTCTGCACACGTGGGAAGCCAGCCAGAGTGGCAAAGTCAAGCGCCCGCTCAATAACACTGGTTTCATCAGTGGCAAAGTTGATATAATTGGCTGACTTGTCAATGAGGAGCATCAGTGGCCTGTGTGATGCATCTGTGGGTGGCCGACTGCGAGATGCCATAAATGTCTGCTGCAGACTCCTGGAAGGTGCCTGAGGCGAAGAAGTTGAGGGCATTGGTGACTTTGACAGCCATTGATAAGGCATGTCCACCCGCAATGTACAAATATCTACGACAACCTGGCGCAATAGCCTAAGCCTCCTTTGGCACTGCTGCTCAGTCATGTTGCGGAAGCTCATCCTCTGCCTGTATACCCTGTGTTAGGGATATCGCCTCCAGCGCAGTGCAGCCCTGTGCTGATGTCTTCTGTCCTGTGGAGCATCATGTGGTTGAGGAGAAGGTTGGTGGTGTTGTTGTTGGTGCTGCTGGTGTGCCTGGTGCTGCTGGGTTTGGGGCTCATCGTGGTCCAATTCCGAGGACTAAGGTGACACAGTATAGACAGCACCCATGCTGATGGAATAGATGGCAGGTCAAGTGGAGATCAGAGGAGTAAGCTGTCAATGGTGTGATAGGTTGTAACAATGAGGTGAGACAAGATGGCGACTTTGCTGGAAGCACTTGCAGCCTGTAGAGAGCTAAATGTGTGCTGAGAATGTAGTCAGCAGCAGCTTCTGCCTGAGGAGGGTGATCAGCTGCGAGATGGAAGGTTTTATAATACATTTCATGCTGTCATCTAATTAGCTGGAGCAATGGCCACTCAACTCCCACCTCAGGCTGACAAATGTGGTTCCCGAGCTGCGTGAATCCCGTGGGCAGCCAGGGAAATTCAAAAGGTTGGCTGAAAAAGGTTCTTAAGGGTCTGACAACTACCTGTTAATGATTTGAATTAGGTCGCCCGCCTCTGCTGTTCGGGTTGCTGCTGCGCCGGCAAACACACCCAAGGGAAAGGCATGTGGGAGCGGGATGGCGTCGGGTTCCTGACCCGCTGCAATTTAATTCAAATTTTTCACCCGACCCGCCTCCAATCGCGCCAGCATGGACCCCAGAAAATTCCGGCCTTTGTGTTCTCCTCACAGCTTACATTCCCACCTAGCTTTGTATCATCAGCAAACTTGAATACATTACACTCAGTCCCTTCATCTACGTCATTAATATAGATTGTAAATAGCTGAGGCCTCAACATTGATCCTTGCAGCATGCCACTAGTAACAGCCTGCGAACCTGAAAATACCCTACTCTCTGTATTCTGTCCTTTAGCCAATCCTCTATCCATGCTAATATATTACCCTCAACCCCCTGAACCCTTATCTTGTGCAACAACCTTTCATGTGGCATCTTATCGAATGCCTTTTGCAAATCCAAATATACTACATCCATTCATTTCCCTTTATCTACCCTGCTAGTTACATCCTCAAAAAACTCTAATAGATTTGTCAAACATGATTTCCCTTTCATAAAACTGTTGAGGCTGCCGCGGAACACGAATGGAGGCCGAACCGATCTGAGGAACACATGGCTTTTTATTACATTCTCTTGCGAGATGGCTGCCCCAGCTCTTCTCTCTGCTAAAACCGAAACCAGAATGAGGGCGACACCCGCGCTTTTGTGTACACACTGAGGGCGACGCCCGCTCCTTTGTCATGCCTTAAAGGCAGCATGCTTCTTAAAGGCAAGGTGCCCGATTTATTGTTCACGGACGGAAAAGTGGATTGCGCCCGTTTAGGTGGCGATCCACCACACAGCTCCCCCCAGAATCCGCTTAGGAGGTGTGGACGAGACGGTGCGGCGGTCTGATGGGCCGGCCGGAGCGGCTCTTGTAGGACGCCGGTGGACGTGGAACGGCCGGGCGTGGAGCAGCCGGGTGTACTGGCTTGAGGGCAGGTCGGCCGCGTGGCGGTGGACGAGCTACTGGGACCTGCTCACCGGGCTCCGAGTGTGCTGGCTTGAGTCGGTCAACCGACACTTTTTCAGTCCTGTCGCCCACTTGTAGGGCGAAAAATTTGTCCCCAGCCTGTAGCACTTTGTAGGGCCCGTCGTACGGGGGTTGAAGGGGTCCGCGGTGGGCGTCGTGCCGGACGAAAATGAACCGTGCCTGGTGCAGGCTTAGCGGGATGTGTGAGGTGGATTCGCCGTGCCGGGCAATGGGCACCGGGACAAACTGTAGCGCCGGTGAGGCGAAGTCGTGGCGTTGCTGGTCGGCTGACCAGGGTGTCGTGGCGGTGGGCAGGAACTCGCCGGGTACGCTCAGCGGCTGGCCGTACACGAGCTCTGCTGCCGATGCGTGGAGGTCTTCTTTAACCGCGGAGCGCAGGCTGAGGAGGACCCACGGGAGTCGGTCGGTCCAGGCGCCGTCCTGGAGGCTGGCTCGAAGAGATGCCTTCAAGGATCTGTGGAACCACTCACAGTCCGTTGGCTTGGGGGTGGTACGCTGTGGTGCGGTGAATGGTCACCCCGAGATTGCGTGCGATGGCGGTCCAGAGTTCAGAGGTAAATTGCGGAGGGGATGCCGAACCGTGCGACCCAGGTGCTGACGAAGGCTCTGGCGATGTCGGCGGTGGTGGTAGAGGTCAGTGGAATTGCCTCGGGCCAGCGCGTGGTGCGGTCGACGATCGTCAGCAAGTGCGTGTGGCCTTGCGACGGCGGCAGGGGCCCGACGATGTCCACGTGGATGTGGTCGAATCTACGTGAAGGGACGGTGAACTCCTCGAGGGGTGCTTTCGTGTGTTGCTGCACCTTGGCCCGTTGGCAGGCTAGGCAGGAGTTGGCCCAAGTACGCACATCCTTGCGAAGGCCGCGCCAGACAAAGCAGTTGGCTACCAATTTGATGGATGCGCGGGCGCTGGGGTGGGAGAGGTTGTGGAGAATCTCGAATACCCGGCGGCGCCAGGACGCTGGGACGACGGGCCGAGGTTGAGATAGGGATATGTCGCACTTGACCGTGACTGCGGTCGAGCCGCAGGCGACGTCGGCCAGGCGTAGCCCTGGTAGGTTGGTAGGTGCGGAGAGCAGATCAGGGTCCGTGAGCTGGTCTGCTGCGAGTTGAGCGTAGTCGACTGCCAGGTGTGCGGCGTGGATGGCGGGGCGGGAGAGGCAGTCGGCTACCACGTTGTCTCGGCCGGAGACGTGTTGGATGTCCGTGGTGAACTCGGACACTGCCGCGAGCTGGCGCTGCTGCCTGGCGGACCAGGGGTCGGTTGTCTTTGCCATTGCGAATGTCAGGGGTTTGTGGTCAACAAACGCAGTGAAGGGGTGGCCCTCCAGCAAAAACCGAAAATGGCGGACCGCCAGGTACAGCGCGAGAAGCTCGCGGTCGAAGGTGCTGTACTTGACCTCCGGGGGCCTAGTTGGCGGCTGAAGAAGGCAAGTGGTTGCCAGGCGCCGTCGACCCACTGCTCGTACACGGCGCCGACCGCGTGGTCGGAGGCGTCCGTGGTGAGCGCTACTCTGGCATTGGGCCGTGGGTGCGCGAGCAGGGTGGCGTCGGCGAGCGTGGTCTTGGTGGAGTTGAAGGCGGCTGATATGTCTGCCGTCCATTCGACTGCCATCTTGCCGCTCCTGCCCCGGAGGGCTTCATACAGGGGCCTCATGAGGGATGCCGCTTTGGGGATGAAGTGGTTGTAGAAATTCACCATCCCAAGGAACTCCTGGAGTCCTTTGATGGTGGTGGGGTGGGGAAATTGCTGGACGGCCTGCACCTTGGTGGGCAGGGGAATGGCCCCAGCATGGGTGATGTGGTGGCCGAGGAAGTCGATCTTGTCCAGGCCGAACTGGCACTTGGCTGGGCTGAGGATGAGCCCGTGGTCGCTGAGGCGCCCGAACAGGATGCGAAGGTGTTCGAGGTGTTCCTGCTTGGAGGAACTGGCTACCAGGATGTCGTCCAGGTAGACGAACAGGAACTTCAGGTCCCGAAGGACCGAGTCCATGAGCCGTTGGAATGCCTGGGCCGCGTTTTTGAGGCCGAAGGGCATCCGCAGGAACTCAAAAAGCCCGAAGGGGGTGATTACGGCCGTCTTGGGGACGTCCGCAGGGTGGACGGGGACTTGGTGGTAGCCGCGCACCAGGTCAACTTTGGAAAAGACTGAGCGGCCGGCCAGTCTAGCCGAGAAGTCCTGCATGTGCGGCACGGGGTACCGATCAGGGGTGGTGGCGTCGTTGAGGCGGCGGTAATCTCCACAGGGGCGCCAACCCCCGCCTGGTTTGGGGGCGATGTGGAGTGGGGAGGCCCAGGGACTGTTGGAGCGGCGGATGATGCCGAGCTGTTCCATAGTGGCAAACTCGGTCCGCGCGATCTCCAGTTTGGCCGGGTCCAGCCTGCGGGCGTGGGCGTACACTGGGGGGCCTGTGGTGGGGATGAAGTGTTCCACCCCGTGTTTGGCGACCTCCGCAGAGAAGGTCGGGTTGGTGAGGGCCAGGAATTCGGCCAGGAGTGCCGAGTAGTCATCCGTGGCCCGGGCGTGGCACTGTGACGCCATGTCGGCGGGTTGACGGGGGGCCATGGCGCCCAGGATGGGGGACATGGTGTTCATGTCCACGAGGCGGTGTCGAGGGATGCCTACCAGTAGGCCGTGGGTGCACAGGAAATCTGCGCCGATGAGAGGGGAGAGTACCTTGGCAGTGATGAACTCCCATCGGTAGCGGCGACCAGCGAGGTCGAGGGTGACTGTGCGGGTGCCGTACGTCCGGATGTCCGAGCCGTTAGTGGCAGCCAGCGCCTGTCCTCGTTCGCCCTTTTGGATGTCGAGGGCAGAGGCCGGGATGATGCTGTGCTGAGCTCCAGTGTCGCAAAGGAACCGGCGGCCGGTTTTGTCATCCGTGACGTACAGCAGGGAGCCCGCGTGGCCCACGGCCATCGCGGGGGCTGGTACGGGGGCGGACTTGAAGGAGCAGGGAGGTCTGCACTGTTGTGCCCTGGCGCCGAACCGTGCGTGGTAGTAACAGTAGCCCGGGCTTGTGGGGTGCGAAGGCCCCGTGGGCCCCGTGGCTGGGCCTTGTGGCCGCGTGGTGGCCGGTGAGGGGTGCACCCAGGCTGTGGCTGCCAGGTCCGGAGCGACGTCGCGGCTGGAGTGAGCGGACAGCAGCTTGTCGGCCTCGTCGGCCAGGGCTACTAGGTCCGTGAGGCCGGACGCCACGATCGCTGGGCGGATGCTGGGAGGTAGCTGGCGGATGAACAGCGTGCGGAAGAGGGACCCGGGTGGGCTCTCGTCGGTGAGTGAGAGCATGTGGGAGAGGAGGTCTGATGGTGAGGCGTCACCGAGGCCTGGAAGGTCGAGGAGGCGGCAGTTTCGCTGGTATGTCGAGGTCGTAAATTTTTTAAGGAGCGCGGCCTTAAGATGTGCATACTTGCCCTCCTCTGGTGAGTTCTGCAGCGCTATCCAGACCTTCGTGACTGTGGAGCTACCGAGTGATGCGACGAGGTAGTCATACTTCGTCCCATCTGTGGTGATGTGTCGCAGCCGGAATCGGGACTCAGCTTGGAGGAACCAGGCTTCGGGCTGGTTTTCCCAAAACTCCGGCAGTTTCACGGAAACTGCGTTCGTGTCCGCCATTGCAGTGTTCGGAATACGTTCTGAGCGTCGGGGTCACCAATGTTGAGGCTGCCGCGGAACACGAATGGAGGCCGAACCGATCTGAGGAACACATGGCTTTTTATTACATTCTCTTGAGAGATGGCTGCCCCAGCTCTTCTCTCTGCTAAAACCGAAACCAGAATGAGGGCGACGCCCGCGCTTTTGTGTACACACTGAGGGTGACGCCCGCTCCTTTGTCATGCCTTAAAGGCAGCATGCTTCTTAAAGGCAAGGTGCCCGATTTATTGTCCACGGACGGAAAAGTGGATTGCGCCCGTTTAGGTGGCGATCCGCCACACAACCATGTTGACTCTGTCTAATAATATTATGATTTTCTAAGTGCCCTGTTACCACTTCCTTTATAATGGATTCTAGCATTTTCCCAACAACTGATGTCAGGCTAACTGGCCTGTAGTTCCTTCTAATCTACTGTGCCTGTTCTAGAATCTAGGGAATTTTGGAAGATCACAACCAATGCATCCACTATCTCTGCAGCCACCTCTTTTAGAACCCTAGGATGTTGGGCATCAAGTCCACGGGATTTGTCAGCTTTTGGTCCCATTAATTTCTCCAGTACTTTTTCTTTACTAATATTAATTACTTTAAGTTCCTCACTCCCATTAGACCCTTGGCTCCCCATTATTTCTGGTATGTTTGCTGCGTACTGTAAAGACAAATAGAAAATATTTGTTTAACGTCTCTGCCATTTCCTTATTCCCCATTATAATTTCTCCTGTCTTAGCCTCTAAGCAACCCATGTTTACTTTCGCTAACTCTTCCTTTTTATATACTTGTAGAAGCTCTTACAATCTGTTTTTATATTTCTTGCTAGTCTCTCTCTCATATTCAATTTGCTCCCTCTATCAATTTTTTGGTTATCCTTTGCTGTTTCTAAAACCCTCCCAATCCTCAGTCTTACTACTCTTCTTGGCAACATTATAAGCCTCTTTAAATCTAATACTATCCTTAACCTCTTTAGTTAACCACGGATGGATCACTTTCCCCTTGGAGTTTTTATTTCTTAATGGAATGTATATTTATTGAGAATTATGATTTTTTAAAATGTTTGTCATTGCTTATCTACCATCATACCTCTTAATCTAATTTCTCAAACTACCAACTCGCCCCTCATACCTTTGTAATTGGCTTTATTTAAGTTTAATACTCTAGTTTCGTGCTTAAGTACGTCACTCTCAAACTCCATGTGAAATTCTATCATATGTTCGCTCTTCCCCAGAGCATCCCTTAGCATGAGATTACTAATTAACCCAGTCTCATTATACAAGACAATATCTAAAATAGCCGCTTATCTAGTTGCTACCATGACGTATTGTTCTAGGAAACTGTCTCGAATGCATTGCCTGAATTCGTCCTCCAAACTACTTTTGCCAATTTGATTTGTCCAGCCTATATGAAGATTAAAGTCCCCCACAATTATTGTATTATCTTTGTTACAAGCTTCTCTTATTTCTTGATTAATACTTTCCAACAGTATAGTTACTGTTAGGAGACCTATATACTACTCCCACCAGTGTTTTCTGCCCCTTGTTATTTCCTATCTCAAACCATACTGATTCTACTTCCTGCTCTTCTGAGCCAAGATCCTTCCTTACTACTGTCTTTATGTCATCCTCTCTTATCAGGGCTACCCTCGTCACCTCCCCTCCTTTTCTATTTTGTCTGTCTTTTCAAAACCTCAAGTACCCTGGAATATTTAGTTCCCAACCTTGGTCACCATGCAACCACGGGCTGAAAATTCAGTAGGGTTAGCGCCCATTTTGCGGCGCTAGAGGGCCTAGCGCTGCAATGATAGCCGTTTCTGAAATTCACTTCGGCGCTGCCATCGGCGTTAGCCGGTTGCGCTGCGCCGGCACCGATGACGTCATCGGTGTGCGCAGCGTCCTGGTTGCCGTGGCAACGCGCCCGAACGCCGAAATTCAGTTGCGGCCGCCTCGCCCGTGGCAGCCGCAACTAAGACTCTGGCAACCGAGTCTTACACAAGTTAGCGCCGGCGCATTAAGGTCGCGCGGCGGCCGGCCGCTTTCCCGCCGGCCGCCTGCCCGCACCTCCCTCCCCGGACTCCTCCACCCCCCCCCCGCGGAACAGATGCGTCTGGCCTGCAAGCCCGGCACTTGTCCGAGGTGCCGGGCTCATTTTTGAAAAAATCAAACGGCCAGCGATCGGGTGAAGGCAGCGCCTCCTTAACGGGAGGAGGAGGCCTGCACTTCCCCAGCCTGCCGCACCGCATCGGGTGCCGCAGTGCCGGATTAGCGCCGCAATGCGGCACTCAGCGCCCATTGGGAGGCACTCACGCCCGCCAGTAGCGCCGGCAGCCGTCTGGGCGCGGCGCTACTGAATTTTTGGCGCGCGCAAGGGAATTAGCGCCGGCGCTAAATTTCCGGCGCTAAAGCCCTGGCGCGGCGTCAACTCAATTTCTAGGCCCACGTCTCTGTAATGGCTATTAGATCAAACCCATTTATCTCTATTTGTGCCATTAATTTGTCTATCTTGTTACGAATGTTTTGTGCATTCAGATAAAGCACCTTTAATTTTAAATTTTTACAATTTTTCCCTGATTTGACCTTATTCACTGATGCAGTATTACCGTTAAACTCTCTGTCCCTTCCTGTCACACTCTGCTTATCTTTACCCAAATTGCTACACTGCTTGATGGCCTTGACTTTTCTCTTTAGATTTATACATTTCCCCTCACCTGAACCCTACACGAGTTGTAGATAAAGTACTTATTAGACCACATCTAGAAAAACTTCAAATATTTGTTTTGGATAGAAATGTTCAAACTAGGCATTTTTTTAATGAGTGATACATATTTGATTAATAGAACTTAAAACCATAAAACTCCCATAGTGATATGATCCAGCATGGTGTGCAAAGGCGTGTGGCCTGAACTGTGTACACATGAATAACATGGTTCATATCGCAAAGAAGCGCTTTTCTTTTCACATCAACTGATGCTGGTAATCCATCTAAACTTGGCAACAAAAAATGGCCAGTACTATGCAATTGAAGTCGCGGATCCCATTAGCCAATGCTCTTGAACTATTAAATGAGTGATGTCATCAACAATGTTGTTGAGTAGAATTGAACCTCCTTTCTCTCCTTTACTAGTTCAGAACCTATGTCCCACAAGAGGGGATGAAAGCAAACAGATAGAATTTTTTTAATAAATAAACGAAGGACGTTAGCAACATCCAATTTTTACCTTAATCTCTCCACCTCTGCATCTTCCACCAGAAAGTCCCTTTTCTCTACTAATTTCTGGATTTTGTGGATCAGTACATCCTCTTTTTGCTTGTCGTCTTTGTATTTTTCCTTTTCTGTAATGGATATTGATTGCAAAGTGAAGTTAAGACCATTTCAATGCTATACTTTAATGCTGACTTCAATTTACTGCGATGGGAATTAATATAAATCTAAAATTGACTGCTCTAACCTGATGCAGTAATTCACCTTCTTCTATGGCCATGATTGCTAATTTTACTGCCCACACAACTGGTATGTCACAGACTTAACTGATTTTAACTCTGGGCGGGTTTTGGGTGGTGTGAGTTAGAGACTCATCCGCTGCTCCAGAAATTAGGCCTGGGCTATTTTAACTCACAGGCCTCATTTAAATCCCGCCGGCCAACTTCCTGCCCGGAACAAGCGGAAAGTGGCGAAAAATTGCATGGCCCGGAGGACACCTTGCCTACACAAGGTAGGTGGCGGAATCGGCTTCCAGGACCATCTCACGGTGGTCTCACATTGAAGAAGGTGGGGGGGGGGGCATCGGGAAGGGGGAGTCGAGGAAACCTAAGCTTTTGTTGTGGAGCCCGGAGGAGGACGCCTGCTCCTCCTGGCCCCACAAAGGATAGAAAAACCACTTACCTTTTCTGCCTCTTCTTCTTCCTGGCGGGTCCTGACTGGCTTTCACCTGGTGAGAAAGCATTGGTGGTTTCCCCGCTCAGGCCTCAGTTAAAATTGCAGTTGGACCCTGATGATCTCATCAGGACACGAGATGCATATGTAAAGAAGGATCCCGTTGGCTTTGGGCAGGTATCCTTGTCGTCTGCTCGGTGGAGCAGGTTAAAGCAAGGAACAGTGGGATCCTGGAGGTGAGTAACCTCAGTGATCTTAGGTGGCCACCTGCTCGGTTTCCACTGGGCGGGTAGGGTTAAAATCACACTTAAGCGCTAATGGCAACATGTATTTTTCCAGTAGTCATCGAGAGCTACATGTGACGAGTTGCAGAGTCTCTCACTGAGTTACCCACCTAAATAGAAGAAAGTGAATTACTGCAAAGCACGCGATAGCGAATCAGCAGTGCATGTCACACCCCGTTCGGTTTTCTTTTGCATTAACTTCAACATAAAAAATTGGGTGCGTGCAAAACAGGCTGCTGATTCGCTATCGCCCGTTGTGCGCTACTGCCTAAGACCAATTTCACACCCATAGTATCAAATGTCTTTAACCCGGCAGATGCTGAGAAGCATTGATGCCTGACGTTTGGAAGCAGCCACCCCCAATATTGTTCTGTGTTAAGGGGTGGGCCCCAGAGAGCAATACAAGGAAAAACGATTGGGAAACTAAGCGTAAATAAATGTAAATAGCATTTGATTGCCACTTTTTTCTACTCAGCCCCTGTACTGATATTTTTGCCTGCGTGGAATTAGTTGCAATGACACTGTCCTACCTGCCTCAATTCTGCTGGGCTGATGGCTATCTGCAACTTTCCTGGAACAGTTATTTGCACTGTGTGATACCACATTTGAAAAATTACAAAACCAGCTTATTCAGATAAAATTGACTAAATTAAATACATTTTATTTCCTTATGAGAGCTATCAATTGTTCCAAGTGCAACAATAGCAGATACCACAAGATAAGTGCTGTTTTACTTAAAATAACAACAGAAAATGCTGGAAATACTCAGCAGGCCAGGCAGCATCCGTGGAGAGAGAAACAGAGTTAGCGTTTCAGGTCTGGGACCCTTCATCAGAATGTTGTTTTACTTAGCTTTTGGATATTAAACAACAAGATTACAGCCAAAACAATCTTGCTTAATTATGGAAAGAAATGGCAGCAGTTGTATCTACAACCTACTGGTCTTTCTCTGTTAAAATGAAAGGACAGTACTGTGGCGGAGCCACCAAAGGACTCAGATCGTTTGTATATAATTCCTTTCACAACATGTAAGCTGCAGCCTGAGTCTGTATCTGTATTTATACTGTTTAACTGTACAGAGTGTGGTTACTTTAACAGCGCGGTTAAAACGTGATGATGTCACGCCGTTCATCACGTGATCCCCCACTGGCGGGAAGAACGTGATGACGTCAGCCCAGGACCGCCCTAGGCAGTCCTCGTGGAGCCTCTGAAGAGAGCAGACCTACATTCGATGTTATCCTGCAGTTTCTTGTTAAAACCTGTTTGTTTCATTAATGTTCGTTTTGTTTGATTGCCTGAGTCGAACTCAGTCTTTTAGCTAGGAACCCACGTTCCTACATTGGTGACCCCGACTTTCGTGAACGGTTTTCGCGGAAGATCTTCAGCATGGATACGAACGCCATGACTCTGAAACTGCCACAGTTCTGGGAGCAACAACCAGCCGCATGGTTCATCCAGGCTGAAGCCCAGTTCGCCATCCGGAACATCATTGCGGATCAGACCCGTTATTACTATGTGGTCTCCGCCCTCGATAGCGCCACTGCCTCGCAGATCGTCAGCCTTCTCAGTAGTCCGCCTACTGACCCCAAGTATGATACGTTAAAGGCGCGGTTGCTACAGGTCTTCGGCCTCTCGAAGTCAGAACACGCTAGCCGGCTCCTCGCTATGCCCGGCCTCGGGGACTCCAAACCGTCCGAGCTCATGAGCCAAAGGCTCACGCTCTTGGGTGCCAAACCGGAATGCTTCCTCTTCCAAGAGCTATTCCTCTGCCAGCTGCCGGAGCAGGTACAGGCTGCCCTAGCCATGTCCGAGGTTACAGACTGTGCAGAGCTTGCTGCCGACGCAGATAAGATTTTCACTGTAACCCAGCAGTGCTGCGCCGCCACGAGACGCCCATCCCCCGCAGACGCGGCTCCAGGTCCTTTTGCAGCGGGCTGGTGCTCCTACCACGCCCGTTTTGACGCGAAAGCACGACGCTGCCACTCTCCCTGCAGTTTTTCGCCCCAAAAAAAAACAAAGCTCCTGTAGCATTCCTGGCGAAGGAGGACCGGGTCTAACGGGCGCTCCGCGGCTGCGATGGCCATCGGGTCCTCAGGGAAACTACTTTTCATCACCAACTCCCTCTCGGGATGACGTTTCCTTTGCAACACCAGGGCGCAGTGCAGCATCCTACCTGCGTCGAAGCTTGACATTCAAGCTGGGGGACACGGCCTTTCCCTCGAGGCGGCTAATGGCACAGCCATTCGAACTTTCGGAAAGCAGCGGATTCAAATGTGCTTCGGCGGTCAGCGTTTCCATTGGGACTTCGTCACGGCCAAAGTATCGCAGGCCATCCTGGGGGCGGATTTTCTGTGTGCCAACGGCCTCCTCGTCGATGTCCGGCACCGCTGGTTGAGCAACGCGGCCACCTTCCACTCGATCCCGTGCCACCACGGTACCACCGTGGCGCGCGCTAGCGCCTGCGCTTTCCTTTCTCCGGACGACTTCACTCGACTCCTCGGAGAGTTTCCGGAGCTGACCAGGCCCACTTTCTCCTCCTCGGCCACCAAGCATGGTGTGGAACATCATATCGCCACCACTGGCTCTCCGGTTTATGCACGGGCTCGAAGGCTTGAACCCGGCAAGCTCGCGGCTGCGAAAGCGGAGTTCGACACGATGGAGCGGCTGGGGATTATTTGCCGGTCGAATAGTCGCTGGTCTTCGCCTCTCCACATTGTTCCGAAACCGGGCGGCGACTGGTGGCCCTGCGGCGACTACCGATGCCTGAACGACGCCACTACGGTACCCGATCCCGCATATCCAGGATTTCTCGGCCCACTTGGCGGGAAATTCCATCTTTTCTAAAGTCGACCTCGTCCGTGGGTATCACCAGGTTCCCGTGCAACCGCAAGATGTCCCGAAGACCGCAGTCATCACCCCGTTCGGTCTTTTTGAGTTCCTGCGGATGCCTTTTGGTTTGAAGAACGCGGCACAGGTTTTCCAGCGCTTAATGGATTCCATGCTTCGAGACCTTCACTTCATCTTCGTCTACCTCGACGACATCCTCGTCGCCAGTGCTAGCAAGGAAGAGCACATCGGCCATTTGCGAACACTCTTTACACGCCTTAGTCAGCATGGGTTGATCATCAACCCGGCCAAGTGCCAGTTCGGCCTGCAGCGGATCGACTTCTTGGGCCACCGCATTACTTCAGACGGCGCCGTCCCCTTACTGACGAAGGTGGAGGCTGTTACCTCCTTCCCACGCTCGCCAACCATCAAGGCTCTGCAAGAGTTCCTCGGGATGGTCAATTTCTATCACCGATTCGTCCCTAAGGCGGCTCTGCTTATGCAGCCTTTGTATGAGGCCCTCAAGGGCAAGTCCGGGAAGGATCCAATCATCTGGACGGCCGAGATGGACCAGGCGTTCGTCAACACCAAGAGCGCCTTGGCCAATGCCACCATGCTGGCGCACCCGCTTCCAGGTGCCACCATCGCCCTTACCACCGACGCGTCAGACTACGCTATCGGCGCAGTACAGGAGCAGTGGGTGAACGGCACGTGGCAACCGCTGGCGTTTTTCAGCCGTCAACAAAGAAAAAATGAACGAAAATACAGCACTTTCGATCGAGAGTTGCTGGCCCTTTTCCTAGCCGTCCGCCATTTCCGATTCTTATTAGAAGGACGTCCATTCACGGCTTTTATCGACCACAAGCCACTAACGTTCGCCATGGCCAAGACCGCCGAACCGTGGTCAGCTCGTCAACAACGTTACCTGACGTTTATTTCTGAATTCACCACGGACATTCAACATGTGTCTGGTAAAGACAACCTGGTAGCGGATTGCCTCTCTCGCGCGACGGTCCATGCGGTTCACCTTGGGATTGACTACGCCCTCATGGCTGCGGATCAGGCCTCGGACCCAGAGGTCCAATCATACAGAACCGTCCCCTCTAGTTTCCAAGCGGCCGATGTCAGTTTCCAGGCCACAGGCACCACGCTCCTTTGCGACGTCTCCATGGGCGTTCCCCGACCTATCGTGCCAGTCGCATGGCGCCGGAAAGTGTTCGACGCCATACACGGGTTGTCGCACCCTGGTATGAAGGCTTCACAACGGCTCATGTCGGTGAAATTCGTCTGGAAGGGTATAGAGTCATAGAGTCATAGAGTTATACAGCACGGATAGAGGCCCTTCGGCCCATCGTGTCCGCGCCGGCCATCAAGCCCTGTCTAATCTAATCCCATATTCCAGCATTTGGTCCGTAGCCTTGTATGCTATGGCATTTCAAGTGCTCATCCAAATGCTTCTTAAATGTTGTGAGGGTTCCTGCCTCCACAACCCTTTCAGGCAGTGAGTTCCAGACTCCAACCACCCTCTGGGTGAAAAAGTTCTTTCTCAAATCCCCTCTAAACCTCCTGCCCTTTACCTTGAATCTATGCCCCCTAGTTATTGACCCTTCTACTAAGGGAAAAAGCTCCTCAGTATCCAGCCTATCTATGCCCCTCATAATTTTGTACACCTCAATCATGTCCCCCCTCAGCCTCCTCTGCTCCAAGGAAAACAAACCCAATCTGCACAGTCTCTCTTCATAGCTGAAGCGCTCCAGCCCTGGTAACATCCTGGTGAATCTCCTCTGCACCCTCTCCAAAGCATTCACATCCTTCCTGTAGTGTGGCGACCAGAACTGCACACAGTATTCCAGCTGTGGCCTAACCAGTGTTTTATACAGCTCCATCATAACCTCCTTGCTCTTATATTCTATGCCTCGGCTAATGAAGGCAAGTATCCCATATACCTTTTTTACCACCTTATCCACCTGTTCCGCCGCCTTCAGGGATCTGTGTACTTGCACACCCAGGTCCCTCTGACCCTCCGTCTTGCCTAGGGTCTTACCATTCATAGTGTATTCCCTTGCCTTGTTAGTCCCCCCAAAGTGCATCACCTCGCACTTTTCCGGGTTAAATTCCATTTGCCACTGTTCCGCCCATCTGACCAACCCATCTATATCGTCCTGCAGACTGAGGCTACCCTCCTTGCTATTTACCACCCTACCAATTTTTGTATCATCCGCGAACTTACTGATCATACCTTTTACATTCATATCCAAGTCATTAATGTAGACCACAAACAGCAAGGGACCCAGCACCGATCCCTGTGGTACCCCACTGGCCACAGGCTTCCAGTCACAAAAACAACCTTCGACCATCACCCTCTGCCTTCTGCCACTAAGCCAGTTTTGTATCCAATGTGCCAAGGCACCCTGGATTCCATGGGCTCTTACCTTCTTGACCAGTCTCCTGTGCGGGACTTTATCGAAGGCCTTACTGAAATCCATGTATACCACATCCACTGCGTTACCCTCATCCACACACCTAGTCACCCCCTCAAAAAATTCAATCAAATTAGTCAGACATGATCTTCCCTTGACAAAGCCATGTTGACTATCCCTGATTAATCCTTGCCTCTCCAAGTGGAGACTAATTTTGTCCCTCAGAATTGTCAGGCCTCCTCGACGTCTCACTTGGGTTGTTAAAGACAATTCTGGGGGGCACATGTGGCGGAGCCACCAAAGGACTCAGGTCGTTTGTATATAATTCCTTTAACAACATGTTAGCTACAGCCTGAGTCTGTATCTATATTTATACTGTTTAACTCTACAGAGCGTGGTTACTTTAACAGCGCAGTTAAAGCGTGATGACATCACGCCGTTCATCACGTGATCCCCCACTGGCGGGAAGAACGTGATGACGTCATGACGTCAGCCCGGGACCGCCCTAGGCAGTCCTCGTGGAGCCTCTGAAGAGAGCTGACCTACATTTGATGTTATCCTGCAGTTTCTTGTTAAAACCTGTTTGTTTCATTAAAGTTCGTTTTGTTTGATTGCCTGAATCGAACTCAGTCTTTTAGCTAGGAACCCACGTTTCTACAGTACTATCATTCATGGGGAAGGGAAGTCACCTATAGCATTGTAACCAATGACAACATAGATAGAAGGAAAGAACTTGCATCTATATAAACAGGAAATTCATTCCTTCCATATGATTTCTTCAATACAAAGTTCAGTCCTTAGGCAGTTGATGTAATGGCCTCAAGAATGTAGCTGTTCTGATTAAAGGCTGGCTCAAGCGAGCGACTCCCCATTAGACCTCAGGACGTCCCAAAGTGCTTACAGCCAATTAAGTACTTTTAAAGTATAAAGTATAGTCATTGTTGTAATGTAGGGCTTGGAGTGGTTTAGCCCACACCGACTTACCATAAAGACCTCCTACCCCTCCATAATAATAGCCAGCTCCCATGGCTGGTGAACACTGGCACTGTATTATGAGCTGGCTAAAATGCCACCTACCAACTGGAGTGAAATCCATCAACACCACCGTACATCCACAGAACAAGTTCTAGACTATAAGATGTCTGAGATTTGCTGCCGTGAAAGGCCTCAGTCTTAAAGGGCCACTGTCCTCTTGGAAATGCATTTGTCAATCCTTGTTTCATTTGTTTACAAACATATAACGCAATGATGTCAACTGAATTAAAACATCATCATCGTGTTATTTGTGCAATATGCCATTGCAATGAAAATAATGTAGAACTCTTCTGACTCATTTTCCCCTCCTGCCTCAAAAAGAGGTTCAGCAAACAGCTTTTCCAAAAACTGTGCCTCCATAACAAATGACACTTGAATTATTAAAGGTTTGTATTTTTATTAACAGTAACTAAAGGTTTAGTAAAAGCATTTCGCTCTATTGCCTCATACAAACGCAAACCGCTGCTATCTCCCACCTTCACAGCAGAGTCTGGTGATTAGATGGTAACCTTCCTACATCAGGTAATGAATAAAAATGTATTGGATAAACAGCAGCAGGGCAGCTTTGATATATGTGATAGAGGTTGATTGAATTATTCCTAGAGCTTATGCCTTCCTAATTACTTATAGGAAATATATGAAGGGGTTCGATAGGGTAGATATAGCAAAGATGTTTCCACTTGTGGGGGAGACCAAAACTAGTGGCCATAAATATAAGATAGTCACTAATAAATCCATTACGGATTTCAGGAGAAACATCTTTGCTCAGCGAGTGGTGAGAATGTGGAACTCACTACCACATGGAGTGGTTGAGATGAGTAGCATAGATGCATTTAAGGGGACACTGTGGCGGAGACCACATAGGGACAGTAACACAATTCACTATGTATAGCCAATGTTGTTATCGCTCCACGTTATGTACGGAACTTGGTTGGGTTATCGGGGCAGGGTCCCTTTAAGAGTTGCCGATTGTGTGATGACATCATAGCCCTGCGACGAGGCCGAGTCCCTCAGTCCATGCGGAGAGTTAATAAAGCTAACACGTGTTTTTCTTTGCTGTTATGAAAGTCTCACAGTCTGTTTATTTCCAGCGACTCCTACAACACTAGAAAAGTACATGAGGGAGAAAGGAATAGAAGGATATGGCAATAGGGTGAGATCAAATAAGGTAGGAGGAGGCTCGTATGGAACATAAACAGCAGCACAGACCTGTTGGGCCGAATGGCCTTTTTTTGTGCTGTTAATGCTACGTAACATTTGGATTTCTCCCTTCAGGCTTTCACGCACATGATTTTTTTCCCCCTCCATTACAAATGAAGGATTGTTAGGGATGATCTGAACTGGCGCTCCTGGTGAGGAGCAGCACTCACCGGGACTGCTGAGCAGGAAATCAGGGGGGAAAAATTCAGTTGTTTGCGCCTCCTGTTAGCGCCTTAAGAGGGTGCTAATGGGGCGCAAAGCAACTAGCGCCCAGGCGCGGCGATGTTTGTGCCGCTCGTGAAATTGACCAGACATTTTGCTGCGGCGCTAAACACTACCGCCACGATCTCCTGCGCCGGCAGATCGTGACGTCAGTCGAGTGCGCAACGCCCCGGTAGCGCCCCAGACCGGATATTGAGTGGCGCCCCCTGCCTTACCGCCTGCCGCTAACAACGACAGGTTGAGGGGAACGTTTTGCAATCAGGAAGGGACTGGGGGAGCGCTATTTAAAGGCGACCACTTCCTGCCTTTTTTTGTTGGTGACATTTTTGCACCACACATTCTGAGAGAGAGAGGGAGACTTCTGGAGAGATTCAACGCTGTGTGAAGGAGTTTTGGGTATTGAGCAGCACTTTGCAGGTTCATTTTGATTTGCCCTTGTATCGATTTAGAAGAGAATGTGGGGGTTGCACTCTGAGCTCTTTCCCTGGAATTCTCCATTGTTCTTTCCAGCAGATTTGATGTACAGGTCTCTCCAGGCCAAGATTCAAGGCTGCAATGAGCAGGATGTGGATGGAGAGCAAAATCAACCCTCCCCTTTAAGATAACAGAAAATGCTGAAGAAACTCAGCAGGTCAAGCAGCATCTGTGAAGAGAGAAACAGAGTTAACGTTTCAGGTCGATGACCTTTCGTCAGAACTCTCCTTTAAGAACTGGTCACCGCCAGTGTGTCTGTGTTCCATTGCTGACTGACATCACATGAGCTTCGCCAGCGCTCTGAGGTAGCGCCTTGCTCCGTGGCCTTTGCGCCTTAAGACAGGTGTGAAGCGCCTGATTTAGCGCTCCAATCACCTCCAGGGGCGATAAAAGCCAAGTTTGATGTCGGAGGTGATAATTAGCGCCAGGTGCTAAACTTTGCACACGGCCAATAATGGCACCCCAAACGGGGCGATACTGAATTTTTCCCCCCAGGTGCCTACAGGCTTTCATTTTTTGTCCATTTAAATTAAAGGGCGGAAAACCCTGCAATTTCCCGAACAGTGTTCCTTGTGAGGGCTGCTCTTCGCTGAGAGCCCCTAATTGGGGATCATCCCTGTTCGGTACGCCTATAGTTTAAGTTACATAGCCTGTGGAACTAGTTGTTTCAACGTCATCAATTTATAATCAGAGTCGTTCTTGAAGTGTCAGCTTTTTGGGGGCTGTGTTAGTTTTATTGAAACTGTGAGTTCGTTTTTGCTAGCGTGCTAGGTCGGTATTTTGGGACAATCTGTTACATCTGTCATACCCACTCATCTGAATGGAAATGGAAACAACTCGGTTAATGGTCCACTAGACTAGCTATTAAAAAATGTACTTCAAACATTTTTTTTTAAGTACCCACTAGAGAACAAGGGCAAAATACAATCTCATTTCACAATAATATCACAAAAAATTGAATAAATAAAGCACACAGCTCATACAAGGTTTTTTTATTCAAACTCGTTGAAAGGCCCGTTACTTTTACTGTGGTATCACTGCATCAGCGTTGGTGTGCTTCCAATTTATTTTTATTCTTTTTTTAGACATGAATTTATTCTTTACATAAACAACACAACATTTCCATGACTGCACATTGATTAAAGTATTTGAATCCCTTAAGTGGAAACTTTTAACAGAGCTCTGGAAATCTGCAGAGCCATTTTGTTATTTATAGATTTCCCAAATTATATTCCCCAGTACATTAATTTATCCATTTTCCATGAATTATTGCAGCACCACGAATACATAATGCGTTTCTTATACAACATGACCACTTTCAAGAGCAAACATTATATTTGGAAATTATCTTTTTCAAGGTTCCAAAGTGATAGGCATCCGGAAGGTAACCACTTAAAGCATGATTCTACTGTCAAAACCTATTACAATCCCCTAACATTACTGCTTATTTAACTCTGTTTCTCTCTCCACAGATGCTGCCTGACCTGCTGAGTGTTTGCAGCATTTTCAGTCTTTATTACCACTGATTGGTCTTTTGATCACAAGGTCACAATATAATTAAAGGTGAGGGAAGCCATTTAGCCCATCTTAATTCATCCGTCCAGAGGTATCCTTGTGTCCGTCCACTGTACCATCCAATTGTTTCTTAAATAATTCCAAGGTTTCTGCCTCCATTACTCTATCTGGAAGCTTATTGCACATGTTGATCACACTTAAGAACATAAGAACATAAGAAATAAGAGCAGGAGTAGGCCATTCGGCCCCTCGAGCCTGGAGTAGGCCATTCGGGCCCTCGAGCCTGGAGTAGGCCATTCGGTCCTTCGAGCCTGGAGTAGGCCATTCGGCCCCTCGAGCCTGGAGTAGGCCATTCAGCCCCTCGAGCCTGGAGTAGGCCATTCGGCCCCTCGAGCCTGGAGTAGGCCATTCGGGCCCTCGAGCCTGGAGTAGGCCATTCGGTCCTTCGAGCCTGGAGTAGGCCATTCGGCCCCTCGAGCCTGGAGTAGGCCATTCAGCCCCTCGAGCCTGGAGTAGGCCATTCGGCCTCTCGAGCCTGGAGTAGGCCATTTGGCCCTTCGAGTCTGCTCCGCCATTCAATAAGATCATGGCTGATCTTCTACCTCAACTCCACCTTCCTGCACTATCCCCATATCCCTTGATTCCCTCAACGACTGAGCATCTACAGCTCTCTGGGGTAGAGAATTCCAAAGACTCACCACCCTCCTGAGTGAAGACATTTTTCCTCATCTCAGTCCTAAATGGCCGACCCCTTATTCTGCGACTGTGACCCCGTGTTATATCTGAAGAGAACGTTTCTGAAATCTGATATTCAGAAACATGGCTAAATCCAGAGATTAGTATTGTTGTTTTCTACCTCCCACAGGATCAACTTCTTAATTTGTGCTCTTTTTTAAACACACTATATCCCTGAAAGTGATACTCATTTCCATTCTCTGGATTTAGCCATGTTTCTGATTCTCAGTTTTTTGATTACATCAGCAGTGTAAACCGTACAGATCAAGTTAAGCTTTATCATTTTGTGGTTGCTGTCCCCCAGGAATGCTATGATTTTCATTTCCTGTACATTTTCTGAATCATTAACGAATACCAGATAGAGATGAGCATTGCATCTCGTGGCTTCCTGGACACATTGGGTGAAGAAGCAGTCATGCACGAGAATACCAACTCTGATTTCCCAGTTATATTAAATTGATTAACGACTCCCAACAAAATAAGTTTCTTATTCTCACATACCTTTTTGATCTCTTCATAGAGCAAATTGCCCCATTTTTTATGCTGACCTGGTGCTCTACAGCATAGTCCTAATGTAAGCTTGGATTTTATAGCTTTGGTGAATGTCTGCCCAAAGTAGTTCATTTTGTAGATTTCTACCTCCCACAGGATCAACTTCTTAATTTGTGCACTGTCTTTTCTAAACACTCTGGGCTAGAAATTAGTTCTGGCCAAGAAATGGGCAGTGTTTAGACTAAAAATGGTTAAGTAGCCCCACCTAAAAATCGTCTAGGCTGCACGCAAAATTCATCCTCACTCCTCATTAAAATGATTGCAGTCATGATTCTCGTCTAAAAGCTCAAGCTCACTGGCATTACACTGAAAAGCTGGACCACTATCGGGGGCAGTCTAAACGCAAGTAATGATTGCCACAGGCTTTTTCGCTACTTAAAGGGGAGGTTCATTGATGCTGCAGCACCTCGTTCTCAGCATTATTGGGTGTGCAGCTGCCTCAACAACCGTAAGAAGCAGAAGAAGGAGCACTTAATTACAGATCCTGATGGCAACTCACCACCCCAGGGAGAGAGCCCGGAGGTTTTCCGATGAAGTTTTGGAGGTCTTTTTAGCAGTTGCGAGGTGGGCGATCCTGTACCCGACAACCTCGCCACAAGTCTGCAAGACTATCATCGAATCATAGAATGGTTACAGCACAGAAGGAGGCCAGTCGGCCTGTCGAGCTAATGTCGGCTCTCTGCAAGAGCACTTCAGCTAGTTCCACTCCCCCGCCCTTTCCTCGTAGCCCTGCAAATTTTTTTCCTTCAGGTACTTATCCAATTCCCTTTTGAAAGCCACGATTGAGTCTGCCTCCACCACCCTTTCAGGCAATGCATTCCAGATCATAACCACTTGCTGTATAAAAAAGATTTTCCTCATGTGGAGGGAGGTGGCACACCACGTCATGGGCAGCACTGTGGACCACAGGACCCATACCCAGTGCAGGAAGAAGTTTAACAACCTCACACGGGTGGTCAGGGTGAGTGACGGCTTCAACAAATGCTACATACCACCATCTGTACAAGCTTCACACACTGCTCAATGCACCACACCCCCAGTACTCACCCACCAACAATCTCTACCTAGCAACACTCACACCCACATCGCAGACCTTGCACACAATGACAGCGATTCAACTATGGCAGGCACAAGGATCATTAATTATTAGAATTCATGTGATGTGTGTGATATGTTTATAGATAGATTAATTGTGTTTGGAACATTGTGGTCTCTCTCATTTCACCTTTGCGCGCAGGAGGACGCTGTGATATGGCGTGAGACTGGGATGGTATGACGGGGATGTGATGAGCTACGGGGATCTGGGGTTTCATTCATTTGAATTGCAGTCTGATGAGCTGGTCATGGAAATCCAGTCGGAAGGCCGATTTTCTTGCTGCCTCCGCCGTCCCTCCTGTTCCTCCTCCTCGTCCTTCTCCACCTCGTCCTCTTTCTCCTCGTCCTCTTCCTGAGGTGGTCCCGCAATCCCTGCTGGAAGGGCTGTGCCCTTATGATGGCCAAGTTGTGGAGCATGCAGCAGACCACCACAAATTGGGACATCCGCTCTGGCAAGTATTGGAGAGCTCCTCCCGAGCGGTAAAGGCAGCGGAACCGTTGTTTCAGTAGTCCGATGGTCTGCTCGATGATGTTCCTGGTGGCAGCATAGCTCTCATTATATATGAGTGCTGGGCACGAGTGTTGGGGTTGCGGAGGGAAGTCATGAGCCAGGTGGAGAGTGGGTAGCCCTTGTCTCCGAGCAGCCACCGGAGCTTGACATGGTGGCTGGAAGAGTGCTGGCACAGGATGAAGGCAGGATAGCAGGCATTGACGTTGAGGATTCGCTGTGTGTGGTCGCACACCAACTACACATTAAGTGAGTGGTAGCCTTTGCAGTTACGGAAGATCTCAGGATTGTTATGCAGTGCCCGCAAAGCCACGTGGGTGCACTCAATGACGCCCTGCACCACGGGGAACCCCACTTTCTTGTCAAAGCCACATGTACGCTCATCCTGCTTCTCTCTGATGATTAGGAAGCCAATGTAGTCCCTTCTCCTGCTGTAGAGAGCCTCAGTGACCTCCCGGATGCAGCGATGAACAGCGAACTGCGAGATGTTAGATATGTCTCCTGCTGCAGACTGGAAGGATTCGCAGGCAAAGAAATTGAGGGTCACGGTGACCTTGACTGCCACTGGAAAAGCCGTGGTCGCCCTGGTTGCAGGAGTTGGCATAGTTCTGTGACCATCTCCTTGGGTGATACATTGTTCCTGGCTTAATTGAAGGTAGAAGTGATGTCAGAATAACCTAGGAAGGTAAGGCCTCCTATTGAGAGCCCTGATGGCCCTCCTCCTCCCTCTACACACATGTTCCCGTCTTTCTCGCTGCCTCCGCCGTAGATCCCGGAGGGCGAGGTCCACCTCCAGTACTGCCCCCATGACTTTTAGCAAGTGTTGTAGGTTGAAGCTTTTCAGAAATAATTATGGAGCTTTCACAACATTCCCTGATACCAAAGAGCCTTGAAATTATTAAATAAAACTCTTGCAGTAGCAGAAAGTAGCACACAGCCACTCAAACTTCAAAAACCTGTCAGGTCTGCGTGATTGGTGATGATCCCTTTAAATAGCATCGCTGGAGCCAGCTTCCTGTTGCTGCGCGCCACCTCAACCTGTCATTGTTTTCTCCAGCCGCTAAGTTCATTGGCTGCAACAAAGTTGGGAGATCGGGCGTCAAGTGAATGTTGCACACTCACTGATGTCACGATCTCCGTGATGCCGAGGTCCCCAGCGATCGAGGTCAGCGGCAGCGCTACCGGCAAGACCGATATGGCGTCCAGCGCTGGAACCAGCAGCAGGTGTTGTTAGAGCCCTCAACGGTTTTTAGCGCCATCTCGTGGCGCTAACGTGTGGTGCAAACCACTCGAATTTCTCCCCCTTAATATCCATGAACATTATATTCATTTCCATTCTCTGGATTTAGCCATGTTTATGATATTCCCACTACATTGTGATTACTTACTGCTTCTACAGCCTCTGATTCTAACATTCATGTATATACATCTTTTTATTACAGATTTCCCTCCTCTCACGTTCTCCGGTGTTTGCCTGTTCATGGGGGGCAATTTTAACCTAATCCGCCTGTCGGGAAACTGATTTTACTCTCCATTGAAGTCAACAGTCAGTAATATTGGGTGGGGTGTAAAGTTACCCCCTGGTCTCTGGTTCATGTGTGGCTCTCTGGGTAGCTGAGTGAGAATTGTTTTATAATCACTGTTTGAGTTTCTGTACAAGAGCTTGTACCAGCCCATGTATCCAGTTGGCAAAGCCGTGCCTGAAATCACTTACTGACTGATAATGGGACTTTAATTATCCATGCCCCATTATCCGCAATCGTTATTATTGAAGAATCTCCATGGATAATGGGAGACTGGTGGGAGTTGGGGCTTCCATCTCTTTTTGTTTTAGTGCCAGCAAGGTCAACTGGTTCTACACAGCTTATTAATCAACTGATCTGCTGGCTCACAGCTCTCCCCCGCTCCTCCCCCCCCCCCCCCCCCAACCATACAGTTCCCTGCCACTCCAACTGTCGGACCTGCCACAGACCCAACATTGCCAGTCAAACGTCAACCTGAAGTGAGCACCATTGGGATTACACCCTCACCTCCAACAATCTCATCAGTAGCCTCAACCATGCTGATCTCGGCAAGGCCACTGACTTGCAAATCAATACAATCTGTTTAAATATGCTCCCATGATGGTGAGGATTGACATTAAAGTCGGCAATCCTTTTAAGATCAGCATTGTGGTGGGAGTGTTGTGGAAACAGTTCTAGTTGCTCTCTCTGGTCTGCCAGCTGGAGCAATGGGTGGGCGTGTGGGGGAAGATGTGAGCCAGATGATCAGCTGACTGATAGCCAGTCCGGTTGGCAGGAGGAACGGAGCTCAATGCTGGGAAAAGGCAGAGCAATCAACAGCGTTCAGTACATTGACGACTTTCAATTATCTGCCTGGGATGTCCTCCGTTATGGCAGATAATTAAGGTTCCAGTGTATTTTATTAAGTTAGCAAGTGTTACAGAATTTGCGAAAATAGACAAACACATATAAAATAAAAATATTGGAAGGGTCAAAGGGCCTGGTTTAGCCTGCGATGGTGGCCGAAGAGGCGGATGGACTCTAAGGGAAGGGTACAGAAAATGGGTATTATCTGGTTGGATAAGCAGTGCTGCCCGTGGAATAAATTCAACACCGCAGCTCACACTAAGCACACAGTGGCATAGAATGACACACTAGAAATTATTGGCCTGATTTTAACCTCCCTCTCACCTGACAGGAACGATGTGGCCATGGAGTTATGATGGCGGGGGCGGGGCATTCGCACCACATTCCCAACACTTTCTCACCCTCCATCTTAACTTGCCTGAATTCAGGTATGGGAAGGCTGCCCACTTTAATGGAGCTGGGGGCCTAATTTAAATGGTGAAGTCTCATCCCAATGATGTCATCGGGATGTGCACGCCATTTTAACTGCGGGCCCAACTAAGGCCAGTACAGTTTTGCAGCCTCCAGCTTTTGCAAGCAGCATCCTGGCCACAGGAGACCTAGGTACGTTAACTTTGTTTTACTTTTTATTGGATACTTGTGCAACCCCTGACCCAGGCTCCCCACCCCCACCCCCAAATTTCAACTCCCACCCACCGACAATGAAATTATCCCTGCCGACTTCGGGCGGGAGTCACTGTAGGGGCATTCAAATGAAGCCCAGCAGTTAAAATCTCCTGGGCCTCCCACTGGAGGGGTGGGGGCGGATGGATCGCTGGCTGCTTTGGCCCCGGCAGTCCCGATTACTGCCCGAGTTAAAATCAAGGCTATATTGTTTCTATGTAGCTCACAGCACCAACACTGCTACAAATCACAAGAGCAGGCAATAAACACAATTTATTCCCAAAGCCCACAAAAGAACAAGGCAGCAATTCTATATAATGAATAGGAATGCTGGAACTTCTTTTAAAAAAAAGAACAATATAATAGTAGGGATGACTTATCCACTGGTGCAACTTGCCAGCAAAGTATCAGCTGTGGCTCAGTGGGTAGCACACTCACCTGTGAGTCAGAAGGTTGTAGGTTCAAGTCCCACTCCAGGGACTTGAGCACATAAAGCTAGGCCGACACTCCAGTGCAGTGCTGAGGGAGTGCTGCACTGGCGGAGGTGCCGCCTTTCGGAGAAGACATTAAACCGAGGCCCCGTCTGCTCTCTCGGGTGGGCGTAAAAGATCCCATGGTACCATTGGGACCAACGACATAGGTAGGAAGGGGGATGAGGTCCTGCATCAAGAATTTAGGGAGCTAGGTAACAGATTAAAGAGCAGGACCTCAAAGGTTGTAATCTCTGGATTACTCCCAGTGCCACGTGCTAGTGAGTATAGGAATGGGAGGATAGAGCAGATGAATGCGTGGCTAAAGAGTTGGTGTAGGGGGGAGGGTTTTACTTTCCTGGATCACTGGGCCTGCTTCTGGGAAAGGTGGGACTTGTACAAGTCGGACGGGTTGCACCTGAACCAGAGCGGGACAAATATCCTTGCGGGGAGGTTTGCTAGCACTGTTGGGGGGGTTTAAACTAACTTGGCAGGGGGATGGGATACAGAGGGGAGCTGAAATAGGGGGTGATGTGCTGCCAATTATAGAGAAAAAAACAAGTCAGCTTGGTAGACAGGGCAAATATATAAGGGGAAGGCTGGATGGCATCTATTTTAATGCAAGGAGTCTTGCAAATAAGGTGGATGAACTGAAGGTGTTGATAAACACATGGGAGTATGATATTGTTGCTATCACGGAGACATGGTTGAGGGAGGGGCAAGACTGGCAGCTCAATATTCCAGGGTACAGAATCTTCAGGCGAGACAGAGGGGGAGGTATAAGAGGAGGGGGTGTCGCAATATTAATTAAGGAGTCAATAACTGCAGTAAGGAGGGATGATATATTAGCAGGTTCCTCTAATGAGGCCATATGGGTGGAGCTTAAAAACAAAAAGGGGGCAAGCACTTTGCTGGGAGTGTACTATAGGCCTCCAAACAGTCAGGGGGAGATAGAGGAACAGATATGTAGGCAAATCTCAGAGAAATGTGCAAATAATAGGGTAATAATAATGGGGGATTTCAACTTCCCCAATATTAACTGGGATAGTCAGAGTGTGAAAGGCTCAGAGGGTGTAGAATTCTTAAAGTGCATCCAGGAGAGCTTTTTGAGCCAGCATGTAGAAAGTCCTACAAGAGAGGGGGCGGTACTGGACCTAATTCTAGGGAATGTGGCCGGCCAAGTGGAAAAAGTGCTAGTAGGTGAGCACTTTGGTGACAGTGACCATAATATGGTAAGATTTAAGGTGGTCATGGAAAAGGACAGGGATGGGCCGGAAATAAAGGTTCTAAATTGGGGGAAGGCCGATTTTAATAGGATAAGGCAGGATCTGGCCAAAATGGACTGGGATCAGCTACTTGTAGGAAAATCCGCATCAGAGCAATGGGAGGCTTTCAGAAGGGAGATTGGGATCATACAATGGCAACATGTTCCCGTAAAGGTCAAGGGTGGTTCCAAAAACCACAGGGAACCTTGGATGTCAGGGGATATACGAGAATGGATTAGGAAAAAAGGAGGGCTTTTGGCAGATACAAAAGGCTAAAGACGGAGGAAGCCCTAGAGGAGTACAAAAAGTGCAGGGGGATACTTAAAAAAGAAATTAGGAGATCAAGGAGGGGCCATGAAATAACACGGGCGAGCAAAATAAAGGAAAATCCTAAGATGTTTTATAAGTATATTAAGGGTAAGAGGATAACTAGGGAAAAATAGGGCCCATTAGGGACAAAAGTGGCAATCTGTGTGTGGAGCTGGAAGATGTAGGAGGGGTTCTAAATGAATTTTTTGCATCTGTTTTCACTATGGAGAAGGACGATGTAGACATAGAAATAGGGCGGGGGGATATGCTCGAACATATTCACATCGAGAGGGAGGAGGTATTGGCGGTTTTAGCTGGCCTAAAAATGGATAAATCCCCAGGCCCGGATGAAATGTATCCCAGACTGCTGTGTGAGGCAAAGGAAGAGATTGCAGGGGCTCTAACACATATATTCAGGACCTCTCTGGCCACAGGGGATGTGCCAGAGGACTGGAGAACCGCTAATGTAGTACCATTATTCAAGAAGGGAAGTAGGGAAAAACCGGGGAACTACAGGCCAGTGAGCCTAACATCAGTGGTAGGAAAATTATTGGAAAAAATTCTGAGGGACAAAATTTGTCTCCACTTGGAGAGGCAAGGATTAATCATGGATAGTCAACATGGCTTTGTCAAGGGAAGATCATGTCTGACTAATTTGATTGAATTTTTTGAGGGGGTGACTAGGTGTGTGGATGAGGGTAACGCAGTGGATGTGGCATATATGGATTTCAGTAAGGCCTTCGATAAAGTCCCGCACAGGAGACTGGTCAAGAAGGTAAGAGCCCATGGAATCCAGGGTGCCTTGGCACATTGGATACAAAACTGGCTTAGTGACAGAAGGCAGAGGGTGATGGTCGAAGGTTGTTTTTGTGACTGGAAGCCTGTGGCCAGTGGGGTACCACAGGGATCGGTGCTGGGTCCCTTGCTGTTTGTGGTCTACATTAATGACTTGGATATGAATGTAAAAGGTATGATCAGTAAGTTCGCGGATGATACAAAAATTGGTAGGGTGGTAAATAGCGAGGAGGGTAGCCTCAGTCTGCAGGACGATATAGATGGGTTGGTCAGATGGGCGGAACAGTGGCAAATGGAATTTAACCCGGAAAAGTGCGAGGTGATGCACTTTGGGGGGACTAACAAGGCAAGGGAATACACTATGAATGGTAAGACCCTAGGCAAGACGGAGGGTCAGAGGGATCTGGGTGTGCAAGTACACAGATCCCTGAAGGTGGCGGAACAGGTGGATAAGGTGGTAAAAAAGGCATATGGGATACTTGCCTTCATTAGCCGAGGCATTGAATATAAGAGCAAGGAGGTTATGATGGAACTGTATAAAACACTGGTTAGGCCACAGCTGGAATACTGTGTGCAGTTCTGGTCGCCACACTACAGGAAGGATGTGATCGCGTTGGAGAGGGTGCAGAGGAGGTTCACCAGGATGTTACCGGGGCTGGAGCACTTCAGCTATGAAGAGAGACTGGGCAGATTGGGTTTGTTTTCCTTGGAGCAGAGGAGGCTGAGGGGGGACATGATTGAGGTGTACAAAATTATGAGGGGCATAGATAGGATGGATGCTGAGGAGCTTTTTCCCTTAGTAGAGGGGTCAATAACTAGGGGGCATAGATTCAAGGTAAAGGGCGGGAGGTTTAGAGGGGATTTGAGAAAGAACTTTTTCACCCAGAGGGTGGTTGGAGTCTGGAACTCACTGCCTGAAAGGGTTGTGGAGGCAGGAACCCTCAACATTTAAGAAGCATTTGGATGAGCACTTGAAATGCCATAGCATACAAGGCTACGGACCAAATGCTGGAATATGGGATTAGATCAGACAGGGCTTGATGGCCGGCGCGGACACGATGGGCCGAAGGGCCTCTATCCGTGCTGTATAAGTCTATGACTCTATGACTATTTCGAAGAAGAGCAGGGGAGTTATCCCCAGTGTCCTGGCCAATATTTATCCTTCAACCAACATCACTAAAAACAAATTATCTGGTCATTATCACATTGCTGTTTATGGGTGCTTGCTGTGTGTAAATTGGCTGCCGCGTTGCCCACATTACAACAGTGACTCCAGTTCAAAATTACTTCATTGGCTGTAAAGCGCTTTGGGACATCCAGTGGTCGTGAAAGGCGCTATAGAAATGCAAGTCTTTCTTGTATATCAGAACTTAATGGACTTTGTTTTGAATTTCTCCTTCAAACACATGCAAAGATTGAGATTTTGCACTGGCCCGTTCTATGATGTTGGATAAACATAAATCCCTCCCACTCATACATTACAGAATTGCGCAGTAGTGACTGAGACAGAGTAAATTATTGGTGTTGCTGCATAACTGCACCGCGACAGTTTGGCACTGACATAACAACAGAAAATGCTGGAAAAACTCTGCAGGCCAGGCAACATCCGTGGAGAGAGAAATAGGGTCAACGTTTCAGGTCGAAACCCTTCGTCAGGAAATGAAACAGATTGAAACGTTGACTCTATTTCTCTCTCCACAGATATTGCCTGGCCTGCTGAGTTTTTCCAGCATTTTCTGTTGTTATTTCGGATTTCCAGCATCCGCAGTATTTTGCTATCGTAATAAGAGTTTGTAAATATAAGCACTTGTAAGTCATCACTTTTAAAAGAAAACACAATTAGCCCTTTTCCATTTGCTTCAGGAGTTATTTCCTCTGGGTGTATGCTGCAGCAATGGTGTTGTCACCTCACATGTCGCTGCACTATCACTTCATTCGCTGCCTCACCTTGAATCTCACTGGACACTGATGTCGTATTCCAGGTGGACAGATAATGCTCGTACAAATTTCCTCAAATGAATGATCCTCCAATGACAACTGGAAAATGCTACTGCAACTCAATCTGAAAACACTACTGCATTTTGTAATAGTATACTGCAGCTTAAGTACAAGTGACCAGTCTAATATATCTACCTGTCAACAACTCAGAATACACATGGGAATCCCGGAGCCGCAGGGAGATTTCTTTACAGCAGGACTTGACTCACTATCTCCAAGCTATCAATTCTTTATGATTATACAGTGGTTAAAAGAAAACTAAAAACAGCCACAATGGAAAACAGAGTGCTAAAGGAAATATTGTTGGAGGTTTAAAGGGTGGAATTACCTGGAACTGACACCAATTTCTGGAGCTCCTGCTTCAGATCCATTATATCTTTGCACAGCTGAATATCATCCATCCTGCAATTCAACATTACAGAAGTGTTATTAGTCATTTACAGGTAAATCAAAGAGTAATTTAGCATGTCAAGAAAAGTACTTTAATATATTTTTCACAATTTCAGTTTTTTTGGTCTTTTTATCTTCATGCAGCAATGTTTACTGAATGAAGAGTTTAACAAAGCCTGTTATAACATTTACATACTGGAACAACCAAAAGAATGGGTGGTGCCCCCTCTGCCAGCCGTGGCTCAGTGGGTAGCACTCTCACCTCAGAAAGATGTGGGTTCAAGTCCCACTCAAGAGACTTGAGCACAAAATCCAGGCTGACACTCCAGTGCAGCGCTGAGGGAGCGCTGCACTGTCGGAGGTGCCGTCTTTTGGATGAGACGTTAAACAGAGGCCCTGTCTGCCCCCTCAGGTGGACGTAAAAGATCCCATGGTGCTATTTCGAAGAAGATCAGGGGAGTTCTCCGGGTGTCCTGGCCAATATTTATCCCTCAACCAACACCAATAAAACAGATTATCTGGTCATTAATCACATTACTGTTTGTGGGACCTTGCTGTGCGCAAATTGGTTGCCGCGCTTCCTACATTATAACAGTGTCGACATTTCAAAAGTACTTCTTTGGCTGTAAAGCACTTTGTGGATTTCCTGAGGCCGTGAAAGATGCTGTATAAATTCAAGTTCTTTCCTTCTTAAACTAGAATACTATGTCTGCATGAAATGCCAGGGAGTATTAAAATCACTTAAGATTCATATTAGATTTCTAATTGTGTTTCTGATAAGCATACACAGATACATGTCTTTAACTGCCCAATTAACTGGTTAACTGGTTATATGGAACCTCAGTTGTATTCTCGTCCTGTTTTGGCGACTATTTAGGAATAGAGGAACAGGAGTAGGCCATTCAGCCCCTCAAGCTTGCTCCGCCATTCAATGAGATCATGGCTGATCTGTGGCCTAACTCCACATACCCGCCTTTGGCCCATATCCCTTAATACCTTTGGTTATCAGAAAGCTATCAATCTCCGATTTAAAATTAACAATTGATCTAGCATCAATTGCCGTTTACGGAAGAGTTCCAAACTTCGTGTATAGAAATGTTTCCTAATTTCACTACTGAAAGGTCTGGCTCTAATTTTTAGACTATGCCCCCTAGTCCTAAAATGCCCAACCAGCGGAAATAATTTCTTTCCATCTACCCTATCTGTTCCCCTTAATATCTTGAAAATTTTGAGCTGATCACCCTTTAACCTTCTAAATTCTAAGGAATACAACCCTAGGTTTAAACCTACAGTCCTCAGTTGATGCAGCTTTATTATCTCCACACTTATCACCTCCTAGAGCAATGGGAACTTTAGTGGATTCATTTTATTTCACATGAGAAATGGTGTTGCCCTCAAGGGTTTGTTCTCAGCTGAAGTGATTAACATTATCTCTCTAGCTTAGTGATCGAAGAGCGTGCCCGCATCATTTCGGTACTGCACTTCGTTAGAGAGCAAGCTTTTACCCTCCACTTAGACAGGCGAGAATGTCCTCGGTGCTGCTCCCACTCCATCGCGGCAGAAATCCCGTAAGCGCCCAGCCTAACTAGTTTGTTACAAATTCACGACAAGCATCACTACCATTAGTTGAGCGCCTGGGTTTCTATCCCAGTCACCATGCAGGTGAGCAGCGAGCCTGTCGTGTTAATTAGGTTCGGTATTTCCGGACGTGCATCACAGCACTTTGCTTAGGAGGTGTCGTATCCATGGCTCCGAGTTCCTGCAGCCTCCTGCTCCAGTTCATTAGCAGTGATGATGTAATCGCCCCAGTTCTTCAATCTGTTATTTACGTGTCATATCAATTAATGTTTATTACGCATTCAGCTCAATTTTATTTCATGTATTAAAGGATACAGAAATACATCATAAGCTCCCCTGATAGCTTAGTTGGTAAAGGCACTGCACAGTGAAGTACGAAGCCACACAGGCCAGAAGGTCCTAGGTTCAATCAAGCATTAGCTGATCAAGGTAGTAATTAAAGTACAGCAATTGGTCTCCTTTGAGGAATGATGTACAATCGAGTGCACAGCTGACGGGCATGAGGACGTATAAGAGAGTAAATTGCTTATCCCTTGAGCAGGGTCTGAATTTCCAATGAGAATATTTACTTGACATCACTGTTGATTATAGGCACTTGAGCTCATTCTCAGTAATGCACTCATTCCTATTAGTCATGACAATCAGTAACTGCAATGTGAATTTTTATTCCTATACTAATGGGTAAGGGGTGGGAAAATGGCCACTTTTGGGTTCAGACTCGGCGCTGCACGACCAGCAGGAGCCCAAAGCAAGAGGCCCGAGGCTTATGAGTATACTTGGCACTTGTCGCAACTCTATAGGCAGCTCGTCACTGTTCCCTTTAAGCTGCCTGGCCTTGCAGCCGTGCAGCGCTCTGGAGCTCCCGTGCAGCCGGCTCACCGGCTTTTAAATGGGAAAAACCGCGTGTGCGCCACATTTTGAATGGGCCACGCATCCAAAGAAAATGAAAGGGAACAGTGCAGCTCACGTGACCGAAGACTTCAATTTCAGGCCGCCAGCAGCCTGGCAGTAAGTCCCAGGAGGGGGGCAGGTTGGAGCAGGCTACAGGAGGAGCCTGTGGTGTCAGGGGAGCATTGTTCTCCTCTGGCTCCACAGGCACAGCTCTTTTTTTTTTAAATACATTCTTTTTCGCAGCCTACCTTTGGTTGGCAGCCACCGGGGCCACTGAAAGTTCCTGAGTGGGGCAAGCCTGCCCCACTCGTCGGAGACAAATTTCTAAAAGGGGTCCTCAATAGGCTTTAGGCCCTTCATTTACATATTCAAGGAGCCTAGCACCTGTGCTAGGCGTCCGCCAGGGATGTCTAAATCATCAGCCCCACGAGTTTCGCAGTGGAATAAATGGCTCCAGTGGGAGGCGCTAACGGGGCCCAAATAGCTTTTTGCCCCCCCCCCCAGGCGATAACTGCGCTTCCCACGAAATTCCGCAGGAGGTTAGCGGTGGAGCTACCGGGTATCGCCCCCGATATTCTGCGCCCGGAGATCATGACGTCATCTCCGGGCACAGCGCCTCGGGAGAAAAATTCGCACTCGCGCCCCACAGCAGCGCCGGGCGATGTTACCGACTGCCGCAGGGGTCGCAAACAGTGAGGTCGGCCGCTCGCGGGAGGCAACTTAAAGGCGCGGTGGCTGGCTGGCCCCCAAAAAAAATTCCGATTAAAAAAAATTTTTTTTTTGGCCACTGGTCGCACCATCTTTGCCGCGATCGCACAGCCCAGCACTCTGCTTGAGAGCCGGGCTGATCACGCAGCATTCCCGCTCCCGTGGCCCAGAAATCTACTGAGCACATCGCCCACCTCTTGCGCTCCAAGGGGCAAGAGGAGAGCTTGATTTAGCGTTCCACTTCCCTCTTGGAGCAAAAAGAGGGAATTTAACAAATGTTTGAAAAGGTTAGCACTTGGCGCTAACTTTCCAAACATTTTTCACTTCGCGCCCCAAACGGCCCTCTCGGGGAATTTCTCCCCCCTACTGTTTAGGTTCAAGGAACCGAGGGAGGGGGCAGTCTAAAACAGGGCAGGTCAGTAACCAACCAATTCACACCATCCTGTGGACACATGATCAGTTGCAGAGATTAGAGTAATTAGACTACTGCAGATTCAGTTTCTTTCTTCCTCCTTTTCTGCCAATTTTCTTCCCCCTTTTGTTGTGTCCGTGTATAATAAGACACAGACTGCAGGAGAACGGTATAACAGGTGTTTACTCAACGTGGCTCACACTGAACTGATCTGTACAGATTACTACTCAGTGTTTTATACAGGTGTGGTCACTGCCGGTACTGCAGTATACATGAGCTGTAAAAGATAGTTCCCCCCTTAAAAGGTATATACATTACACCTTTCTCCCCTGAAGGCCCTGACGTTTTGCTCGAAGATGGTTCCATAAGTGCTGGTCACTGTCCAGTACCTCACAAGTAGCCACTATTGATATGCGAGTCGAAACAGGGAGCATCAGCAGGCTATTCTCCACAGGAGCATCACAGCCAAGCCTCACCCTGTCCTTTCTCAACATCCAGTTATGTGCTTCCAGCAGGGCCTGCTGGATAGAAACATAGGCCGGAATTTTAACATTTTGACTCACTGGGTGCAGAGGGGGTTGAGGGCGGGGGTCGACGGTAGCGCGCGGGAAACCCGGAAGTCAGTGCAACGTGTCTCGCAGTGGCTTTTTAGCCCAGCCATTGCATTTGCATCTGACTTCCGGGTTTCCCGACCAATTAGCGTGAGCGGGCGTGATGACGACTCGCATGAGTCGATTTCAACTGCACTATTTAAAGGGACACTGCAAAGATGACAGCTGAAGGATTGTGGAGGTGGGGGAAACAGAGCAACGATCTGGAGTGAAGAAGTCACAACGTTCCAAAGCTGCGCCGTGCTTTTCAGCTGCCTGCCTACAGCTGATCCCGCGTTGTGTAAGGGCTCACAGGGACATACTGTTCCCTGCTGACTGGAGGAAGAAGCCTGCCAGTGAGACCAAGAAGGCATGGCTGGAGATAGCTCAGGAGTTGAGCAGCAGGAGTGTGGTGCCACGCTCCTGGACACAGTGCCGGAAGCACTTTAATGACCTAATGAGGGCAGGAAAGGTGAGTACACTGGCACATTCAACTACATCCTGCTGTGCTCATCACGTCAACCCCCTCACTCTGCCTTCCCAAGCCTACTCCTGCACATCACTCCTCACACCAACTTACCTTGCAGGTGCATCCATCTCTCTCTGTCTATGCACCTATTCACATCCCCATCTGACCATCCACCACTGACACTCACCATCATCTTAATGCAATGTCACATCTCTCCCTCAGTCACCCTCAAGAAGTGTTGTCCAGCCATCTTTTCAACACATTCCATTGCAGAAGAGAGCACAGAACACCAGGGAGAGGAAGAGAACCAGAGGTGGCCCTCCAGCCATCTCAATACTCACAGCTGCCGAGGAGGACGCACTGGAGATAAGCAGAGTATCGGCATGCCTGGCCATCGGAGATGGAAAGATGGGGGCCTCCTGCTACCTGGTGACAGAACTAAATATCACACAGCCACACGGCATACAACACTCAGTCATGTTGATTTGATGTCAGCAGTCAGTGAAAGATGATCATGTGTAATGTTCACTTAAAACATTCTTACCATGACAGTTCTAATGCATGTCTTTAATCTCTCACAGGGCCATCAAGCATCCCGCAGGAGGTGATCCAAGAGGACGACGTGACTCCTCAGAGGAGGTCACTCACTCTGAGGGGGCACCGTCACAGGACTCCTGCAGAGCAAGCACCAGCTCAGATACTCACTCTTTGGTGGGTCCAGTAAGACAGATAGTTGGGATTTCACCTGGTGTGTCACAAACCACAAGTGAGCAAGAGCAGATGATGGAGTCAAGGACAGCAGTGGAGAGTCCTCGTCGGAGGGCGCAGGATGCTCCAAGCTCTGCTCAGCTGGACGCAGATGCTGAAACTTGAGGGCCGTCAACGAAGAGGATAATTCTGGGGCAGCAGCAAAAAATGTGTGAGGTACTGGCAGGCTTTCCAGCCACACTGTGCATGCTTGCAGAAGATTGGAGGAGTCCATCTCAAGCATGACTGGCATGATGTCGCAGGCCTTTGCGATAATGTCTTTGTCCATGGAAAGAGTGGCCACCTGCACGGAGCATCAAATGCAGCAGTCAAATGAGTGCATGCTTGCCATCACCAATGGCTTGCACACTCTGAATGCCACCTTAAATAAGGCTGATGAAGCCCTAGCCTTGGCTCTCCAGCTCATTGCTAGCAGAGAAGTGCGGGTGGCCCATGAGAGGGAAGATGGAGAAAGGCGACATGGAAGTGGGGACTCTGCTCAAAGCGCTTCCACTTCTCACCCATTGCTCCCCCCCCACCCCCACCCCCGCACCCCCAGCCTCAGTCAGTGCCCCACATGCTGCCTCATGTCCCGATGGCCAAGTCTGCCCCTGCACAGATGCAGGTGGAGCAGCCTTTGGCAGGGTCCTCACGGGCTCCAAAGCCCAAAGGACGTCGGACAAGAGCATCTCAGCAGTCAGAGCAGGGATCTGAGCAGCCTGCCTCTACCTCTGCTGAAACCACAGGGATTGCACCACGTAGGAGTAGCAGAAAAAGGAAGATGAAAGACTTGTAGTTGCACAAGAATATGCACGTAGGTGTGTTACACAATGTTGCATTGTTAAGTTTCTGTTTAAATTTTGAGCCACGTAAATATTATTTCTTTGCACCACTTTCCCGTCTTTCCCATGTTTGCCTGCTGCCTGCCAAGTGGCCTTCTCACTTATGATGAATGGTAAGACAAGACTTAAATGTGAACAATGGGTGTCTGTGAAAGGGCTGCTTTGTTGATTGCAGGACTGTCTGTGCTGGCCGAGGTGGTGGGGGTTGGGGGGATTGGGGGAGTGGGTTCAGTATGTTCTTCTTCTTCTTAGGCAGTCCCTCGGAACCGAGGATGACTTGCTTCCACACTTAAAATGAGTTCTCAGGTGACTGATGAGTCCAATGTGGGACCTACAGTCTCTGTCACAGGTGGGGCAGACGGTGGTTGAAGGGGCTGGTGGGTGGGGTGCTTGGGTTGACGTGCGCTCCTTCCGCTCTTTGTGCTTGGCTTCCGCTTGCTCCGAGCGAAGAGACTTGAGGTGTACAGCGCCTTCCCAGATGCTTCTCCTCCACTTTGTGCAGTCTTGGACCAGGGATTCCCAGGTGTCAGTGGGATGTTGCACTTTTTCAAGGAGGCTTTGAGGGTGTCCTTGAAGCGTTTCCTCTGCCCACCTGGGGCTCTCTTGCCGTGTCGGAGCTCCAAGTAGAACGCTTGTTTTGGGAGTCTCAAATTGGGCATGCGGACGATGTGGCCCGTCCATCGGAGCTGATCGAGCGTGGTCAGAGCTTCGATGCTGGGGATGTTGGCCTGAGCAAGAACACGGACGTTGGTGCGCCTATCCCTCAAATGGATTGCAGGATCTTGCGGAGGCAGCATTGGTGGTACCTCTCCAGTGCTTTGAGGTGCCTGCTGTACATGGTCCATGTGGTGATTATTCTTTATGTTAGTAAGAAGTATTGTGATTGGTTGTTTGTTTCCTGCCTTGGGATATATGCTGTAATCTCATTGGTAGTTGATGTCATGTGATTTGTGGTGGCCATCTTAAATTCAGTTCTTTCTAGCTTTGGTTGGGATTGGGTGTGGAAAGATGTGCTACAGGATTTTAAAGTTAATAAAGCCTAGATTAGAAAGGCAAATCTATTCTTTATTTCAATTTATTAACTTTATGTCAGAATGGAGCGATATCTTCAACCAGAACGATTCAATGCTGACCCTAATTCTGCTGGAGTGGATGATAAATAGAAACACTGGTATTGTACATTTAAAAACTTTTTGGGCATGTTGGATCAAGAGTCTCTAAATAAGTTGAATATGCTGATCAACTACATTGCTCCGGATGTGTATAAGTATATTTTGGACTGTAAAACTTACGAAGTGGCTATTTCTACATTGGAAAAGATTTTTGTTAAACCAAAGAATGAGGTATTTGCACGTCACCTTCTATCTGCCCGTAGGCAGCAGGTGGGAGAATCTTTGGATACTTATTTACAAGCACTTCGGTGCCTTAGTGTTAACTGTAATTATAAGGCCGTGACGGCTGAAGAATATAAGGAAGAATTGGTACGGGATGCTTTTATTAATGGATTACTGTCTAGATCAATTCGTCAGCGGTTGTTAGAAAATAAGACTTTGGATCTTAAGAGTGCTTTTGAGCAAGCTTCTACATTGGATGTGGCTCAGAGAAGTTCAGATTCTTATGCTCTTTTTAATCGGCCTGTGACTGTGGTTTCGGCAGTTCCGGATGAAAAGGAATTATGTGGACTTAATAGGAGTGGTTTACTAGATTCTGAAACAGTTTCTACTTCGGCGGCTGTTGCCTCTAGGATTCAGAAGTGTTATTTTTGTGGGAACGTCCGGCACCCTCGTCTGAAGCGTCCTGCTCAGGAGGCTGTGTGTAGTAAATGCAGCAAGAGAGGTCATTACGCACGTGTGTGTAAATCATCAGGTTCAATTACCTCCTCTGTAACTATTCAGCCTTTAGATAGGGCGTTTATTGCATCAATTTCTGCTGCATTTGCTCATGGCCTAAATAAAGCTATAGTTACGGCCCAAGTTAATGGGTTGGAAGTGAAGGCCCTTATAGATACGGGCAGTACCGAGAGTTTTATAAGTCTTCAGTTTGCGAAGGAGAAGCATTTGAAAATTTTGCCTGTTACGTATCAGGTGTGTATGGCTCAGACGACTCTCACTTCACAAGTAGCTGGTTGTTGCCTTGTGGAAATTGATTCTTCTAGGTAATACGTATACTGATATACGCCTATCTGTTTTGCCTAATCTCTGTGCGGATATTTTGATTGGTCATGATGTGCTTCAGTTACACGAGTCTCTTAGTCTTTCATTTGGAGGGACTAAGCCACCTTTATCTATTTGTGGATGAACCTCTTTATCCATTTCTCCATTATCACTTTTTTCCAATGTGATGCCGGATTGTAAGCCAATTGCTACCAAGTCAAGAAGGTATAGCAGTCAGGATAGAGAATTTATTAATTCTGAAGTTCAACGTCTCTTATTGGAAGGAATCATTGAACCTAGTTGTTCGCCTTGGCGAGCACAGGTAGTTGTCACGACTAACGAGAGACATAAGAAACGAATGGTGATAGACTATTCCCAAACTATTAATAGGTATACTCAATTAGATGTGTACCCCTTGCCTAAGATTGATGAGCTTATCAACAAAGTATCTCAGTATAAGGTTTTTAGCACTATTGACTTAAAGGGTGCTTATCATCAGATTCCTATTGTTAAGAAGGATCAACCATATACGGCCTTTGAGGCTGGTGGAAAACTGTATCAGTTTTGCCGAATACCATTTGGTGTTACTAATGGTGTTGCTTGTTTTCAACGGGCAATGGATGCTTTTATAAGTGATAATTCTCTCTCTGACACCTTTTCATACTTAGATGACATCACAGTGTGTGGCAAATCAAGGGTGGAGCATGATTCTAATTTAAAAAGATTCCTTCAAGCTGCGGAAAAAGTTGGTTTAACTTTTAATAAAGAGAAGTGTATCTTTTCAACCACTGAGGTAAATCTATTGGGGTACATTATCTTGGGAAACAAGATTAAACCAGATCCAGAACGTCTGCGACCATTGATTGATTTACCTTGTCCTACTAATTCTAAGGCTTTGCAACGAGTTGTTGGACTGTTTTCTTACTATTCTAATTGGATTGCAAATTTTTCACAGAAGATCCGGCCTCTTATTCGGGTTACGACATATCCTCTATCATGGGAGGCCAGGACGTGTTTTGATAATTTAAAAAAGGATATCCTTGGAGCAGTTGTGCATTCTATTGATGAGCAGGTTCCTTTTGTGATTGAGACGGACGCTTCTGATTTTGCAATTGGGGCTACTCTGAACCAAAATGGAAGACCTGTGGCCTTTTTCTCACGTACCTTGAACAATAGTGAAAAAAGGCATTCTTCAATAGAGAAAGAGGCGTATGCAATAGTAGAAGCACTGCGTAAATGGAGACATTATTTATCGGGGCGACATTTTACGTTGGTAACTGATCAAAAGTCTGTGTCCTTTATGTTTGATGTCAAACATTTTGGAAAGATTAAGAATGATAAAATAATGAGGTGGAGGATTGAGTTGGCATGTTACCATTTTGATATAGTTTATCGTCCGGGGAAGGATAATGTTGCTGCTGATGCGCTGTCGAGGGCTTATTGGTCTGTGATTCACGGAGATACGCTTATTAATCTTCACAATGCCTTATGCCATCCTGGGGTTACGAGGATGATACACTTCGTACGCAGTAAGAATTTGCCCTTTTCAGTTGAAGACGTCAAGCGGATGACTTCATCATGTTCTATCTGTGCTCGGTGTAAACCGAATTTCTTTAAGCCTCAACGAACTCATCTTATAAAGGCTACTTCTCCTTTTGAACGTTTGAGCGTCGATTTTAAGGGGCCTCTTCCTTCAACTACTCAAAACCGATATATATTTACTGTTGTGGATGAGTTTTCAAGGTTCCCTTTTGCTTTTCCTTGCGCAGATGTATCAGCTGCTACAGTTATCAAATGTCTGACTCAACTTTTTGTTATCTTTGGGATGCCTGCGTATATCCATTCGGATCAGGGAAGTTCTTTTATGTCTTCCCAGTTGAAGGAATACCTTCAGAGTCGGGGGAATTTCTACTAGTAGAACTACCCCGTATAATCCCCAGGGTAATGGACAGTGCGAACGATACAATGGGGTGATCTGGAAGGCAGTTATGTTGGCTTTGACATCCCGGAACCTTAAGAATACACAGTGGGAAATGGTACTGCCTGATGCCCTGCATTCCATTAGATCATTGCTTTCAACGGCTACTAATGTGACCCCCCATGAAAGGCTCTTTAACTATCCGCGGAGATCTACTACGGGATATTCGGTACCTTCATGGCTTACTATGCAGGGACCTGTGCTGCTTCGACGCCATGTTAGATTGTCAAAATATGATCCTTTAGTGGAGGATTTGGAGCTGTTGGAGGCAAATTCCCAATATGCTCATACTCGATTCCAAGATGGGAAAGAAAGTACCATTTCAATTAAAGACTTGGCTCCTTGTGGTGGCCAGCCCTCTTCTGAGGATATTAACAATAGTCATGATTCAGATAATGTGGATGCTGTTACAGATACTATGAATATTTCCAATCCGATTGCAGATAATTATACTTCTATTAGTCAGCCCTCGATGGATGTTTATGACCGTCCCAGTTTACCTCCTGATGGGATTTCTAATCCGGAAACCGTTGAGAATCGGGATATGGATAGCCTTCCTGCAGAAGATACTTCTGTGTCTCCTGGTGTGGGAGGGCAAGGAATTTCACCAAGGTTAAGAAGGTCGACACGAACAAGATATCCAGTCGACCGATTGAAAATGGACTTTTAAATTGATAGTGGTGTTTTAAAATTATTGAAATATTATATTATATTGTTTTAGTTGAGAGATACTTAATACTTATGTGCAATGTTACTATTTGTTGTTGTCACTTAGTATTGTGTCATGTTGAATAGTTTTATTCTTGTCTGTGCATAGTTTTAGTTGTAAATAATTAATTATAAATTGTAAAGGTTATTTAGGTTGGAGTATATTTTAAAAGGAGGGGTGAATGTGGTGATTATTCTTTATGTTAGTAAGAAGTATTGTGATTGGTTGTTTGTTTCCTGCCTTGGGATATATGCTGTAATCTCATTGGTAGTTGATGTCATGTGATTTGTGGTGGCCATCTTAAATTCAGTTCTTTCTAGCTTTGGTTGGGACTGGGTGTGGAAAGATGTGCTACAGGATTTTAAAGTTAATAAAGCCTAGATTAGAAAGGCAAATCTATTCTTTATTTCAGTCCATCATACAGGAGGGCGGGTATCACTGCTACTCTGTAGACCATGAGCTTAGTGCCGGGTTTGAGGTCCTGGTCTTCAAACACTCTCTTCCCCAGGTGACCGAAGGCTGCACTGGCACACTGAAGTTCTTAAGGCTAAAGGGATCAAGGGATATGGGGAGAAAGCAGGGACCGGGTACTGAATTTGGATGATCAGCCATGATCTCATTAAATGTCGGAGCAGGCTCGAGGGGCCGAATGGCCTACTCCTGCTCCTATCTTCTATGTTTCTATGTTTCTATGATCTGTGGTAAGTCATACAGGCATTACAATGTGAGCAGAGGAGAAAAACAGCAGAATTCTTTCTGAAATGCTTAATTAAAATGAACCTTGGCTGCAGGTCCTGTATTCTAAAGCTTGTAGATGTGTAAATTGGCTGCCATGGCAACACCATTACTCAGATGTACTTATTTTCTCTCTAATGCCGCGCACCAATGGTCAGACAACAGGGTTTCAGCTAATGTCAACTCTGTAACTGGCTACTTGGCAGTTTGCAAAAGTGTTCCAATATAAATCCTTTGCTTCTTGTTCCGCATACATGGCACTTTTACAGATTATGCTACATCAAGAAGTACCATCCTACCTGTATAAAGTATGTACAAAGTACACCCTATGCGTGTCGCATTCCAACGTGTCACAGTAAGCCACAGTTACTTGGAATTCCCTGCAGTAATCTGTTCAAGCTGCTTATCAAGATTGCCTCCTGGAATGATGGCTGGTGCAACCTGTTCTGCCCATTATTCCCAACTGTTACATCACTTGCTCAGTACCACATCCCTTATCAGGAGGATCAGTATCCAGTTGGCCTCTTCGCACTTAGGCAGATCAAGTAACCCCTTCTATCGATCCACGCATTCCAGACAGCTAAAACTGGCTTTTTTTCCTAATTGCAATTTGCAGTACTTTCAAAGGTCAACTTCATCTCAGTTCTAACTCTGGGTGTTCAACGATCATTTACCCGTACAGATACAAGGGTAGAAAACCAAATTCCAAACCCATTCTAACCCACATTGAGGTAATGCAGCAAATACCAAAAGTAGGCCTAAAGGCGGCTACAGAACTTTCAAAATGTAATTTAAATAAAAAAAGACTAAATAATAAAACTATCACCATGGTGCACACAGAGGTCACAGTGGGGTCACGTAAACAATACTTTAGGCAACATTTAAACCTGATGTTATATGACACATGGCTTTACTGTTTGTGTTAGTCACTCAACCTTTGCTTGTCACATATATATACTGCTATCAATTCTCTGTTTAATTGATAGCACTATTTCAGAAATGCAGAAGTAGTCAGTTTGATCTGTACTACTACTAGCCCAGAATTAATCTATTCATATGGTTGCCAGTATAATTAACTTTACTACTAGTAATTATAAAACTGTTTAACCTGAAAGTATTTTGTTCCAAAAAGATAACTACATTCAGCTAATAAATCCAATCCAATCTAAAACTGTTTGTCATTCTCACTGAATTTGATCGCTTCATTAAACAAGCAGTAAAAAAGTCCAATTAATATGATGAACTTTGTAAGGTGCTGCACAATTGTTTTCATTAGGACCTGGTAGCCAGGGACACACAATGATTAGTTGCCCTAATTACCATGTGTCCTTGCCACTCCAGAAAGTGATTCTCAGGCACATTGTTCTTAGAGATTATTTATAATTTACTCCTCAAATCAATAAGGTTCTTACACAGTGAATAACAGATTTCACAAATTTATTAAACATACAGTATATGTAATAGTACTGAAACATATACTTACAACCAGACATAATAATGGTTGGTTGGGGATTCAAACGTGTTGCAGTTCTGAGCTCAGTATCTTAGGCCTTTACCAATCCAAATTCTCATTACAAACAGCCAATTTTTATACATTTCTCTTACTCCCTCCATGTGACAATTCGAGCTGAAAAGTGATGGGAAAAATTCTAACAAATAGGGCACGCTCCAGCAAATTCTGGGCCAATGTTCTTTGAGATAAACAAAGCCTGTGCCAGGCTGGTCATGTTGCAAATGAGGTACAATAATATCAAACAGTTAGGGCTGGATTTTGTGAATGGAGGCGAGTTGGAGGCAGGACTGCTGCTTGTTGTGTCAATGTCCCGCCTCCATCCTCGCCTGATCAACCAGAGGGATTTTTCCCTGATAGAGCTTGGTAAGCCCACCCTGCGGGCTCAGCAAGCCAATTAGGGAGGAAGTCACTGACAGAGCACGTCAACGTCAGACGTGCTATCTGTCAAGACTTCTTGAAAGAAGAAATGTCAGTGTTTGATAGCTCTGTGAAGCTGTCAAACACTGACATTCTCTTTAGTTTGATGAGTTCTTGTGTGCAGGATTCATCAAACCTTTCTACAGTACTTTGTAAATTTCACATGGCTGTTGGTTCGGAGGTTCCAACAGCCTTTCTGTGAAATTGACAAGGAGGATGTCGGCTCCCCCAATCCACCGCAGCTGAAGGCTATAGGAAGAAAACAAGGTAAGTGAACAGTTTTTAAAACTTATCACTCACCTTGCATACTTACCACTCCACACTTGCACCCATTACTTCCAGATGCCTCCGACCCCCTCCACGTCTCCTCCAACCTGGCGGGGTTCTCCGAGGTCGGGACGCCTTCACCTGTGAAGGTAAAATGGTACTAATCCTTTTTTCTTAAGGATTAAATGCCTTTCCCGCCTCCAGGAGACGGGACCCGAAGCTGCACATCTTCCTGCCTCCTGGCAAAAGGACACAAAGGTGGGGGGGGGGGGGGCGGGTTTGCCATCCGCCTCCACTTTCTCCGAATTTACCGGCTGTCCCGCCTCCACGCCCGCCTCCTCAGGGCTTGGAAAATCTAGCCCTTAATGTCTAGTCTGTATGCGTTAACATTTATTACTAAAAACAAAAAGAAATGAGCTATTTTTATTGTCACTAATAAGTGTTCTAAGTAGACAGCTTGCAAACCCATTACACACAACTGCAGTTTGAACTATTCCTATAAAGTGGGGTGAAACAATGCAACATTGGTGAAGGGAAGAGATGAATGCTTTACTGTTTCACCACCAACTTATATTACTTCCTGCTGACTGGCCATACTACTCAAGGTTCTTCTTTATGTTCTGCTGATGTTAGCACAGATTGTGCTGCAAGGGTTTGTTATCCCTTATTAATAAGCTACTAATTATTTCAGGAGGTCCAGTATATTCAAAGAGTGTTTAGCAAACCTGGATTCTCGACAAATAGTAAATTCAGAAGTTAAAGTGAAAATGACAGCTTGACAATATTTTATGGGCTTTTGGCAACTATTTTTTTCTTTTGCCAGGCCATTGCTTATTGCAAAATGCCAAAATAAAAAAAGGCCTTATCAACAAGAAGAGGAGAAATTCCAATAGATATTTAGCAGACGGAAGGGAATTTGGCAGATTGGGTTAGATTCCAACACTTCCTGCTGCCTGGTCACAGCAGTTGGTGAGATGGAGGTAACTCCTATCATTCAGTCAGCTGGAATCCAGGGTGTGCATCAGGCCATGTTAAAATGAGAACAATGGGGATAAATCCTTTTTTTTTAAATGCAGTTTTAAAACATGGTATTCTGCTTACCTCGGGACTTGTGGTACACCAGTGGCACTGGCGCATTTCGCCTGGCACGTTACACATTGCCAATGCATAGAAAGGACTGCCCTGGGTTTTCTGCTGCCCTCTCGCGTAAATGCAGCTGGTGTGCTCCCAGCATGACTTGCATCACGCACTGGGAGCGTAGCGGATTGAATTTCATGGACAAGAGCAGAAATCTGCAGATGCTGCTTCTTAAAGTGACTTCCTGTTGCTGACTAAGTTTGAAATTGGGCATTTTTAAGCGACATATGACGTTTTACTAAGTTAAAGGTGCTATATCAATGCCAGTTGTTTTCTGTTGTGTATTATGGTGAGATGAGGCAGGAAACTGCTAAAGTCCAGGGGGAAGCAAGGACAGTCAGGTTAAGTATTTTGAAACCGTATAAAAGGGAGCAAATAAACATCCAATCCAAAAAGCAAGCAATGCTATAATGACAAGAAACCAAATATTGCACCAAAAGAGGACTAATCTTATCAAAAGTTCCAGCTGGACTGTTTTAAGACTACTTCCAACTTTTAAGGGTGCACAGCAATGGGGCAACAAATCAACATTTCCCAGGCACCAAGGACACCACCCACTCCAACACCCCAAAATGAATGCACCATGGAGCAATTCAAGCCTCCTGTGTAGCCCCATAGGAAAACCCAGTCTAGGGCAAATAGCGCATAACAGACACAAGGGCAAGATCCTGGATTTCCATTGGCCAGTGCATACCTGTGTCATCAACGTATGGGAGTGCAACATCAGCTTCTTAATGTTCACTAGAAATTGTAGCAAAAAACTGATTGGATTCACACAGCTTTGACAGAATGTGTACATGTTTGGGGATATGTGATATCATTAGTTCTGTAGCTGTATGTTGTGATTTTGTATCTAGTGTGATCCTAACATGGGCAGACTTAGATTGGAAACTCCATCTTAAACTCAATAACATAAATTATACTATATATAAATACTGATGACATGGCTATTTATACAGTAGTAGAAATGCAGTACATACAATTAAACCTGGTAAATGAGTTATCATGAAATGTAAGATCAGGATTTCTATTATCTCAGATATGAGTAGCCAATAGGTAAGTGAAAAGCCACCTTATCGAAAGAGGAGCTGGAGTTCACCTTCACACTTTGACTACAACTTGTCAGGGATGGGTTAACTGTCCCCAGATATGCACCTGTCTTACTGCTTTATAAACTTAATAAAGATATTTGGCTTAGAATAGAGCCACTTCACCATATGATTTCGCCTACTTAGACACCCCACAGTTTCCAAGTATATGGAGGAGTGAGGAGGTAATAACAACAATTTTCAAGTCACTTCAAGAACGCTCCATCCTTTCAATCCAGACAAATCCCTGGCCCAGAAAAATGATTCCAAGAAAATTGCAATGACAAGAAGAGTCTTGACTTTAACATCAAGAATCAAAGAATAAATTCATGTTTCATTCTTCTACATTAGAGGATCCCAATCCGGGTCATCTCTCTTTCAGCCGCAGTGGTCTATCAACACTTTCCCTCTCACATTGCCCATTGTTAATAGCACAAGTGATGATCTTTAGCTACCCATAGCTGGTCCATTAATTGGAAATGAGGTACCTTATAACATAAAAACATTAAGATGCTGTTGTGATAGAGCTCTTTTTTTAATTTTCTATTTAATCACCATAGACAGTATTTGTTGAGTCATATATTCCTCACAGCGAAACATTATTGTTTAAATCAATGCCCATCTTCCGCTTCATTATTCTTTTATATTAAATCCCAAATTATTTCTCATTAGTTTAGAAATAGGTTTTCATCAAAAGTGCTATATTTAAATACAATGAGGTAGAAATTGGAGCCTGCTGCGTCCATTTTTTGGCCAAAAGCACCAATTGCACGGTGCTGTCTCCCACACCCCATGCGCACTTTGGTGGATGCTTTGTGATATGCGAAGTGGTGGTAATTATACTAATAGTAGCACTAACACCAAAACAACCATTCTGCTGTTCAATGTAAGCATGCAGTAACTTCACTGCACAGAGAATGGCTCTGGCCAATGTCAGTAACTCAACTTTATTCCTGTTGTATTAATTTAGCTCCCTTGCACTGTTTAGATCAGTCATTTGTCCAATTCTGTTTGATGAATAACATCATCTGAATGTACTAAACAAAATATCCAGAACCAAAAGGCAGAAAAATGATGGGATGTTAAAGTGGATCAGAACTCTTTGTACTGAGATAACTTTTTTTTTAAAGATCCACTGATGATCAGCACCCTTTTATATTCTCAATAGAATAGCTTACTCAGAAAGCAGTTTGACTCTTCTTTCTAAGAAATGCTAAATTTGAGCTAACAAGCTTAGTCAACAGCAGTATAGGAACATGTCTTCACCTTTGTACTTGTGTCCCTATTAACATGGGAGAAATACATCATTATTCAGAAGCAATCTTTTATTCTGTAACCACTGTGAGCTCTAGTTTTACAGCTTGCAGCACTTTTCCTGGGATAGTCATTAAATTGAAGCAATTTATATTTGTATTCAAAGACAATGGCATGCAATAGTGTTCTTGACTATGAACACCTACCACAAGTAATTCAATTTACCAAGCAAGATCAGCAAGATCCACTTATCTTTCCACCTCCTCCTCCTACATACACCCGGGATAGGAGATTTCTTTTTCTCCCTCTCTTTTAGGTCTTGTAGTAAGTCGGCAACTTGTTCCGTAACTATCTCATATAAGACATGCAAGGGTAGAAAAGGTTGGAGAAAAGAATTTGGGTCTGATTGTTGACCACAATTTGAAAGTATTCAGTCAAAATGAATTACAACAGTCATTAAATGTACTTCATTATAAACTGAAACAAGTTATTTTAACTCTGTATATAACTCATAAATAAGGTTATTGCGTGCAGTTTTTGGCAATCCATCTTCAAAAGAATATTGATGCACTGGAGAGAGGTTAGAGAATAGTGATGAGGAGGATTCCAGGACTTAAGACTCTAAGTTATGAAGAGAAACTCAAAGAAATAAACTTGCTCTCATTGGATATAAACAAGATTTAGAACGATTACTTAACTTGAACTGTGAGCACAGAACTATAGGAAACAAGCACAAAATTAAGAAGCCGCAAGTGAGGCTAAAGATAAGAAGGAACTTTCCTTTCCCCCAGAGCATATATTTAGCATATAATTAAGAACAAGACTGAAGCTTATCAGGTTAGCTATATTGAGTACAGATTAAATACACCATTGAAACATGATTGGTCCTGTGTTGCTGGGCAAACGTTTGAGAAGAGGAACTGGGCAGAGCTGACTATTGTATCTTATTAGTTAAAGTTATTAGTTAGGCTAATAATTGATTACTTTGTGGCAGTACCACTGGTTGTCCCTTACATTGAGACACATAATTCCCTTTAACTTACCTTTTGGGGCCGTTGCCCTTTTAACTTACCTTTTGGGGCCATTGCCCCTTTAAGGCGCGCCCTAGCGCGCTGACATCACGTCACGTACGACGTGATGTGCATGCACCGGCACAGCCCGGCCTAGCGTCTTCGGCCTCAACGGCCAGCCGATGGGAGCGACGCGATCTTCCGCTCTCGCGGCAAGCACCGGCCTCCCGACTTCGGCCTCAACGGCCAGCAACGCACATCACGTGATGCCCTAAGCGCGGGAAACGCGAACAACGTGATGACGTCACAACACAAACGCAATGACGTCATCACGCTCCCCACAGGACTGCGAACTCAGTCCTCGTGGAGTCCCTGCTGGGACAAGACCTACACCACGGTGCTCCTACAGTCAGCCATCTTACCTGCTGTAATTATTCTGTTCCTGTAAATAAACAACTTATTTATAGTTCGTCGAAGTCAAACTCTCTTATTTAGTGGCGATCTACACGAACCGCTACATTGGTGACCCCACGACGTGAGTACGGGAGCTCATCAATTCCAACGCTACAATTGGTGAACCCGTATCCGTGAACGATTTTCACGGTAGCAACGCGCGCCTGAACCTCGTCTTCACTCAAGACGACCAACGCACAACCGACGAACAACCACGGAACAGCAACCGCCTAACACCGATTCCACCACAAGCGACCCCGTCTTTGCGAACGTCTTCGCAATGGAAGCGCAGTTTGGAGGTGAGCCCGTTTTTCACGAACGATTTCACAGAGGTAGAGCACGACCAACGGCAACCGTCATCCACCAACGCTACAATTGGTGGGTTTGTGAACGTCTTTCACAAACGAAGCACGCTATGGAAGCATCAGCCGTTCTGCTGTCGCTACCGCAATCCAGGGAGCCACGGTCTCCCTCGTGCTTTATGAAGACAGAAGTCCTGTTCGCCAAGAACATCAATGCGGCACAGACCACGCACATGCTCACGGTCTCTGTATTCGACTCTTCTACCGCCACACAGATCGTCCGCCTCTACATCCAAAGCAACAGCAAGTATACATCTCTCCAAGCGCGGGGTACAGCATGTTCGGGCCCACAAGATCGGAGCGCGCCCCGCGGGGATACCACGAGGACTCGCCCCCGCAAAACACGAGGATGCACTCCTCGCGCACGAGGACCCATCCCTCGCGAACCATGAGAACCCATCCCTCGTGAACACCGACGACTCCTTCTCCGCCGACGACGCACCAGCCCTTCAGCTTGCTGGTTGTGTTACCTACTACACGATTCGGCGTGAACAAAAGCGTGCCGCCCTCCCGGCTGTTTTCTCCTAAATCTACAACTGTTACAAGAGTTGCCGCCCTCCAGGCAGAGTTAACCCCTCCTGAAAGCAACAACAACCTGGACCGTTGCCGCCCTTTCTCCAGTTTTCCCTTTAACAAACGCAAACGTCTACTGAAGCTGCACACATCGAGGACGGGTCCAACGGGCATCCTGCGGCCGCGATCAGCCACGTGAAAGTTGCTGGCCTCACCGATCACTGATCAACGCAGCAACTCTTCACCCTCCGTTGTGTTCACGTCGTAGCACTATGGCACGCACCGTTCTGTGCGTTCCAGCCTCCCGACGGTTTCGCTCACCAGCCAACGGAGACATCGCCCGCGTCCGCCCAACCTGCCCGTCACTCTGACAAGGCCTGCTGTTTCGCACGTCTCCACGGTCCTTCGCCTGACGGATACGTTTTATTCGCCACGACGCGCGTAAGGATCCGCTCACGAGCAGCATCTTCATACCTCGCCTACCAAGCCGAGACAGCACGACTGCCGAGACCACCAGCTCGTCAGACCATCTCATCCTTGGACTTTCGTTAAAGCGAATTCTGGGGGGGCCTATGTGGCGGTACCACTGGTTGTCCCTTACATTGAGACACATAATTCCCTTTAACTTACCTTTTGGGGCCGTTGCCCTTTTAACTTACCTGTTGGGGCCATTGCCCCTTTAAGGCGCGCCCTAGCGCGCTGACGTCACGTCACGTACGACGTGATGTGCGTGCGCTGGCACAGCCCGGCCTAGCGTCTTCGGCCTCAACGGCCAGCCGACGGGAGCGACGCGATCTTCCGCTCTCGCGGCAAGCACCGGCACAGCCCGGCCTCCCGACTTCGGCCTCAACAGCCAGTGACGCAACGACGCGCATCACGTGATGCCCTAAGCGTGGGAAACGCGAACAACGTGATGACGTCACAACACAAACGCGATGATGTCATCACGCTCCCCACAGGACTGCGAACTCAGTCCTCGTGGAGTCCCCGCTGGGACAAGACCTACACCACGGTGCTCCTACAGTCAGCCCTCTTACCTGCTGTAATTATTCTGTTCCTGTAAATAAACAACTTATTTATAGTTCGTCGAAGTCAAACTCTCTTATTTAGTGGCGATCTACACGAACCGCTACAACTTCAGTTAAAAGCTGTGATAGAGCAAACTGTACATGGCTTGCAAGTATTGGTTTGATAAGTTGAATGGTCCTTTCTCAGTCCATGCATTCTTACATTCTTCCGGGCCTGGTTTAACTTGTGTCTCACCACCCCCCACCCCCGTCCCAAGTTTCCGTCCCCTTTGTGAAGACCGCTTTCCCATTCCTCAGTTGCCGTCTATAGTATTACCAATTCCCACATGCTTTGTTGAATTAGCATGTTAAGCCAGTCCAAGGATTTAATCTTGAAGCTCCTGTACTCTTATCACCAGCAGTAAAACTCTCATTATAGTGTTAGTGAAGAGAGCTGTAAGTCCAAGTATTACAGATTAGCTAAAGCAATAAATTACATAAGAAAATTTGAATTTTCCTTGTACATTACTGAGGCTGCAAGAACCGGCATTCTGCTCGAAGCTGGTATACTCCTCTGAAAGTTAGTCTAAGTCAGCACATTAGAACTCTGCCCAGCTGCTGCTGTACACTCTTCTGTACATTTTGGAAGATTAATGTAATGTTTTATAAGCCCAGCCATCTGGTTCCTATACTATTACAAGATTAATTATTTTCTTTCAACAGCCTCCTATTCATGAGTACAAATGTTTTCTGCTTGTTGGCCTACGTACTGTACTTAGTTTCAGAACTGTATCAAAAGACTCTGGGGGGGAAATTCGGTACTTTAGCACCTCCAGTTAGCGCCTGGCGGGCGCGCTAATGGGATGCTGAGGCAGTAGCGCCGCGGTGAGGCGAGTTCAGTGCCGCACGCCAAATTTCCCCCCCCCCCCACCCCGTAGCGCCACCGCTACAGGTTAGCACCGGGGACTTCAGCGCCAGGCAGATTGTGACGTCAGCGAGCGTGCAACGCTCACTGGTCACCCAATCTGTCAAATTGAGTATCGGCCCCTGCCTTAGCGCCTGGTCCTGACAGCAACAGGGAGAGGAGGCATCAAGCAGGCGGATGCCAGTTCCAGGGGCGCTACTTAAAGGGATCATGAGTAATGAGTCGCAGCTCTCAGGTTAGTAGTGTTTCAGTGCTTCCTTGTCAGTTTGAAATAGTTCAAGAGTTGAATTCAGTTATTCAAAGGTTGTGGCTTCTAAAAATTAGCTACATTTATTCTCACAAAATATCAAAGTGCTACACTTCCTTATATTAATGGGGGCTGTACTGGCAGCTGACCTCGCCCTCCAGGATCTACTGCGGAGGGAGCACAGGCAGCGAGAAAGATTGGAACATGTGACCAAAGGGAGGAGGAGGGCCATCAGGGCTCCCAACAGGAGGCTTTACCCTCCAAGGGTCTTCCAACAGCAATTCTCCTACCTTCAATTAAGCGAGGAGCAGTGTATTAGAAGGCTCCGCTTCACCAAGGAGGTGGTCACAGAGCTCTGCCACTTCCTGCAACCAGACCTCGAGCCTCAGATCAGGGCGAAGACAGTTCTCTCAGTGGCAGTCAAGGTCACCGTCACGCTCAATTTCTTCACCAGCGGATCCTTCCAGTCTACAACAGGAGATATAGGTAACATCTCGCAGTTCGCCGTCCATCACTGCATCTGGGAGGTCACAGAGGCTCTCTACAGTAGGAGAAGGGACTACATTTCCTTCCCCACACCAGAGAGAAGCAGGACGAGCATGCACGTGGCTTTGCCAGGATAGCGGGGTTCCCCATGGTGCAGGGCGCCACTGACTGCACCCACATGGCTTTGCGGGCACCGCATAACAATCCTGAGATCTTCCCTAACCGCAAAGGCCATCACTTACTTAATGTCCAGTTGGTGTGCGACCACAGACAGTGAATCCCAAATGTGAATGTCCGCTATCCTGGCAGCAGCCACGATGCCTTCATCCTGCTCCAGACCGGTGCTCCAGCACTCTTCCAGCCACCACATCAAGCTCGTGGCTGGCTGGTCAGAGACAAGGGCTACCCGCAGCAGGGATTGTGGGACCACTTCAGGAAGAGGGAGAGGCGGAGGAGGAGGACGATGAGGAGCATGAGGAAGGCAAGGAGGAGGAGGAGGAGGAACAGATGTGAGGGAGGAGGCAGCCACTCAATCAAACTTCCGGAAGGGCGGTCCGTGACTGCCTCATCAGACTGCGGTTCCAATAAATTCAACTCCAGATCCCCGTTGTGCACCACATCCCCATCGTTCCATCCCTGTCGCAGGCCATATCACACCACACGGCTGAAATGAGAGAAAGTACAAAATTATCCGAAGTGAATTAATACATTTATAAAGAATCAGTGAACACATCTTTACAACATAAATATTAACTATTCACCTTTGTGCAATCCCTTAGTGCCTGTCATTACTGTGCCTCTGCCTACTTTAGTGCTCCTACAAAGTGTTGGCCCAGTGGCTGCTGGTGGAAGGCTGCTGAATGTCCGTGTGGGAGACTTCAGATGGCCTTACAGGACGCCCTCGACCAGCTCTGGGCCTGGAAGGCCCGGCTGTAGACTGTACCACCTCAGCATGGGCGGCAGCAATCTGGGCTGGCTGAATGGCAGGCAGTGACAAGGGCAATGGCGGAGTGCCAGTGGTGGGAGCAGGAATGCTATCATTGTGAGAGGACAGCAGGTTCCTGTTCCACTGACCCACTGCCACTTCCCCGGGGCAGCACTTCAGCATCTCTAGCAATCTGTTGCAGCACAGATTGCTGGCCTGCTGCGACACTGTGAAAGCCCCGGTCGACGGTGATCGATCCAGCCACAATGGCAGCAGTCAGAGCTTGCGTGGCATCAAGCTAAGACTGCATGAGAGCAGTCTGAGTTTGGATGCTACCAACCATAGACTGCATTACAGCTATAAGACGTTGCGTCGCTTCCGCCTGTGCTGCAATGGAAGCTGCCAGATCGCCCATCACACACGGCATCAGGTCTGGGTCGCCACGGTCTCTCTGGGAGTCGACCATCCTTTCCAGACTGGAAATGATGGGCTCCATGATGTGCGCAGAGCCTTGTGCAATGTTGGAGGCGGACTCCTCCACACTCCTTAACATTGCTGAGAGGCTCTCAGGCACCCTTGCCATTGCACCCATCATCTCTGTGTGCATGCCCATGACCCTTCATCTAAATGCCTCCCCATCGAGGGCCTCATCTGAGTCCTGTTCAGCAGAACTCACGTGCGAACTCACCCTCTGGGGAGCTGGCCCCCGAGCTACCCTTTCCCCCTGGCCTTGCTGCAGCCTGCTCGTTCCCGGTGCATCACCCTGTGTAGATCCCACAACTATACTAGCCTCTAAAGAACGCGTAGTGCCAGTATCTGAGCTGGTGTCTGCGGGTGAGACATGTAGTGACGCGGTGTGTTCTTCCTCCTCCTCTTCTCCCGCCTCGCTCTCTACGGTGCCCTCAGGGACAGGCTGCTCAGCTGCTTGCTCATTATCTGAGAGCATAAAGGCACAAGAGTCGGGTTAAGCTGAGGGGAGGGGAGGGGGGCAGGGAGGGAGAAATGCATGCAAACAGCATGATTAACTGGAAAGTGCGAAAGGCTTGTGGGTGAGGGGAAAGTGGGATGTGAGAAGAAGGAGTAGGGATGAACATACTGTTGTTGTCCCCAAGGGGGTCAACGTCGCCGGTGGCCACGGTGCCCACCACCTGGCACCCAATAATCCGTAGCACTCTATTTTCCAGCGCAGACAGTTGTTGGGTGTTGGCTTGTCCCCCACCTGTGCGCTCCTGCTCCCTCCTGTTGTGAGCCACCTTGGCCTGCAAGAGAAAGGAAAATATGTGAGTGAGTGTGGAACAATGTGTTTGGGTGGTGAGCCTACCATAGTTGAATAGCTGTCATTGTGTGCAAGGTGTGAGATGTGGGTGTGAGTGTTGGTAGGTAGAGATTGTTGGTGGGTGAGTGCTGGGGGTGTGGTGCTTTGGCCAGTGTGTGCAGACCATGGTTCAGATGGTGGTATGTAGCATTTGTTGAGGCATTGACTCACCCTGACCACCCAAGTGAGGTCGTTAAATTTCTTCCTGCACTGTGTATGGGTCCTGGGAACCACAGTGCTGCCCGAGACCTGATGGGCAACCTCCCTTCGCATGGCGTGGAAGACTTGCGGCGAGGACCTCCTGCCACTTGCCAGGTATGATATGCAGTGACACGGTGTCTCTCCACAGTGGACACCAACTCCTCCAATGTTTGGTCCGAAAATCTGCGGGCTCTCTCCCTGGGGCGTGGATATGCCATGAGAACAGTTGGTTGAGTCGTCCAGCTCCTTGGACTTGGCCTGCTCCTGCTTGCTGACACAGGTTCACAGGCAGAAATGCTGAGAATGAAGTTCTGCAGCATGAATGAACCTCCCCTTTAAGAACTGGAAAGAACCTGTGGGAATGATGACTTGCGATTAGATTGCACCTGATATTGGTTAATGCTTTGAGTGTAACGCTACTGAGCTAGGCCGTTAGCGCTTGATTTAGTGCTCCAATCCTGTCTTTAAGCGATGACACTGAATTTTGTGTGCAGCGAGATTCATTAGCGCTTGGCACTAAATCTCAAACTTTTCCAAAGTTAGCGCCCACTCCTGGGCTATAATGAATTTCACTCCTCTAAATTTGGCCTAGATTTTCTACCTATTGACTATGGATCTAGTCTTGTAATCACGGTGATCAGCTCTGTCTCTATATTTCAGGAAATGTATCATGTTTTATTACCAGACACTGAAAGTCCTATCAGCCTCTAATAGTTCTGTACCCAATGATTCATCTCAGGAAGCACATTATCTGTATAGATAAAGTACAGCAATTGCTTAACCCACTCTTGGCCACGTATATATTTTTACATACACCAGTTAATTACAGTGAGTTTGAGTAATTTAATCTTGGCTCCATTAAATGTAGCCTTACTATTGATATCCTTTAATCCATGTTGCGTAAATTAACCATGGTGTATTCCTGCATCTTGTATGGTCGTGCATTTTAATCATCTTGAAGTCAATCCGTTGTTATGAGCATCCATCCTAAACAAATTGACACTAGCCAATTACAATAAACAGAATTTCTTAGAGCTAACCATTAAATAATATTTTTAAATGGTGAGGAACTATTAAGTGTTGGTGTTCAGAGAGATTTAGGTGTCCTAGTACAAGAAACACAGAGGGCTGGGTTTTACCCACCTCGGCGGGTCGGTGGCGGGTCCCGGCCTCGCTGCCAGCTCTAGCCCGCTATCCAAAATGATTTTCCCCTGATTGGGCTTGTTAAGCCCCGCCCAGCGCATTTCCCAGCCAATTGAAGGAAACGGGTCTGGTGACGTCATTTGATGATGCGTCATCAGCCGGTTTCCTTAAAGGGACCATGCGCAAATTTATTTTAACAGTTGTGCTGTCAGTGTTCTACAGCATTGAGGTGCTGCAAACATTGACAAGCACTGCACAGAGGTGCAAGGCTGCACCCAGACTCTCCCATGACTCCCTCCATATGCTTATGGAGTGAGTCACAGCACGCAGGGAGATTCTCTTCCCTTCCAATGGGCAGAATAGACCTACTCAGGAGATCAACACAGCCTGGTTGCACATTGCACAGGAGGACACAAGCAGGGATGTCATCAGGAGGATGCAGTGGAGCAAACATTTCAATGATCTCAATAGATCACGAAACGTTACTGCAAAGCCACACTCAACCTCATCCTGCTGTGCCACTCATCACATTCCCATTACTCTGCCTCCCTACCCTACTCCTGCACATCCTTACTCACACCAACTTACCTTGCACCTTCACCCATCCCTCTTTATCTACATTATCACTTCCCCATCTCATTAGCCATCCCTAACACCCACCCTCATCCTAGTCCAATCATACCAACTAACAACAAACAAGGGCAGGCACTTGTATGTTTTAGCCAATTTTCATGTTAATGTGTTGTCAAACATTGAAATCTTTATTTTCAACACTTTGCGTTCTTGGACAGATTCATGTGAACCTTTGGAAGTGGTTTAGTGAGTTGCAATGAATGGTGAGACATAACGGTACCTCCCGCAATGGTCATGAGTGTGAAATGAATGGCTTGGGCATTGTAGGGATGTTTTGTGGTGCTGGTATGGGGTGGTGCCAACCTGGTGCATCATGTGGCAGCCAGGATGTATAGCCTCAAGTGAAGTAAATCTGGCCATGGTGAGGCCATCCCTGACATCCTGAGCAGCAATGTGGTCGGGTGCTGATGCCCTCTGTCCTGTGCAGCATCAGTTGATTGCGGAGAAGGTTGCTGTTGTTGTTGGTGCTGCTGGTGTGCCTGGTGCTGCTGGTGCTGGGGCTGATCGTGGTGAGATTCTGAGGACCAAGGTAAGATAGTTTCAAGGGCACCGATGCTGATGTAATAGATGGCAGGTGAACTTGAGATGACAGAGGCGATCTGTCAATGGTGAGAGAGGTTGTTCCAATGAGGTGACACTGGATACAGAGTTTACCCCAAACACTTGCCTCCTGCATGAAGCTCAATCTGTCTTCCAAATGCCGTAAGCAACAGCTTCTGAGCTTGGAAAGTGAACAGATGTGAGATGGGAGCTTTTATAGCACATTTGCAGCTGTCATGTAATGAGATGATTCCATGGTCATACAACTCCCGACCTGCTTACCTGACGTGATCCCCGAGCAGCGTGGACCCCATGGGCGACCTCGTAAAATGTAAAGGTGAGCTGAAAATAGTTCGTAATGGGCTGCTAACAAGGTCATAATGACCTTAATGGCCTCCCCCGCCGCTGCATGTTGGATCTGTTCAGTGCCAACAGACCCATGAGCTGGGAAAGGCACATGGTGGCAGTTTGACAGTGGGGTCCCGACCAGCTGTCAAAAATAAATATTTTCCCACCTGACCCACCACTGAACGCGCCCACTGACTCCTCGAAAAATTCCCCCCAGAGAGTCAGCATGCAGGTACAGCAAGCAATTAGGAAGGCAAATGGCATGTTGGCCTTTATTACAAGGGGGATTGGAGTACAAGAGTAAGGAAGTCTTGCTACAATTATACAGGGCTTTGGTGAGACCACAGCTGGAGTACTGTGCACAGTTTTGGTCTCCTTTTCTAAGGAAGGATATACTTGCCTTAGAGGCAGTACAACAAAGGTTCACTAGATTGATTCCTGGGATGAGAGGGTTGTCCTATGAGGAAAGATTGAGTAGATTGGGCCTATACTCTCTGGAGTATAGAAGAATGAGAGGTGATCTCATTGAAACATAAGATTCTGAGGGGGGCTGGCAGGATAGACACTGAGAGATTGTTTCTCCTGGCTGGAGAGTCTAGAACCAGGGGGCATAGTCTCAGGATAAGGGGTCGGCCTTTTAAGACTGAGATGAGGAATTTCTTCACTTAGAGGGTTCTTCACTCTTTGGAATTCTCTGCCCCAGAGGGCTGTGGATGCTGAGTCGTTGAGTATATTCAAGGCTGAGATAGATAGATTTTTGGACTCATGGGGAATCAAGGGATATGGGGATCGGGTAGGAAAGTGGAGTTAGTGTCGAAGATCAGCCATGATCTTATTGAATGACAGAGCAGGCTCGAGAGGCCGAATGGCCTACTGCTGCTCCTAATTCTTCTTATGTTATGTTCTTCTTAAAGATGGTGTAGCTAAAATAGGAACAACCAGAATAAATGTGGTAATTAAAGTAGCACTGTCCTCGGCAAAAGAAAATAAATGTCCGTTTGGTAGTAACCACACAGGGCAGTAATCCAAACCACAATGAAACCCCTCACTGGTCTCCCCCTAAATGCTCGGTTGATTAAGATAGTGAGTAGCTGAATCATACAGATGAATAAGGTCCCTGGTTCAATCCGCTCAATGCTGAATTAGCTGGTCTCAGCTGGGTGATAAGAGGGGTGTTGCAATTGGTCTCAACTCTCCTGAGTTAGAGAAGGAAAATCAGATTGTTCTAGATCGCTATCCAGCAACCTCAGCTGGAAGTCTGTGCAGATGCTGGGTGAAGACAGGTGCAGGGTTGGCTGTGATGTCTCCAACGTTGAATAGCCTGCCAACATTCACTGTCTAGGCTTACACATGAAGAATGGCCACTTGGGTGAGGTACCGGAGAGTGCGGGCACCTGTACCCCAACAAGGAATCAATATTTTCAGGAGGGGAGAAACTTGGCAGGAATAAAAGGGGCAGAAAGAAACACTGCAACATCACCACAGGTAACATCACAACAACAACAAGCATACCTGGCTCTCCTGGGTGTTCTCGTTCCCCAAGCGCAAAAAGGTTAAGTGATGACCCCTGAATTGAACAGCATTAAACATAAGAACATAAGAAATAGGAGCAGGAGTAGACCATTCAGCCCTTCGAGCCTGCTCCGCCATTCAATAAGATCACGGCTGATTTTCTACCTCAACTCCACTTTCCCGCACTATCCCCATATCCCTCGATTCCCTTACTATCCAAAGATCTATCGCTCGCTGTCTTGAATATACTCAACGACTGAGCCTCCACAGCCCTCTGGGGTAGAGAATTCTAAAGATTCACCACCCTCTGAGTGAAGAAATGTCTCCTCATCTCAGTCCTAAATGGTTGACTCCTTATTCTGAGACTGTGACCCTTGGTTCTAGACTCCCCAGCCAGGGGAAACATTCTCCCAGCATCTACACTGTCAAGCCCCTTAAGAATTTAATATGCCTCGATCCCGCGCGATCAGATTCAAGTTAGTCGCCCTAAGTCATCATTTGATGTGTACGGAGAGAGTACAACAGACACGCGGGGTGGAAAAAGACTCAAGCAGAGCACCCCGGGGGTACTAACGGGAGGTACAAAGGCACCCAATTTCACCCCCTAGCTTTGGTCTCACCAGAGCCCTATATAATTGCAGTAAGACCATCTTTACTCTTATACTCCAATCCTTTTGTAATAAAGGCTAACATACCATTTGCCTTCCTATTTGCTTGCTGTATCTGCATGTTAACTTTCAGGAATTCGTGTACAAGGACACCCAGGTCCCTCTGAACACCAACATTTCCCAATCTCTCACCATTTACAAAATATTCTGCTTTTCTATTTTTCCTACCAAAATGGATGGGCAGGATTTTCATTAGGCCGGGTGGAGGCGGGATTGGAGGCGTGTGGGGGATTAAAATCCCGAAATTGGGGGGCATGAACCCATCCCGCCCCCAACCCGCCTCCATGCCAGTTTCAAAGGAGGCGGGTACCCGACCCGCACTGGGACCCGCCTCCCTGAGGTGGGAAGGGGATTAGTGCCAATTAACTGCCTGTTAACAGGTAGTTAACAGGCAGTTTTTAGCCTAATCCCTATTTTCATTCTTGAAGTGTGGGATTCCCGACGGCTCCAAACCACGCCAAGTTAGCGAGGCGGGCCGTCGGGCTGAAGGGCTTGGAGGGGTCGAGATGTCCGGTGTTCAGGTGAGTGATGGGTGCATGAGTGCAGAGGTAAGTGTGTTTGGTATGTTTAAAGTGTTTAAAGAAGTTTTACTTACCTTTACAACCTTCCTTCCTTCAGGTCTCGGGAGTCCCTCATCTCACCGGCACAGAAAGCAGAATCTGTCAAAAATTGCAGCATTCAGCTTTCTGTTCCGGAGAGATCTCTAAATCATCCTGAGAGGAAGGAATTAACTTGGAGTACAGATTGTCAGTGTTTGACAGCTTCAAACAGCTGTGAAACACTGATATTTCATCTGTCAAAAGGTCTTGACAGATGAAATATCAATCTGTGACGTCACCTGTTGCTGGGTGGCCCTTAATTGGCCTGCTGAGCCCGCTGGGCGGGCTCAACAAGGTCAATCAAGTCAAAATCGAGCGGGTTGGCTACAACTCGATGGAGGCGGGACTACAACCCCGAAAATTGTAGTCCCGCCTCCTACCCACCTCCTCAATGAAAATCCAGCTCGATAACTCCACATTATGTTCCATTTGCCATGTTCTTGCCCACTCACTTAATCTGTTTTCTCTCTCCTTCCTTTCTTGAATAGCGGGGTTACATTTGCTACCTTCCAATCTGCGGGGATCATTCTAGAATCTAGGGAACTCTGGAAGATCAAAACTAATGCATCCACTATCTCTGTAGTCACCTCTTTTAAAACTCTAGGATGTAGGCCATCAGGTTCAGGGGATTTGTCGGCTTTTAGTCCCATTAATTTCTCCATTACTAATTCTTTACTAATACTAATTTCTTTAAGTTCCTCATTCTCACTAGACACTTGGTATCCCTGAGGATTGGGAAGTATTTTAGAATTCAGCAAATGAGGACCAAAAAATTGATAGAGAGAAAATAAAATATGAGAGTAAACTAGCGAGAGACATAAAAACAGGTTGTAAAAGCTTCTATAGATATGTAAAAAGGAAGAGATTAGCGAAAGTAAACTTGGGTCTCTTACAGAGAGAGACAGGAGAAATTCTAATGGGGAATAAGGAAATGGCAGAGACATTGGCCTAGAAATTCAGTATCGCTACGTTTGGGGCGCTACAGCCGGGCGTTCGCTAAATTTAGCGCCCGGCGCAACTTAGCGCCACCTTCGCCGAAATTGAGTTGCATTGCCGCAAGAGGTTGCTGCTGCGCTAAAGCAGGCGATGCACGGCTATCATAAGGCGCTAAGCCGGCGAGCCGAGGCGCTAACACCGAGGGCGGGCGCAGCGCAGGTGCGGCGAGTTGCTGATTGAAGGCAGACACGCTGGCGCCGGTCAGCTCTTAAAGGGGGAGGGTCGATTTGTTTGGCTGCAACGCCCTGCAAACTGCAGCCTTGAAGCAAGGCCTGACCATTGCTGGTTCAACAGTTCAACGCCCAGGACCATGGGGAAGCCCGCTATTCTTCCAAATCCCATTGCACGCTCTTGCTGCTTGTCCAGGGTCATGGGGAAGGAGATGTACTGATGTCTCCTTCTGAAAAAGGCATTGGTCACCTGGCGGATGCAGCAATGTACCGCGAACTGGGAGATGTTGGCAATGTCCCCAGTAGCGGATTGGAAGGAGCCGGTGGCACAGAAGTTGAGAGCCACCGTCACCTTCACTGCCACCGACAGAGACGTCCTGCTCCTCAGCTGTGGCTGCAGATCTCTGCGAAGCAGGTGGCAGATCTCAGTGACCACCTCCCTTCTGAATCGCAGCCTCCGAACACACTGCTCCTCAGACATATTCAGATATGAGAACTGTTGGCGGTATACCCTGGGTGGGTAAGGCCTCCTATGCCGACGCCTGTTGGCCCTTCTCCGTCTGGCCATGATTGGCACTCTCTCACGGCGTCTCTGAGCCCTTTGAATGCAATGCAGAAAGCCAACGTTTCCACCCATTGCAACCCCCATTATATGTGGCGACTCTAGGCTATGGCACTGAAAGTTAAATCCAAGTGCAAAGCTCTGGCCTGAAGCCAGAAGTACCTGTGCGAGCGCTGAGTCAAAGCAGAAAGCTCAGTCCCTTTGTCTCTCTCCAAATATCTGTCTCTCAAACAGAAGGATTGGCACAAAATCGCTGCCACTTATAATGCAGGAGGAGTCCCCTTTAAAAAGCACCCCCCGCGCCCTGCAGCGACTGGGAACCGTTCCCCTCTACCAGTCGCTGGGAGCGCCAGGCGCAAAGAAGGGGGGCGCCACTGAAGTTCCGGTTCGGGGCGCACCAAGGGCGTTGCACCATGAAATGACATCAGGATCTGTGCGCGCAGCTGAGCGGGCGCTGCGGTTTTGCGCCGCCGCTAAATCTTGACTGAAGTTCGCGAGAGGCGCAGATTGCGCCGCACCCGGGCGTTAGCCGCTTCGCGCCCCACTTCTCGCCCTCTTAAGGCGCTAGCGGCTGGCGCTAACAACTGAATTTCTAGGCCATTATTTCCAGAATGTTTTTTGTGTCTTCTTCCGTGAAGACAGATACAAAGTATTTGTTTAACGTCTCTGCCATGAATGTGTATCAATGTAATCACATTTCTCAAACACCACCTTCTGTTGTACCTGACTTTCAACATATGGTTATATACACAGCACTAAACCTTTGAGACCAATTAAGTAATTATACATAAAATATCGATGTTTCTCATATGTTCAACAAGCACTCAAAAGTCTGAGTCCTATACTTCTGTTTCTCCACTAATCTTACACTAGATGGAAAAGTATATCACCTGGAAAACTCAAATTATCTGATCACATACTTCTCATCGCCATCCACGTGCTAGACTGTGTAATACTCGTAGGGGGAAAAATTGGGTCACGCCCCCTTTGGGGTGCTAACTTCGCCCAGGCGCTACTTTTAGCGCCCCGAAAAAATTAGCGCCCCCTGCACCCGAAATTCACCGGTAGTGCTCCAAGAGGGAGGCGGGGCGCTACTGGAAGCACCCCGCCTCCCTCTTGGGGCACTGCGAGTGAATATCGCGGCGCTATGTGCCGCAGCGCCACGCTCTGTGGCACATCGCGCTGCGGTACTGGAGGCCTTCGTCCCCTTATTAAAGGGGAGGTGCCTAGCGCAGTGTGACCCGGGGTCCAGCTGTGCCACCAGGGATCGGAGTGCCGGCAAAAGAGCCCGGCACTCAAGAGAAGTGCCAGGCTCACGGAGCACAGCCAGCACTCCGCGGGGGGCTGCAGGTGAGGCCGGGGACGGCAGAGGGGGTAGGTGCTGGCAGGCGGCCAGCAACAAAAATGGCCACCCGGCACCTCCCCTTTAATTTGCGCCGCAGGTAGGCCCCCTGACCCCGTCAGACATAGCGTCCAGCGGTAAGTCAGGTGGTTCTACCGAAGATCGCGGCTGGGGCGCGAGCGGGGCGCTTCGCACGGTGATGGCATCATCGCCGGCGGCGCAGTGCCGTGCTAACGGTTACCGCCGCCACTAACCTCCTGCTGAATTTAGCGGAAAGTGTTGGCAGCGTTGCGCCCAAGCGTTAGTTGCTTTGCGCCCCGTTAGGGCCCTCTTAGGGCGCTAACAGGAGGCGCAAATCAACCGAATTTTTAGGCCTTCATGTCAATGAAAGTCTAAACTGCTAAATAAAGTCTTTGATTATTCAGGATCCTAATTCACTTACTGGATCTTGTCCTCATTGTCCAAAACAATCTCCCTGTTAAAGCCAGGTAGATTCTCCGCCCCACTCCCACTCTGACCTCTCTGTCCTTGGCCTCCTACACTGTTCTAATGAAGCTCAACAGGAGCTCGAGGAACAGCACCTCATCTTTCGATTGCACACTTTATAGCCTTCTGGACTCAACACTGAGTTCAACAATTTCAGACTAGAACCACTGCTCCCATTTTTTCAGACAGCAGTTGTTGGTAATGATTCTGCTTTTGTCAGTTTCAGCTCCTCCAGACCCATCTTTTTCTTTTATTGTCCAATTACCACCACCTTTTGCCTTGCACCATCATCCCTTTTATTATTTAAATTAAATCACTCCTGCCTTCTACCCTATCACAGGCCTTCCCTTTTGTTCTTTCCTCCCCGCCCCCCTTTCCCGGCCTCTGTACTTGCTTAAAACCTGGTACATCTCTAACTTTTCCCAAATGTTAACTCTGTTTCTCGTTCCACAGATGCTGCTTGACCTGTTGAGTATTTCCAGCATTTTCTGGTTTTATTATTAATGATTAGTATCTGGCTTCATATTACAAAGTGCTTCTCAGTATATCTTAAAAACAGAGAAGCGTACATGAAGGCATGTCTGAAAGACACAATATCCAGTTCAGACTATGCAGCTGTCCTATTGTTACAGCCCCGGGTTATGCTATTGATTATAATTAGATACTGTACAGTAGAGGCACACTTCTGAATATAAGATGTCAGACCACTTCTGGGAGTGAGTAGCCCAAGAGAATAACTATGGCAAGCCTGAAACTTGTAAAAATGTGCGTTGCAAATATCTGAACCGTCTACTTTTGTGAGCTGACAAAGATCATAAATCTTTATACCCACATCCTTTAACTCGCTGTTATTTCTGCCAATGAACATTTTTAATAAATAAAATATTCATAAATGCAGCAAACACTCTAACAGTAGTCTAAGAGTGAAGTTACCGTACGAATGCTTAACGCATGCTTATTAAATTCCTCTCCATTTTAACGGAAGCTTTAAGCCTTCTATTTTTTATGATGACACCACTCCCAGTAAGATCCAATTATGTGTCCAATTCGACATCGGTTCCACATTAAATCTGCTGCAGCATAGCTGTTCTGATCTTTTCTTTCAATCATAATTACAAAATTCTGTGCATTTTCGAAGCCTGAATATCTAGATAGCCACATAAGAAGCTTATTTACAACTATATATGGACATATTCATTATTCATGGGGTCAAATATATAGATGTTAAACGTAGCTGCTTCACTTACTGCAGGCTGAGCCAGAATGAAGAATGCCATTATTTGACATGAGGTACGCATGCATCAGTAAGCAAAGTAACCGTGTTTAAAACAGTACATGTACCTCCGATTTGTTTATTTGTTTGAGCATTTTAATTTTCTTTTTAAAGTAACTTTTTGTGCTTATCTAGGTGAAGAAATGGAACATTTTGTCACATTCAGCACTTAACTTAATTTTCCTTAGTTCCCTGTAGGGAAATGCCTGGACTCCACTCAGTGCTGAATATATCACTGTGTAGATATTGTAGCATTCCATGGTGCAGTAACTTGATGCCCGATGCACTGCACCATTGTATTATCTTTTACATTTCTGTTTAAAATGTTATTTTGTGGATATAAAACAACAAACACCGTGCATGTCATAGAGTCATAGTTATACAGCACAGAAAGAGGCCCTTCGGACCATCGTGTCCGCGCCAGCCATCAAGCCCTGTCTATTCTAATCCCATTTTCCAGCACTTGGTCCGTAGCCTTGTATGCTATGGTGTTTCAAGTGCTCATCTAAATGCTTCTTGAATGTTGTGAGGGTTCCTGCCTCTACCATCCTTTCAGGCAGTGAGTTCCAGATTCCAACCACCCTCTGGGTGAAAAAGTTTTTCCTCAAATCCCCTCTAAACCTCCTGCCCCTTACCTTGAAACTATGCCCCCTGGTTATTGACCCCTTTACTAAGGGGAAAAGTTCCTTTCTATCTACCATATCTATGCCTCTCATAATTTTGTACACCTCAATCAGGTCGCCCCTCAGCCTTCTCTGCTCTAAGGAAAACAACCCCAGCCTGTCCAGTCTCTCTTCATAGCTCAAGCGCTCCAGCCCAGGTAACATCCTGGTGAATCTCCTCTGCACCCTCTCCAATGCAATCACATCCTTCCTATAGTGTGGCGACCAGAACTGCACACAGTATTCCAGCTGTGGCCTAACTAGCGTTTTGTACAGCTCCATCATAACCTCCCTGCTCTTATATTCTATGCCTCAGCGAATGAAGGCAAGTATCCCATATGCCTTTTTAACCACCTTATCTACCTGTCCTGCTGCCTTCAGGGATATATGTACATACACACCAAGGTCCCTCTGATCCTCTGTCCTTCCTAGGGTCCTACCATTCATTGTGTATTCCCTTGCCATGTTCGTCCTCCCAAAATGCATCACCTCACACTTTTCAAGGTTAAATTCCATTTGCCACTGTTTTGCCCATCTCACCAACCCGTCTATATTGTCCTGTAGCCTGAGGCTTCCCTCCTCGCTATTTACCACTCCACCAATTTTCGTGTCATCTGCGAACTTACTGATCATACCTCCTACATTCATATCTAAATCATTAATGTACACCACAAACAGCAAAGGACCCAGCACCGATCCCTGTGGTACACCACTGGACACAGGCTTCCAGTCACAAAAACAACCTTCGACCATCACCCTCTGGCTCCTGCCACTAAGCCAATTTTGGATCCAATGTGCCAAATTGCCCTGGATCCCATGGGCTCTTACCTTCTTGACCAGTCTCCCATGTGGGACTTTGTCAAAAGCCTTACTGAAGTCCATGTAGACTACATCAACTGCACTACCCTCATCCACACACCGAGTCACCTAGCATGTGAAATCTTTAAATATAATAAAGTTTGAATAAGATGGTGCTGCATAACAATGTTAATGCACCTAACTTCGACAATATCATGCACTGACTGTTGTATTTTACCTGGAAAAATAACACACATATTACTCACATGGTTTTACAGTGAATCAGATGTCCAGATACCTACATAAATCGGAGCTCTGATTCCCTCCTGACCAACACCTCCCGAAGCCGCTGGATTCGTACCATTTCTACTTCAATTTCATCCGGTGTCATGGTCAAATCAGCCATTGAGATGATGTCAAGCTGATCTGCAAGTGAGGAGACAATGTGAAGCCACAGCATATAATTTGGGAAAATGACAAGCTCTAACCATTCTCATCAATCAAAACAATCTTTACTGTGCCTGTCAGGAGCCACCAGTTCACTAACGTTGACTGACACCAAATCAAAACAGCTTCACCAATGAGCATATAATAAGCTGCTAACAGTACATTTTCTTTTGTTAATCGGTGCTGAATGGTTTTGAGTAATATAAATCACTATTAGATCGAGGTAGTCATTTTCTTGCTTTGTTACATTATAAATTAGGTTCTCAATTTATCTATAAATGAAGGCTGTATTTCCAGGTTAAGATACTACAATTCATATGTAACTTGAATTCACCTGAAGTCTATAATGCTGCCTTTATAGTGTGGATACCTGCTTTACAGTGGAACAGCAGCACTAGGTTATACTGCTGTCAACCAGCTCCACACCACTTTGTATGCATGAAAAGTGGTCCGTGCATGAGTGTTTATAAGTTATTTTCTCTTGAGGCGATCTATCCTTGAATGAAGGGCATTCTTTCAGTCCTCACATAGATCCTTTCCAGGTCATGCTCTTCTGCTGCAGAGAGGAGGGTTAGATGGTTTCCTTGCTGACCGCCACCTATCCCACTCTTGGCAGATTATCCAGGAGGTGCTCGATAGCATCCTAGTTCCCTACAAGGGAGAAGCAGGTTTTCACAGCAGGGTGCTATCAGGATACAGTGTGCCTCAGAACAGGAATTTGGCCACTTAGACTTAGAAATAATGGCCCGGATTTTGCTGTGATGGCGAAGGAACAGCTTCTGCCGTTCACCTCATGTACAGCTACCCTCGGGCTTTCAGTGGGCTTGTCGGTGCAGATTTCCAGCCTTCTGGCGTCTCTTTGAATTTGGCACCCTCTACAGGGGATCTGTGGCGTTTGTGAGCAGGACAATCAGCAGGGAAGCTGTTCAAACAATCAGATTGAAGAATCCTCACAGACGGCAAAGAAGGAAGTAAAAAACAGGCAATATAAATTACATTTAGATCATTGTACAGGAAGTAAAATACAGATTGGAGCACACACACGAGAGTAAGTGAAAGACATAAAAGAGCAAAACACAAAAACTATACTAAAAAAAATTAATTTAAAAAAAAATCTGCAACATTAATTTTCTTCTGAGAGAATGTAGCAAAATTAATTTTTCAGGGCCAGAGAGGTCATTCAGCAGTAATTGTGACTTACTACGCCGTTAAAAAACTCAGTTACGCCTGATTGAACAAGGCTTAAGTTTCTCATAGGTCTTTAGTGTGAGAATAGTGGGTAATTTGCCTAAGTTCACACCATTACTGTGATCTCTGTGTAGATTCCATCAGCGAAGACTGCAACAGTGCACCCTGTGGAGGAGCAGGGTATCTCTGACAGCAACTTCTGGATTTCCACGTCTAACTGCGCATGTGCAGACAACAGAAGTTGCTGTCAGTTTTACCCTGCCGACAGCCTTACCGTTATTAGTACAACAAAATCCAGGCCAATAGCACTGATGGCCTAGCAGCGGTGTGCCTTATTGCTCTAAGAACAGTATGCCAAATTTTGAGGCAAAATTAAATGACATTCCACAGTGTTATTATGCTTTACTCAGAAAAATTTGTTGCTATAACATGGTGATGGTGACTATCCTGGGAACATTTCATCTGCCTCAAATCACAAAAGAAACCAAGATAGTTTTTACTCTATTTAGTCATTTATTTAGTTTAGCTGAGTCTGTTTTATTCGACGATGCCACCTTCTATACCAGTGCTTCCGATATGTCTTCCTTTTTCCTCAACCGAGGATTCTCCTCTACAGTGGTTGACATGGCCCTTGACCGTGTCCGTTCTATCTCCCACACTTCTGCCCTCACCCCTGCCCCGCCCTCCCGGAACCACGATAGAGTTCCCTTTGTCCTCACCTTTCACCCCACCAGCCTCCACATTCAACGGGTCATCCTCCGCCATCTCCAGCGTGATCCCACCACCAAACACATCTTCCCCTCACCTCCCCTTTCAGCATACCATAGGGACCGCTCCCTCCGCGGCACCCTAGTCCACTCCTCTATCACCCCCAACACCCCTTCTCCCGGCACCTTCCCATGCAAGCGCAGGAGATGCAACACGTGCCCTTATACCTCCCCCCTTCCCACTGTCCAGGGCCCCAAACACCCCTTCCAAGTGAAACAGTGATTTACTTGTACTTCTTGCAATTTAGTATACTGTATTCGCCACCCACGATGTGGTCTCCTCTACATCGGGGAGACCAAACGCAGATTGGGTGACCGCTTTGCGGAACACCTCCCTTCAGTCCGTAAGGGGGACCCCGAGCTTCCGGTCGCCTGTCACTTTAATTCACCGCTCCATTCCCACTCGGACCTCACCGTCCTCGGCCTCTTGCATTGTTCCACGTAAACTCAGCGTAAGCTCGAGGAACAGCACCTCATCTTTCGATTAGGCACTTTACAGCCTTCTGGATTCAACATAGAGTTCAACAATTTCAGATCATAACCTCAGCCCCTATCATAATAATATATATATATAATATATACATCCACACTTTTTGTTTGTGCCTTGTGTTCTTCTCTCCCACATGGCAGCTGTCTTTCATTCTGCCAATGCAATTTACACTCCATCTAGAGCCATCCTTTGTTTCTTAACCTGTCCCATTACCATCTCCTTTTGCCTTGAATATCTCTTAATGCCTCTTAACTTCTCCTGCCTTCTATCCTATCACAGACCTTCCCTTTTGTTCTTTCATCCCCTCCCCTTTTCCCAGCCCCTAAACTTGCTTTAAAATCTGTTCCATTTCCTGCTTTTTTCCAGTTCTGACAAAGGGTCATCGACCTGAAACGTTAACTCTGTTTCTCTCTCCACAGATGCTGCCTGACCTGCTGAGTATCTCCAGCATTTTCTGTTTTTATTTTTGTTTTATTCTTAATCTTTCTGTCATGGGCGTGTGGGTATTTCAGCACAACCTCAGTGTTTAATACATAGCTCGATTGTAGATTAAAGTTTATTTAAGAAGTTAAACTTCGATTCACTGAAATTCCCCCATGGCTCCGGGTGGTGAATATGCCGTCACTTCAGCTCTTAGATCGGCGCTGAGAGCCTGATTCCCTGTTGTGCTCGCTGCGGCATATTCTAATTAGAAAACTAGCGAAAGTTAGCAACAGTACTTCGCCGATCTCATCACTGCAGGAAAATCCAGGCTTCTTTCATCCCAGGTGTCAAGGGTTTAAACTTAGCCAGTAACTACTAATTTCACTAATTGGGACATTTCTAACACTGCTCTAAACCACAACTATGGAATTTCAGAAGTTGCATTCCTGTGCTTAGGAGCTCAGCGTCAGCTGGTCTGAGTTATGAGCACCCACCTCTGTGTCAGAAGGTTCAAGTCCCACTCCAGGACTTGCACGCACAATCTAGGCTGAAATTTTAGTACAGGTGGGGTAAAAAATACCATGCTGATCAATAACTCAAACTATTAAAAAAATGTATGTCAATTAATATGTAGTTGAACATTCTTTGTGTGGTATCAGTACAAGCAAGTCAGTTCAAGTGATTTATATTCAAACTAGCTGGGGAGCCCCGCGTTGCGAGGGCAATTTTGGGGCGCTTGGTCTCCCTGCCCCTGTGTGTCCCCCCTCTCCCTGTCATGTCCTCTCCCTGTCCTATCCCTCCCTCCCCTCCCCTCTCTCCCTCCCCTCCTCTCCCTCCCGTCCCCTCCTCTCCCTCCCTCCCCTCCCGTGTCTCCCTCCCTCCCCTCCCCTGTCTCCCTCCCTCCCCTGTCTCCCTCCCTCCCTCCCCCACCCCCTCCCCTCCCCCACTCCCCTCTGTCTCTCTCTCCGGCCCCTGCCCCTGCCTAGCGCCTGAGGTCCGGTTCTGAGGCCGGGACGGACCGGAGCTGAGGTCCCCCGCGTATGGCGCGGCTGATGGACGGCCGCTGCGGGCGGGCGGCGCATGCGTGGTCAGTGCGGGCGGCGCATGCGCGGTCAGTGCGGGCGGCGCGAGGCAGCCCGCGGGGAGCAGGCAAGGGCGGCTTGGCGGCCGTTAGCGAGCGGGAAACTTCGAGCGGCCCGCCCGCGCTCCGTCCGCGACACCGTGAAACCTGAGAGGGGGAAGTAGAGAGAGACAGAGAGGGAAGAGGAGAAGGAGAGAGAGGGAAGAGGAGAGAGGGAAGAGGAGAAGGAGAGAGAGGGAAGAGGAGAAGGAGAGAGAGGGAAGAAAGAGAGAGAGTGAGAGAGAAATTTTTTGAGCTTCAGGCCCCGAGTCCCCCCTGCGCGAGGGTGAGGAGGAGGGGGGGGGCTTGCTAAACACAATATAAAACTCAAATAAATTGTTAATTAATTCCCTAACACATAATTCAAATATTTACCTTACTTCCCTAACACACTGAAAGTGTGGGGAAAAAATCGTGAAACATCAAGATGGCGGCCACTCACCTCAGATCAGAAGGATAAGGCCCGCCCACACACGCACCGATTGGTCGACCGGTCAGGTCACCGAAGCATAGGATTGGTCAATCGTCGAGTCACTCGACACTCAACTGTAGGAAGGAACCCGCCGTCCGATTGGTCGACCTCGACGTCACACGGTCGCTAATGAGATGCTAATGAGCGGAAGGCTGAACGTTTTTCGGATACCGCGGGCGCGGTTTTTGTCCGGCCGAAACGTAAATACGCCTATGACCGGTCCGGAATCGCAAGCTTTCTTTTGAGGCGATGCGCGCGTCGGTACGCTCTGTAACTTTCAAACGTATAGAGAACAGACAGACAGACATCGGGACAGACAGACAGAAGAGCCGCTTTATATATATAGATAAATGGCACAAGTGATCAAAACTACAGAAAGACGTATGCATATTAGTGAAAGGTGGGCTCCATTTATACTGTGCAGGACTACTTTATATTAATTTCTCATAAACACAGAACACGCAGACTACGTCCCTGTGTGAATACCTTTTATGCCAATGTGGAAGCACTGGGATTAAGAGTAAATGATGCCGCTATAATTGACATGAATGCTAATCTCCAATTAAAATCTTGCTGCAAACGTTCTATCTTCTTTTGAACTATCATGAAGCCATGTAGGCCAACAAGGATTATCTAAAGAAAGGATAAGATTAAGTATACAGTCTGCAAACATGATTTGTTGAAACAACAAAAGAAGTTGTACTGCATACAAACAATTGCACAACAATGACCTAAAACAGACATCACAATGCAATCCAATCAACGGGGTACCATGCACTATAATTTAGAATAATGTAAATGTATGCAATCTCAGGAAAAGTCTTAATTTGGCATGCACACAAAAATTGAGAATTTATAAAACTAATTATATATTTGCTATTTGGTGCCAAAAGAGTTAGCCATATTTGTACTGACGATTACTGTTAATATACAAAACTACCAGAGCAATCAACACTCTCAAAAATGTAACTCCACAGAAACCCATGGTAAAACAACATGGGCTAGAAATTCATTGGCCCTTATTTTCCGATGCCTACGGGTGTGTACGCGCTGTGTACACTCCCGTAGGGACATGGGAAATGCCGGTTTCAGACATGCGAAGCGCATGTGCTGAAAACCGGCATTTCCGATCTGTCAAGAATGCTTTTGACTGATCGGATGCCTGCCCTGGAGAAGGGCCTCTGCGGGTGGCCTGCTTTTACCAGCATAAGAGTTGAAAAAAGTTTTTTTTTTTTTAAATGTTCACTCATTTATAATTTAAAAATACTTTTAAAAAAGGTAAGTTTATTTTTAGCCCTGTAAAAAACTTTAATTATTTTTTCAAAAAATTTAATTTTTGTTTGAAATATTTAATTTAATGTAATTTAAACTCATTTTAAAAACGTGATGGTTTTTTTAAATGTATTTATTGTTTCAGTGTGTTTTTGGGGTGATCTCCATTCATACTTTTGACGGGTTTATCTGTCAAAAGTATGAAAGGAGATTCCCTTCTCCTATCGGCTGGCCTGGCCCACGTGATCCCAGGGACGCTTGCGAACCGCCTGCGTCTCTGGGATATGTGGGTCCTGCGCGTTTCAACTTTGGAGAGGCCCAGGAGCGGAAGTGTCCAGACCTCGGGAGCCCTCAGGTAAGTTCGTAGATTTTTTTCCGATAAGAGGCATCCGCATGCAGGAAGCCTCCTATCGGAAATTACGGGCCATTATAGCCCAGGAATGGGCGGTAAAATTAGAACAGCTGGACAATTAGCGCCAGGCGCTAATGCTTTAGACTGCACGCAAAATTCATCCTCACTGTTCAATAAAATGATTGGGGCGCTAATTCAAGCCTTAAAGCCCAAGCTCATTGGCGTTACACTCAAAGGGTGGACCAATATCAGGTGCAGTCTAATTGCAAGTCATCATTGCCACAGGATCTTTCCAGTTCTTAAACGGGAGGTTCATTCATGCTACAGAACTTCATTCTCAGCATTGCTGCCTGTGAACCTGTGTCAGCAAGCATGAGCAGGCCAAGCCTAAGGAGCCGGGCGACTCAAGCAGGTGTCATGATGGCAGATCCACACCCCAGGGAGAAAGCCCGCAGATTTTCAGACCAAGCATTGAAGGAGTTGGTGTCTGCTGTGGAGAGACAGAGAGTGGTGCTCTACCTGGCAAGTGGCAGGAGGCTCTTGCCGCAAGTCTTCCGCGCCATGTGAAGGGAGGTTGCCCATCAGGTCTCGGGCAGCACTGTGGTTCCCAGGACCCATACACAGTGCAGGAAGAATTTAACAACCTCACTCGGGTGGTCAAGGTGAGTCAATGCCTCAACAAATGCTACATAATACCATCTGAACCTCACTGCCCAAAGCACCACACCCCCAGCATTCACCCACCAACAATCTCTACCTACCAACACTCACACCCACATCTCACACCTTGCACACAATGACAGCTATTTAACTATGGCAGGCACGTCACCCAAACACATTGCTCTACACACACTCACACACTTTCCTTTCCCTTGCAGGCCAAGGTGGCTCACAACAGGAGGGAGCAGGAGCGCACAGGCGGGGGACAAGCCAACACCCAACCACTGTCTGCACTGCAGAAGAGTGTTTCAGATTACTGGGCACCAGGTGGTGGGCGCCGTGACCACCGGCAATGTTGACCCCCTTTGGCGACAACGACGGTATGTTTATCCCTACTCCTTCATCTCACATCCCACTTCCCCCTCACCCCACAAGCCTTTTGCACTTTCCAGCTAATCATGATGTATGCATGCATTTCTCACTTCCTGCGCCCCTCCCCTCAGCTTAACCCGACTCTTGTGCCTTTATGCTTTCAGATAATGAGAAAGCACCAGAGCAGCCTGTCCCTGAGGTCACCATAGAGAGCGAGGCGGGAGAAGAGGAGGAAGAACACATCGTGTCACTGCATCTCTCACCCGCAGGCACCAGCTCAGATACTGGTACTACGCATTCTTTAGAGGCTAGTATAGTAGCGGGATCTGCACAGGGTGAGGCACTGGGGATGAGTGGGCTGCAGCAAGGCCTGGGGGAAAGGGTAACTCGGGGGCCAGCTCCCTGGAGGGAGAGTTCACGTGCAAGTTCTGCTGCACAGGACTCAGATGAGGCCCTCGATGGGGAGGCCTTTAGAAGAAGGTTGATGGGCATGCACACAGAGATGATAGGTGCAATGGCAAGGGTGCCCGAGAGCCTCTGGGCAATGGTAAGGAGCGTGGAGGAGTCCACCTCCAACATTGCACAAGGCTCTGCGCACACCATGGAGCCCATCATTTTCAAGGATGATAGACTCCCAGAGAGACCGTGGTGACCCAGACCTCATGCCACGTGTGATGGGCGATGTGGCAGTTTCCATTGCAGCTTAGGTGGAAGCGATGCAACGTCTTAGTGCTGTAATGCAGTCTATGCTTGGTGGCATCCAATCTCAGACTGCTCTCATGTAGTTTCAGCTTGATGCCACGCAAGCTCTGACTGCTGCGATCAGGGCTTTCATGGTGCCGCAGCAGGCCAGCAATCTGTGCTCCAGCAGATTGCTAGGGATGCTGAGGTACTGCCCCGGAGAGGGGCAGTGGATCAGTGGAGCAGGAACCTGCTGTCCTCTCTCAGGATGACAGCATTCCTGTTCCCACCACTGGCACTCCGCCATTGCCCTTGTCGCGGCCTGTCATCCAGACAGCCCAGACTGCTGCCGCCCATGCTGAGGTGGTGCAGTCTACAGCCAGGCCTTCCAGGTCCAGAGCTGGTCGAGAGCATCCTGCAAGGCCATCTGAAGTCTCCCACATGGACACTCAGCAGTCTTCCACCAGCCCTGCTGAAGCCACTGGGCCAACACTTCATAGGAGCACTAGAGTAGGCAAAGGCACAGTAATGACAGGCATTAAGGGATTGCACAAGGGTGAATAATTAATATTGTTGTAAATATATGTTCACTGATTATTGATAAATTTATTAATTCAGTTTGCATTCTTTTGTAGTGTGTCTCATTTCAGCTTTGCGCTGGGATATGGCCTGCGACAGGGATGGAATGATGGGAATATGGTGAGCAACAGGGATCTGGGGTTTAATTTATTCGAACCACAGTCTGATGAGGCGATCACGGAACGTCCTTCTGGAAAGCCAACTGAGTGGCTGCCTGCTCCCTCGCTTCTGTTCCTCCTCCTCCACTTTTTCCTCCTTGTCTTCCTCTTCCTCCTTGTCCTCATCCTCCTCTCCCTCATCCTCCTCCTGAGGTGGTCCCGCAATCCCTGGTGGCAAGGGCTGGGCCCTCATGACGGCCAATTGTGGAGCATGCAGCAGACCACCACGAAATGGAATACCCGCTCAGCCAAGTACTGGAGGGCGCCTCCCGAGTGGTCAAGGCAGCGGAACCATCACTTGAGTACCCCGATGGTCTGCTCAATGACATTCCTGGTCGCAGCATGGCTGTCATTATATGAGTGCTGGGCAGGAGTGTTGGGGTTGCGGAGGGGAGTCATGTGCCAGGTGGAGAGCGGATAGCCCTTATCTCCGATCAGCCAGCCGCGAGCTTGACATGGTGGCTGGAAGAGTGCTGGAACACTGGTGATATGTAATTCTGTCACCAGATTGCTGAAATGACCCCCTCTCTCCATCTCCCACCTCCAGCTGCTCGGCGACTCCAGATATTTCTAAAGCAGCGTCCTCTGCTGTTGTAAGGTTTGCAAATGATGGAGGGCCACCGCCAGTTCTCCCCCTCTCCAAGAAGGAAAAGAGAAGGTTGAGTGAAAGTGATGGAATGAGTGTAAGGAATGGATGGGTTACACCTTTAGAGGGAGACTATGATTGAGTGGGGTGGCAATGCCAAGTGGCCTCCTTGTGTGTTGTTAGTTGGTATGAATGCATTAGGATAAGGGTGAGTGTTGACTTAGTAAGAAGTGTGTACCTCACATATATGTTTCTCCACAGCAAGCTGTGTGTTCAGGATCTAGGCAGGAAAACATATTTTCTTAACAGCTGTACTGGAAGTGACCATTCAGCTACTTTTTGTAGTAATAATGGTACTTTGCCTGACTCATCACATGATTCTGTACTGTGATCCACTATGGTTTCTTACTGGGCAGCATAAATCAGAAGCTCCTAATGTAAGTTGATGACCATATTAGGAACAATGAAAACAATTCTTCAGAAGATAGACATGACTCAAAACACAAAATTAAAATCACAAGGTGGCTCTCTACAACATTCCAGTTTTGCTTATATATATTATCACTGCTGGAGATGAATCAGAAATGTTATCAGTGTTGAGCATAATAATGATTTAACCACCTCAGGACATCTGAAAGTGCTTTACAGAAAATGGAGTACTTTTGAAGTGCAGTCACATGGAACCTTTTACATCCACCTGCGAGAGCAGACAGGGCCTTGGTTTAACGTCTGAAAGACAGCACCTCTGACAGTGCAGCACTCCCCTGGTGTATTAACTTAGATTTTTGTACTCAAGTCTTGGGAGTGGGACTATGAGCCCACTATTTTCTGACTCAGAGGCGAGTGTGCTACCCACTGAGCCATGGCTGACACTATAGCCATGTAATGATTTAAACAGATGATATAAGTATATTCTTTGGCTATGTTACTGAATATTTGTTGTCAATTATATATAAATATACAACTTATTTACATTAAAAATGTTTCGTGAAAGATTATTGAATTTTATTTAGGTATTGAGAATGTCCCCTGTTCAAATATTCAGATAGCAAAATGTGCATTTGATAATCAAAATATTAAAAGGGGCTTTTCATCTGAGATAAAACTATATTAAACCTACAAGGTGTGTGGAAACATTTTCACATCATTTTCCAAAATAATACTTAACTAGAATTTTTCATTTGTTCCAGAGTGATTGTACAACACAATTGATCACTGCCAGTCACAATATTCAGCATTGTCTAACACTGTAGCCTATTTAAAGGAACTAAATAATGAGAAACATCTGCTTTTAAAAGCTACATTTTAAAAAAATTGTAATCGAACTGTATAGCTAGGGACATGTAAATAAAATTATCTTAGGCAAATATAAAACATTATCAGAGATCTACTGCAATCTATATTTTAGGTTTTACACTTAATTTTATTCTGATGGATTTTTGAGAAAGTTACAAAGGAATCAGTTGCCTGGTAACACCTAATGTAGAACTCTCAATCACACAGTAACATGTGTAAGCAATGCAAAACATAACCACGGCTGAAAAATTAAAACTTACACAGTATTCCATTTAACATAATAAATAAACACAATGGGCAAATGTGAAATGATCTCTTCTCGAGTTATCAGGTATTTCCTTACTACAGTCCACTGTTCCAAAAGGATCTGGAATTATTCGAGCTGGCCATTTTAAATGTGCAATGTTTGATTGTATGCATAGTAATTCATTGTTCTACTAAATACAAACCAGTAGCCTTAAAGTAAAGTCCTGTGTTATTGTTCTATGAATATTTAAAACTGCACATCTTCACTGAATAATAATATGTTCCATATTTTGTTTTGTGTGTGTGTTGTACATGGTGCTGCAGGTCACACCATTCCCTTCAGGGATTCTACTGTGCAGATGGGTTATTCATGAAGCCTGCCAACATTTTAAATGGTTAATATTTGTTGACTCAAATATGCTTCCTCCTCATTCAACCCTGCTGATTGCTTTGGCCGATTTATTATTACATTATGTGATTAAGATATTGGAAAGTCATTTGTATGTTTCCACAATTAGAATTTTTGTGTGTATAAATTCAGTTTCCATGCTTACATGAACATATTTCGTTCTTAGGAGCAGTCAAAATAAATAAACCTGAAACATTAACCTGTGTTTTCTTTTTACAGATGCTGGGGGACCCGCGGTGTAGTTCCAGTATTTTTTTGTGTTTTTTTTAATTTCATTTTAAATGCAATAAATATTGTATTTCTATTCCGCTTTGAAACACCTATCTTGGGGGATTCCCACTGTGTGTATGTACTCGTAATCAGCCGACCTCCATACCTAAACCGTATTTCCCCAATTGTAGTTTATGCAAGAGAGCATTTAGCAATCTTCGTATAGTGTTTTTATTGTCATTATTATAGTTTGAATGTATCTGTGTGTATGAATAAAGAGCCGGCACAAATAATTCAAACATTTTGGCTAAACCAAGCATTGGGCGTGTACTCAGAAGACGTTGTTGTTGCAAAAAATAACCCATTAAAATAAATGCATTTTAATTGCATTTTTACATTGCAATAAAACCATTTCAAATTTGCATCTAAGATAATGTTTGTTTCTTAAAGGCCCATTTTGCTACTCGAGAAAAGCTATCCCGAAGACTCCCCATTCCCACGCTTTGTTCGTTGCATGGATAGACCTGGACTGTAATCTGTATATTTTTTCCCCAATGTAACTATCCCTGGGAACCAGGTCCGGGCGGCGGGTGCGATCAAACATTGCCGGTGGCTTGTGCATGGAGCAGCGCAGAGATGCCAACCGATAAAAGGCTCCTGGAACACTCAAAAACACGCATTCTTTGTACACAGCCATCGCAGCCTGCTGCCACATCCAATGTGTTGTATCGAGTCTATTTCCTGCAATCTTTCTACACCAATGCACAGCTGTGAGCAACGCTTCAACCGAAATGCTAGTGGGAAGCTTTGACCGGGCAGATCCCAGCGCAGACTCCTGAGTACTTGCCTTTGCCCGCCGCCAGCCTGCTCCACTCCGTCTCCTCCACTGCCCCGTAGCTTTTCAGCGCTCTCTTGCTATCCAGAGAAGCTGCCGGCGATATCTTCAGCTCCATGGTTGTGCTGGCTGTCTGCGGCTCCTCTCCTCTCTCTGTCAATGCTCCGCTCTCACTCCATGCTGCTGCTGCCCGCTGGGGTCCACCTCCTCGCTGATGTCAACGCTTTGCAAAGGGAGGGGTGAGGTGGGCGGGGGAGATCCCGGAGTAAATACGCATGTGTCTAGCTGGCAGGGCAGCAAGAGCTCTTTAAAAATAAACCGTGCCCGGACCAGGGATTACCGACTAATGTTTACCAAATAAACCCTTATATTTTTTTTGGTTTGTGTGTTCCTGGAGTATTTATGAAAACCCAGGCAATGGAAGCCTCCTTGCGGCAGAACTGGGTCCATCCATCAAGGCAACTCTTGTCAGCCAGTTCTCAACACAGCCACATGAGAAGTGCATCTGACTGCCAAACATCCATCGCTGCTTATTGATAAAGAATAAACCAAAAAGCACGAGGGTCATCCAATGTTGAGACTTTTTATTGCTGGGGAAATGCAACATTTCCCCCACTTATTCGCATCAGCTATTCTTATGATTTCTCTGAGTCTGCTAATTTAGTTAACATTAGAGTCAAAAGGTGAGCAGTTTTGCGGTGTGAACTCACAACCACCAGATACAGGACCTTGACGTATAGCCAGCAGCCAGAGACTTTCACTCCATCCGGCCTGTATTAAAAATGTATTGGCCCCCAAGGCATTGTAACAAAATTAAATTGTGCTCCACTCTCCCAATCCCAACCAAACCTTACATTTCAACTTATTAGTCTTCATATCTGAATGCATCAAAGTAAACATGCCATTGTGGCAGAACCACCAGAGGATTACAGACAATTGTATATAATTCCTTTTACAGCAATGTAGTACAGCTGGGGGCTGCACCTTTAATGTATCTGTTAACTGTACTAGGGCTTCTTTCCTGTACTCCGCGTGATGACGTCATGCCGTACATCACGTGATCTCTCAACGGCGGGAAGAACGTGATGACGTCATGACGTCAGAGCTCGGAACCTTCTAGCAGCAGAGCTCGGAACCTGCTAGCAGTTGAGCTCGGAACCTGCTAGCAGTTGAGCTCGGAACCTTCTAGCAGTTCCAGAGAGGCTTTCAAACAGACCAGACCTATTTGTATTGTATCCTACAGTTTCCGGTACAGCTTCATTTGTTCATTAAATTTTATTGTTTTTGATTTTCTGGGTCAATCTCAATTCTTCGGCTAGGAACCCCAGTTCCTACATTGGTGACCCCGATTTCTTCGAATAATTTTCGTTGAAGTTACGTCATGGACACGAACGCCGTCACCCTCAAACTGCCGCAATTTTGGGAGCAACAACCGGCCGCATGGTTTTTCCAGGCAGAAGCCCAATTTGCAATCCGGGGAGTAGCAGCGGATTCGACCCGTTATTATTACGTGGTCTCCGCCCTCGACAGCGCCACGGCCTCGCGGGTCGTCAGCCTCCTCGAGAGTCCACCGAACGATGGCAAGTACGAAGCTTTAAAAGCACGTTTACTGCAGATTTTCGGTCTGTCCAAGTCGGAACGCGCTCGCAGACTTATCTCCATGCCCGGCCTCGGGGACTCAAAACCCTCAGAGCTCATGAGCCAAATGCTCATGCTTTTGGGCTCGGAATCACAATGTTTTCTGTTCCGCGAGCTGTTTCTCTGTCAACTACCAGAGCCAGTACCGACGGCCTTGGTCAATTCAGCGATCACGGATTGTGCTGAACTCGCCGTGGAAGCGGATAAAATATTCACGGTCTCACAACAATCTTGTGCAGCCACAAGGCGCCAAAACTATGCTGAACTCGCTGCAGAGGCGGATAAAATATGCTCCTGCACACAACCATGTTGTGCAGCCACGAGGTGCCCATCCCCCACAAGAGTGAATCCGACTCCTCCTCCTGCAGGCTGGTGTGCATACCACGCTCGTTTCGGCGTGAAGGCCAGAAATTACCGTCCGCCCTGCAGTTTCTCACCAAAAAAAAACCTACCTCAAACCAGCGGTTTCTGAGCAGATCAATAAGGCCTAAGGGATGCACCGGAGTTGCGATGGCCGTCGGGTCCGCAGGGAAACTCCTATACATTACAGACTCCCTGTCAGGGCGACGTTTTCTCTGTGATACTGGCTCCCAGTGCAGTATCCTACCAGTGTCAAAGCTAGATCTTCAATCCAGCGGTCAAGGTCCCCCCCTCGAGGCAGCCAATGGTGCGGCCATTCACACATTCGGAAAGCGTAGGGTCCAGTTGAGTTTTGGCGGCCAACGTTTTGTTTGGGAGTTCATCACGGCAAAAGTCTCACAGGCCATCCTGGGGGCAGATTTCTTCTGCGCAAGCGGGTTTCTCGTCAACGTCTGACACTGCTGGCTAATCAGTGCCTCCACTTTTCACTCAGTCCCCTGCCACCGAAGCACCGCGATGTCTTGGTCAGTTGCCTGTGCAGTCCCATCTCCAAATGAGTTCTCTCGTCTTCTCAGTGAGTTCCCTGAGCTCACCAGGCCCACATTTTCTTCTTCAGTCGCGAGGCACGGTGTGGCGCACCACATTACCACGACAGGATCCCCCGTTTATGTGAGAGCTCGAAGGCTGGAACCTGGTAAACTCGCAGCCGCCAAGGCGGAGTTCCATACAATGGAACACCTGGGTATTATTCGACGTTTGAATAGTCCTTGGTCCTCGCCATTACACATTGTTCCTAAGCCGGGCAGCAGATGGCGACCATGCGGCGACTACAGACGCCTGAATGAGGCTACCACACCGGATCGGTACCCAATTCCTTACATTCAGGATTTTTCGGCCCATCTGGCAGGGAATTCCATCTTTTCCAAAGTAGACCTCGTCCGAGGCTATCATCAAGTGCCCGTGCATCCTCAGGATGTCCCCAAAACTGCCGTCATCACACCTTTCGGGCTCTTTGAGTTCCTTCGTATGCCGTTTGGGCTGAAGAATGCAGCACAAGCCTTCCAACGTCTCATGGATTCCATGTTGTGTGATCTGCCGTTCATCTTCATCTACCTAGACGACATCCTTATTGTCAGTAACAGCACGAAAGAACACATTATGCACTTGCGTACCCTTTTTTCTCATCTCAGCCAACATGGCCTTATTATCAACCCAGCCAAGTGCCAGTTTGGGTTGCACAGCATTGATTTCCTGGGACACAGAATCACCTCAGAAGGCACCGTCCCGCTGGCCACGAAGGTGGAAGCAGTCACCTCGTTCCCTCTTCCTCAGACCGTCAGGACCCTCCAGGAATTTCTGGGAATGGTCCATTTTTATCATCGGTTCGTCCCCAAGGCGGCATTGTTGATGCAACCTTTGTACGAGGCCCTCAGAGGTAAATCGGGCAAAGACCCGATCGATTGGACACCCCAGATGGACCAGGTTTTCCTCGACACTAAGAACGCTTTGGCTGCTGCGACCATGTTGGCACATCCCCTTCCGGGCGCAACCATTGCCCTTACCACCGACGCATCTGATTATGCCATCGGGGCAGTACAGGAGCAGTGGGTCGACGGCACGTGGCAACCACTGGCTTTCTTCAGCCGCCAATTGCGGAAGAACGAACGCAAGTATAGTACTTTTGATAGGGAGTTGTTGGCATTGTTTTTGGCCATCCGCCATTTTCGCTTCTTACTGGAAGGACGCCCATTCACGGCTTTTGTAGACCACAAGCCACTTACTTTTGCGATGGCGAAGACAGCGGAACCATGGTCGGCACGGCAACGACATCATCTTACGTACATATCTGAATTTACAACCGACATACAACATGTCTCGGGCAAAGACAACCTGGTGGTGGATTGTCCCTCCCGCGCCCAGCTCCACACAGTACACCTAGGAGTTGACTATGTTGGTTTGGCAAAAGAACAGAAGGCAGACCCTGAAGTGCAGGCATACCGGACCGCACCTTCCAGCTTACAAGTGGCTGATGTCAGTTTCCAGGCCGCAGGGACCACACTCCTGTGTGACATCTCGATGGGCGTCCCACGTCCAATCGTTCCAGTCAAATGGCGCAGGAGAATTTTCGACACTATCCACGGGTTGTCACACCCTGGCATGAGAGCGTCACAACGACTCATGGCAAAGAAATTCATCTGGAAGGGCATGCATCTCGACGTCCATGACTGGACCAATACCTATGTGAGTTGCCAGAAGTCCAAGATACAACGCCATGTTAAGGCCCCAGTCGCCACTTTTCCGGTTCTGGAGCATCGATTCAACCATGTGCATGTAGACCTGGTTGGTCCTCTCCCTTCCTCTCGCGGGTACACTCACCTCCTCACCATGGTAGACCGTACCACCAGGTGGCCAGAGGCAATTCCTTTGGTTGCCGCCACAGCGGCAGACGTCTCCAGAGCCTTCATCTCGTCGTGGGTAGATCGGTTCGGGGTATCGGCTGACATCTCCTCCGACCGGGGGCCTCAATTTACCTCTGAGCTTTGGAACGCCGTAGCTCAAGGTTTGGGCACCAAGCTTCATCATACCACCGCCTACCATCCACAGGTGAACGGTCTGTGTGAAAGATTCCACAGGTCCCTTAAAGCCGCACTGCGTGCTAGTCTCCGTGGGCCTAGTTGGGTGGACAGGCTCCCTTGGGTGCTGCTAGGTCTTCGCACGGCGCCTAAGGACGACCTGCATTCTTCTTCAGCAGAGCTGGTTTACGGCCAACCACTCAGAGTGCCTGGCGATTTTCTTCCCCCTCACATGGAACCCTGGTCCCCAGCTCAGCAGCTCGTCAGCCACCAGGAAGCGGCTAGGAATTTCATCCCAGTGCCTACGTCGCATCATGACCTGCAGCACTCCCATGTCCCGGTGGATCTTAAGAGCGCAGAATACGTGTTCATTCGGCAGGATGCTCGCAAAAACCCGCTCAAACCACCTTACACAGGTCCGTTCCGCGTCATCTCGTCAGGTGACAAGTCCTTCACAGTCGACGTCGGCGGTAAGCCTAACCACATCCCCATCGACTGGTTGAAACCGGCGCATCTGGATCTGAGCGAACCAGTCGTCACCGCTCAGCCGCCTCGTCGTGGTCGTCCACCGTCGATTGCCGGTCCAGTACAGCCACAGTCATCCGCCGAGTCACCAGTGCCCGCCTCCCCGGGTCGACCACAGCCGGCCTCTTCTTCTCCTCCGCCTGCGGCATCATCCCAACCACAGCCAACGGCCAGTTCATCTTCTAGTGCTCCGTTCCAGCTGCCGGGGTATTGCAGTCGGTCGAACAGACTCGTCAGACCCGCTTCTCGCCTTACCTTCTCTGTTAAAAGCAATTCTGGGGGGGCGCATGTGGCGGAACCACCAGAGGATTACGGACAATTGTATATAATTCCTTTTACAGCAATGTAGTACAGCTGGGGGCTGCACCTTTAATGTATATGTTAACTGTACTAGGGCTTCTTTCCTGTACTCCGCGTGATGACGTCATGCCGTCCGTCACGTGATCTCTCAACGACGGGAAGAACGTGATGACATCATGACGTCAGAGCTCGGAACCTTCTAGCAGTAGAGCTCGGAACCTTCTAGCAGTTGAGCTCAGAACCTGCCAGCAGTTGAGCTCGGAACCTGCTAGCAGTTGAGCTCGGAACCTTCTAGCAGTTCCAGAGAGGCTTTCAAGCAGACCAGACCTATTTGCATTGTATCCTACAGTTTCCTGTACAGCTTCGTTTGTTCATTAAATTTTATTGATTTTGATTTTCTGAGTCGATCTCAATTCTTCGGCTAGGGACCCCAGTTCCTACACCATGACAGTTTCAAAGAAAAATAAATAATTTTATCATGTAATCTGTTTAATTTTTAGTTCATAATAAAACTAATGAACAATAAGTTCTCCCTTTGTTCTGTTGGTGATGATCTTAAATTTATGTCAGCTAATTACCAGTGGAAATAGATATTTTCTGATTTACCTTATCAAAGCTCCTCATAATGTTGAACACATCTATCAGATCTTCTCGTAGTCTACTTTGTTCAATGAAAAGAGTTCCGGCTTCTCTCATCTCTTACATAGTGCCCTTAACGGAGAAAAACATCCCAAAACACTTCACAGTAGGGATTAAAATGTACAGTACAAAATGTGAGCATCTACACAAAACACACAGTATGACATGTGCACATTCACAACAACAACTTACATTTATATAGCGCCTTTAACATAGTAAAACGTCCCAAGGAGCTTCGCAGGAGCGTATTCAGACAAAAAATTGACACAGAGCCAAAGAAAGAGCTATCAGGACATGACTAAAAGTTTGGTCAAAGAGAAGGTTTTAAGGATTGTCTTAAAGGAGGAGCTAGAGGTGGAGAGATGAAGAGATTTAGGGAGGGAATTCCAGAGCTTTGGTCTGAGATTGGTGAAGGCATGGCCGCCAATGGTGAAGTGAAGGAAGTGACAGATGCACAAGAGGTCAGAAGACTGCAGAGTTCTTGGAGGGTTTGTAGGGCTGGAGGATGTAGGGAGGGGCAAGGCTATGGAAAGATTTGAACACAAGGATGAGAATGATAAAATCGCACTGTTTGGTGGACCGTGAGTCAATGTAGATCAGCAAGCACAGGTGCGATGGGGGAACGGGACTTGGTGCAAGTTAGGACACGGGCAGCAGAGGTTTGGATGAGCTCAAGTTTATGGAGGGTGGAAGATGGGAGGTCGGCCAGCAGAGCTTTGGAATAGTCAAGTCTAGAGGTATCAACAGCGCGGATGAGGGTGTAAGCAGCAGCTGGGTTGAGGCAGGGGTGGAGAGAGATGATATTACGGAGGCGGAAGACTTTGTGATGAAGGGGATATAGGGTCAGCAGCTCAACTCGGGGTCAAATATGACACCAAGGTTGCGAATGGTCTGGTCAGCTTCAGACAGCTGCCAGGTCGAGGGATGGCGTCAGTGGCTAGGGAACGGAGTTTGTGGTGGGGACCAAAGACAATGACTTCGGTCTTCCTAATGTATAATAAGAGGAAATTTGCTATCACATGGAGTAGTTGAGGTAAATAGCATAGATGGATTTAAGGTGAAGCTAGATAACTACATGAGGGAGCAAGGGGTATAAGGATATACTAATAGGTTTAGATGAAGTATGATGGTAGGAGGTTTGAGTGGAGCATAAACACTGGCATGGACCTGTTGGGCCAAATGGCCTGTTACTGTGCTGTAAATTCTATCTAATACTCCGCTAATACATTTATCTACTGACCCATCAGGAACAGAGAGTGCACCTTTACCTATAAAATGTTCTAATGTTTCAAATTGACATTTGAATTTATCTGATGATTATTATAAACACAGATCCATATCGGCCTACTCCCGAGGTCTCCACCATCACAGAAGTCAGTCTTCAGCCAATTCGATTCACTCCACATGATATCGAGAAATGGCTGAGCACACTGGATACAGCAAAGGCTATGGGCCCCGACAACATCCCGGCTATCGTGCTGAAGACTTGTGCTCCAGAACTAGACGCGCCTCTAGCCAAGCTGTTCCAGTACAGCTACAACACTGGCGTTTATCCGACAATGTGGAAAACTGCCCAGGTATGTCCTGTCCACAAAAAGAAGGACAAATCCAATCCGGCCAATTACCGCCCAATCCGTTTACTCTCAATCATCAGCAAAGTGATGGAAGGTGTCATCAACAGTGCTATCAAGCGGCACTTACTCACCAATAACCTGCTCACTGATGCTCAGTTTGGGTTCTGCCAAGACCACTCAGCTCCCGACCTCATTACAGCCTTGTTCCAAACATGGACAAAGGAGCTGAATTCCAGAGGTGAGGTGAGAGTGACTGCCCTTGACATCAAGGCAGCATTTGAACATGTGGCATCAAGGAGCCCTAGTAAAACTGAAGTCAATGGGAATCAGGGGGACAAATGCTCCACTGGCTGGAGTCATACCTAGCACAAAGGAAGATGGTTGTGGTGATTGAAGGTCAATCATCACAACCCCAGGACATCGCTGCAGGAGTTCCTCAGGGCAGTGTCCTAGGCCCAACCATCATCAGCTGCTTCATCAATGAAATTCCTTCCAACATAAGGTCAGAAATGGGGTTGTTCGCTGATGACTGCACAGTGTTCAGCGCCATTCACAACTCCTCAGACAATGAACCAGTCCATGCCCGCATACAACAAGACCTGGATGACGTTCAGGCTTGGGCTGATAAGTGGCAGGTATCATTCGTGCCACAGAAGTGCCAGGGATTGACTATCTCCAACAAGCGAGAGTCTAACCAACTCCCCTTAAAATTCATGGCATCATATCGCCAAATCCCCCACCATCAACATCCTGGGGGTCACCGTTGACCAGAAACTTAACTGGACCAGCCACATAAATACTGTGGCATCAAGAGCAGGTCAGAGGCTGGGTATTCTGCGGCGAGTGTCTCACCTCCTGACTCCCCAAAGCCTTTCCACCATCTACAAGACACAAGTAAGGAGTGTGATGGAATACTCTCCACTTGCCTGGATGAGTGCAGCTCCAACAACACTCAAGAAGCTCGACACCATCCAGGACAAAGCAGCCCGTTTGATTGGCAACCCATCCACCACCTTAAACATTCACTCCCTCCACCACTGGCATACTGTGTCTGCAGTGTGTACCATCTACAAGGTGCACTGCAGCAACTCGCCAAGGCTTCTTCGGCAGCACCTCCCAAACCCGCGACCTCTTCCACCTAGAAGGACAAGGGCAGCAGGTGCATGGGAATACCACCACTTCCAAGTTCCCCTCCAAGTCACACACCATCCTGACTTAGAAGTATATCGCCGATCCTTCATTGTCGCTGGGTCAAAATCCTGGAACTCCCTACCTAACAGCATTGTGGGAGTACCTTCACCACACGGACTGCAGCGGTTCAAGAAGGCGGCTCACCACCACCTTCTCAAGGGCAACTAGGGATGGGCAATAAATGCTGGCCTTGCCGGCGATGCCCAGATCCCATAAGCGAATAAAAAAAAGATCTGAAATAGAAATGAATTACGTACAGTATGTTGTTATAAAGGTTCCATCACTGTAAGATTCTTGAACTCTAAAAGTCCATACTTGTGTAACTGTTTTTGTTAGAAGTGATTTCTCAATTTGACTGTGATATCCTGCAGTATAGTATTTTGCCAGAGAGAATGCTGTCTGCATGAACGGTTGGTATCAGACATTCAGTTGTAATGAAAAAAGCTACTTATTTCTGCATCTAGGACATTAATATTGAACAAAATGTGGGTCAGTATAAATTAATATCTCTGCTGTTTATTAACCTTTGCATTTCTTTGCAAGAAACTAAATTAATAGGGGCAGAAAGATTTTATGATTATATATAACAGTTAGGTAATTATAAATGAAAAGCAAATCTGATTGGTTCCAAATGCTTTAGAAAAACCTTTCCAATTTTTAATAATCTCATCAAGTGTTCTCAACAGGAAAGAGCTGGGGGAAATTTTCACCCCCAAGGACGGATGGTTTGGGGGCAGATGGAAAGGTAAAAATTGTAATATTCTCAAACCCAGCCCCAACCAGCCTCCAACTCACACCACTACCAGTATTAATGGAGGCGGGTCGGGGGTCAGCCAACCCACTCTCATGAGACGGGTTGGTCACTAAAATCTTTTAAGGAGACATTTTAACTGGATATTCACTTTTAACCTCTGGAATCCCTGCAGGTAAAAGGAGGCAAGAAGGGGCAGATTCATGAGGTAAATGCCTTTATTGCACTGCTTGTGGGCCAGGAGGAGCAGGACTGCTTCCCTTAGGCCCAACAAGCTTACCTCCATCAGACCCCGCAGTCAGGCGACCCCCACTCCGCCCCCCTGCCCGCCAACCCTCGGAGGTTCCCCGTGATGTCGGAGGGCCAACCCTCCTACAATGTCCAATTCACCCAACCCCCCGACAATATCTGACCCCCCGTGATGTCTGACCCCTCAATGTTCGACCCCAACGATGTCCGACCCTGCCCCGTGATGTCAGACTTACCGCTCCCTATCACAACGTTGCTGCCGATGCTCCTGGAAATGCTCTGCAAAACACGCCCACCCCATTCCACTCTTCTCCCCTCCCCACTCCAGCCTGTCCCCAATTTTCTTCTCCTGCTCTGATTCCCAATCGCCCAACCACCCCCCGAGTTCCAGTCCCAATCTCCCACTCCCAGTCCCATTCTCCGAAACCCACCGCAGTCCCAGTCCCTCAACCCCCACCCCTCAGTCCCAGTTCCATTCTCCGACACCCCCCCCAACTCATGTCCGCCCCCCCATTGTCCGATTCCCCCACGATGTCCGACCCTGCCCCGTGATGTCGGACTTACCACTCCCCCTCACCATGTTGCTGCCGCTGCTCCTGGCTCTGCAGGAAATGCTCTGCAAAAACATGCCCAACCATGCCACCCCATTCCTCTCTTCTCCCCTCCCCACCCAAGCCTGTCCCCAGTGTTCCTCTCTCCCCCTTGCCCTGAGTCCCTATCTCCCAACCGCCCACCCCAAGTTCCAGTCCCGATCTCCACACCCCTCCAGTCCCAATCTCCTGATCACCCAGTCCCAGTCCCAATCTCCCGATCGCCCAGTCCCAGTCTCATTCTCCGGATCCCCCGCAGTCCCAGTCCCAGTCTAGAAATTTGTCTCGGGCGGCAGTGCAAAGCGGTCGGTATCGGATCGGCCGCCCGTTACACGCAGCGCCTGATATTCACTTCCCTTGCAGTCAATATAACTGAATATCCGGCGCTGCGTGTAATGGGCGGCCGATCCGATACCGACCGTCTTGTGCCACCACCCGAGACGAACCTCTAGGCCCCGGTATCCCAATCCCCCCCAATGCCAGTCCCAATCTCTCGCTACCCCGCAGTCGCAGTCCAAATCACCCGACCCCCTCCCCCCGGAACCAATCGCAATCTCCCTCTCTCTCTTCCAAGTTGCAATGTCCCATCCACCCCAGTGAGTCCCAATCTCCCGACCCCATCAGTCCCAATCTCCCGATCCCCACCAGTCCCAATCTCCCAAACCCGCCAGTCCCAATCTCCCGATCACCACCAGTCCCAATTTCCCGATCCCCACCAGTCCCAATCTCCCGATCACCACCAGTCCCAATCTCCCGATCCCCATCAGTCCCAATCTCCCGATCCCCACCAGTCCCAATCTCCCGACCCCATCAGTCCCAATCTCCCGATCCCCACCAGTCCCAATCTCCCGACCCCATCAGTCCCAATCTCCCGACCCCGCCAGTCCCAATCTCCCGACCCCATCAGTCCCAATCTCCCGATCCACACCAGTCCCAATCTCCCAAACCCGCCAGTCCCAATTTCCCGATCCCCACCAGTCCCAATCTCCCGATCACCACCAGTCCCAATTTCCCGATCCCCACCAGTCCCAATCTCCCGATCCCCATCAGTCCCAATCTCCCGATCCCCATCAGTCCCAATCTCCCGACCCCGCCAGTCCCAATCTCCCGATCACCACCAGTCCCAATTTCCCAATCCCCGCCAGTCCCAATCTCCCGATCCCCGCCAGTCCCAATCTCCCAAACCCGCCAGTCCCAATCTCCCAAACCCGCCAGTCCCAATCTCCCGATCCCCGCCAGTCCCAATCTCCCAAACCCGCCAGTCCCAATCTCCCGATCCCCATCAGTCCCAATCTCCCAAACCCGCCAGTCCCAATCTCCCGATCCCCACCAGTCCCAATCTCCCGATCCCCACCAGTCCCAATCTCCCAAACCCGCCAGTCCCAATCTCCCGATCCCCGCCAGTCCCAATCTCCCGATCCCCGCCAGTCCCAATCTCCCAAACCCGCCAGTCCCAATCTCCCGACCCCGCCAGTCCCAATCTCCCAAACTCGCCAGTCCCAATCTCCCGATCCCCGCCAGTCCCAATCCCCATCAGTCCCAATCTCCCGATCCCTGCCAGTCCCAATCTCCCGATCCCCATCAGTCCCAATCTCCCGATCCCCACCAGTCCCAATCTCCCGATCCCGCCAGTCCCAATCTCCCGACCCCGCCAGTCCCAATTTCCCGATCCCCACCAGTCCCAATCTCCCGATCACCACCAGTCCCAATTTCCCAATCCCCGCCAGTCCCAATCTCCCAAACTCGCCAGTCCCAATCTCCCAAACTCGCCAGTCCCAATCTCCCGACCCCGCCAGTCCCAATCTCCCGATCCCCGCCAGTCCCAATCTCCCGATCCCCGCCAGTCCCAATCTCCCAAACCCGCCAGTCCCAACCTCCCGACCCCGCCAGTCCCAATCTCCCAAACTCGCCAGTCCCAATCTCCCAAACCCGCCAGTCCCAATCTCCCGACCCCGCCAGTCCCAATCTCCCAAACTCGCCAGTCCCAATCTCCCGATCCCCGCCAGTCCCAATCCCCATCAGTCCCAATCTCCCGATCCCCGTCAGTCCCAATCTCCCGATCCCCACCAGTCCCAATCTCCCGATCCCCACCAGTCCCAATTTCCCAATCCCCGCCAGTCCCAATCTCCCGATCCCCACCAGTCCCAATCTCCCAAACTCGCCAGTCCCAATCTCCCAAACCCGCCAGTCCCAATCTCCCGATCCCCATCAGTCCCAATCTCCCAAACCCGCCAGTCCCAATCTCCCGATCCCCATCAGTCCCAATTTCCCAACCCCAGCCAGTCCCAATCTCCCGATTCCCACCAGTCCCAATCTCCTGACCCCGCCAGTCCCAGTCTCCCACTCCCCATCAGTCCCAATCTCCCAAACCCACCAGTCCCAATCTCCCAACCCCACCAATCCCAATCTCCCGATCCCCACCAGTCCCAATCTCCCGATCCCCACCAGTCCCAATCTCCCGGCCCCACCAGTCCCAATCTCCCGATCCCGCCAGTCCCAATCTCTCGACCCCCACCAGTACCAATCTCCTGACCCCAATCTCCCGATGCCCCCACCCCACGCAGTCCCTATCTCCCGACCTCCCCCACCCCCGTCCCAATCTTCTACCTCCTGAGTCCCAATTTCCCAACTCCCACAGTTCCGGCGGCTCTCAACAACAATAACAACAACTTGCATTTATATAGCGCCTTTCATGTAGTAAAACGTCCCAAGGCGCTTCACAGGAGCGTTAGAAAACAAAATTTTACACCGAGCCACATAAGGAGATATTAGGACAAGTGACCAAAAGTTTGGTCAAAGAGGTAAGTTTTATGAAGCGTCTTAAAGGAGAGAGGTAGAGAAGTAGAGAGCTTTAGGGAGGGAATTCCAGAGCTTAGGGCCTAGGTAGCTGAAGGCACAGCGGCCAATGGTGGAGCGATTATAATCGAGGATGTGCAAGAGGCCAGAACTGGAGGAGCGCAGAGATCTCAGAGAAATTTGAAAACAAGGATGAGAATTTTAAAATTGAGGCATTACCAATGTCGGTCAGTAAGCAGGTGTGATGGGTGAATGGGACTTGGTACGTGTTAGGATACAGGCAGCAGACGTTTGGATGAGCTCAAGTTTACAGAGGGTGCAAAGTGTGCCTTCATCATTGCTGGATCAAAAGCCTGGAATTTCCTACCTAACATCTTGATGGGAGCACCAATAGCACAAGGACTACAGCAGTTCAAAGAGGAGGCCTACCACCACCTTCTCAGGGTAACTAGGCACGGGCAATAAATGCAGTCTTACCAGTGTTTCCCCCGTCCTGAGAACAACTAAAACTAAAAATTGCATCAGTACAACACAAAAGACTTGCACTGTGTATTTCTCACCCAAGACTAGATGATTTTGTTTTTTTGTTGTTTCCAATAAAAATCATAATTATTGATTTATATTACACCCACAAACATTCTTTGAGGATGTAACGAGCAGGGTGGATAAAGGGGAACCAGTAGATGTCGTGTATTTGGATTTCCAGAAGACATTCGATAAGGTGCCACATAAAAGGTTACTGCACAAGATAAGAGCTCACGGGATTGGGGGTAATATATTAGTATGGATAGAGGATTGGCTAACTAACAGAAAACAGAGAGTCAGGATAAATGGGTCATTTTCAGGTTGGCAAACTGTAACTAGTGGCATGCCACAGGGATAAGTGCTGGGGCCTCAACTATTTACAATCTATATTAATGACTTGGATGAAGGGACCGAGTGTAATGTAGCCAAATTTGCAGATGATACAAAGATAGGTGGGAAAGCAAATTGTGTGGAGGACGCAAAGAATCTCCAAAGGGTTATAGATAGGTTAAGTGAGTGGGCAGGAATCTGGCAGATGGAGTATAATGTGGGAAAATGCGAGGTTATCCACTTTGGTAGGAAAAGTAAAAAAAGTTAATTATTATTTAAATGGGGAGAGATTACAAAATGCTGAGGTACAGAGGGATCTGGGGGTCCTTGTACATGAATCACAAAAAGTTAGCATGCAGGCACAGCGAGTAATTAGGAAAGCAAATGGAGTGTTGGCCTTTATTGCAAAGGGAATGGAGTATAAAAGTAGGGAAGTCCTGTTACAACTGTACAGGGCGTTGGTGAGACCACACCTGGAGTACTGCGTACAGTTTTGGTCTCCTTATTTAAGGAGGGATATACTTGCATTAGAGGTGGTTCAGAGAAAGTTCACGAGGTTGATTCCGGAGATGAAGGGGTTGTCTTATGAAGAAAGGTTGAGCAGGTTGGGCCTATACTCATTGGAGTTTAGAAGAATGAGAGAGGATTTTATTGAAACATATAAGATTCTGAAGGGGCTTGACTGGGTAGATGCAGAGAGGATGTTTCCCCTCGTGGGGAAATCTAGAACTAGTGGGCATAATTTCAGAATAAGGGGGCACCCATTTAAAACGGAAATGAGGAGGAATTTCTTCTCTCAGAGGGTCGTGAATCTTTGGAATTCTCTTCCCCAGAGAGCTGTGGAGGCGGAGTCATTGAATATATTTAAGGTGGAGATAGACAGATTTTTGAATGGTAAAGGAGTCAAGGGTTATGGGGAGCAAGCAGGGAAGTGGAGTTGAGGCCAAGATCAGATCAGCCATGATCTTATTGAATGACGGAGCAGGCTCGAGGGGCCAAATGACCTACTCCTGCTCCTACGTCTTATGTTCTTATGTATCACATTTTTGTATGGTTTTCAGCAAACAATCTTCAGGAGTCAAGGCTTATGAGTTTCTATCTCACAGTAAGTAGTGTAGATGGGAGCAGAAAGTTTCAAAGGGTCATTAATAGATTAAGTGTGGGCAAAACAGTTGCAGATGGAGTTCAACATGGGGAAATGTGAGGTCATCTACTTTGGACTGAAAAAAGATAGATCAGAGTATTTTCTACATGGTGAGAAGTTAGGAACTGTGGAAGAGCAGAGAGATTTAGGGGTCCATGAAAAGCTAGTGGACAGGTGCAAAATATAATTAAAAAGGCTAATAGAATGTTAGCCTTTATCTCAAGAGGGCTGAAATACAAAGGGGTGGATGATATGCTACAGTTGTATAAAGCTCCAGTTAGACTGCATCTGGGGAATTGCGTTCAGTTCTGGGCACCGCACTTCAGGAAGGACATATTGGCCTTGGAGAGGGTGCAGCAAAATTCAGCAGAATGATACCGGGGCTAAAAGGGGTAAATTATGAGGACAGTTTGCATTCCCCTGTGTATAGAAGATTAAGGGATTAGCTAATTGAGGTGCTTAAGATGATTAAAGGATTTGATCAGGTAAATAGAAAGAAGCCATTTCCTCTGCTGGGAGAGTCCAGAACAAGGGGGCATAACCTTAAAATTAGAGCTAGGAGTGATGTCAGGAAGCACATTAATCACACAAAAGGTAGTGGAAACCTGGAACTCTCTCCCCCAAAAGGCTGTTGAAGCAAGGTCAATTGGAAATTTCAAAACTGAGATTGATAGATATTTGTTAGGGATTAAGGGATATGGAACCAAGGCAAGTAGATGGAGTTGAGATACAGCTCAGCCAGGATCTAATTGAATGGCGGAACAGGCTTGAGGTGCTGAATGGCCTACTCCTGTTCCAATATTCCTATCCAGGCAACAATATTACGATGAAGGGTTCAAAAAAAGTTTCATTTATTTGAGCCTCAGGACTAAACGTTGGAACTGATTAATAGGAATAATCACTCACTCTGTCACAAATTCTGGATTTGCTAGATTTGAAGAGGGGTCACCTGCATTATTTGGTATTCTGCAGGGCTTTAACTCAATTGAGAAAGTGACCACTTCCATTTGTACATAAACACAGACAAACAGAAGAATTATGGTTATTCTGTCCTAATAGGAAGGACACAACACATTGCACTGAAGGTCATTATTATTTTCTTTCATTCTAACAAGAATAGGAAAAGGAAATGAGGGTCTACTTCACTGATCATTTCATTCTCCAGGCAATAATATAAGGAAACTCAACCACCACAGATCAGTCATTACAATTTGATTGCAACGCCCCATGAAGAATGAAACCTCAGTAGTAAGAAGCCCTATAATCAAGTTTTACTGCACAATTCTATTTAAAAATAAAATTAAAATAATTCACACGTCTATGGCAGGATAGGACAAATTTGCAATGCATTGACCGTTGAAATTTCCATTAAAATAATGTTCCACAAGTTGCCCACAGCAATTTCAAAGATGTGCCACCTTTTAAACACAGCAATAACTGTTGACAAAATTCCATGCCTAGGCTGTAATGGCAAATATACTAAGATGGAACAACACCAAGCTACTTATGTGTGATATTCCCAGCTTGGCAATTGCAAGTTCCAACTCCCCATGTGTGCTAAGGAACATACAGTTCGAAAAAATGAGACCTAGAAACTGAGAAATAAAAGGAAATACAAGTAAAGGAAGTCCTTTGAACTATCCTCACAAAAAAACACACAGCAGTAACTGAATGAGTGATGGTATCTTAAGAAAGTATCTTAACGAGGGGTGGGGTAGCATAGGGGTTATGTTACTGGGCTAGTAATCCAGAGGCCTGGACTAATGATCTGGAGATGTGAGTTCAAATTCCACCACAGGCAGCTGGGGAATTTAAATTCAATTAATTAAATAAATCTGGAATAAAAAGCTAGTGTCAGTAATGGTGACCATGAAACTATCGGATTGTTGTAAAAACCCATCTGGTTCACTAACGTCCTTACCCAGTCTGACCTATACGTGACTCCAGACCCACAGCAATGTAGTTGACTCTTAAATGGCCTAGCAAACCACTCAGTTGTATTCAAGAATGCAAGAATACTCAGTTGTATTCAAGGCTCACCGCCACCTTCTCGAGGGCAATTAGGGATGGGCTTGCCAGCGACGTCTACATCCCGTGAATGAATAAACAAAATATAAAGTCGTAATAATTGCCACTACTACTAAATAAAGCCGTACAGAGCAAAATAGTGATTAATCTGCATCCATAATAAAACCACATATTATAAAGAAAATCTGCATTAGTAAAAGAATTCACTTGGATAGATCACAAACTCCTTAACAAAAATAAACGATCAACATGCAGAAGAACACTTCAACCTTCTAGAAATTCCACAGCACTGAAGACATAAGTAAGATGGAAATCCAGTTCATTATATACAATCCTCTGTAGATCAAGAAGTTCTCTTTCAACACACAAGAAAAATAATTACCAAAGTTTTATGCACTATTAAGCTAGTCCTGCCGGCTCCTTCCATACGTGGCTTTCAAGCATCACGTCTTTCCTCTTCCTCCCAAGGTTTGCCCATACTGGCACTGCCACCCACCTGTTGAATTTAAATTTCCTGCCCACACCGTGACTCTGGAAACTGTGAGAGGGTCAGAATCACAGTTCACCATCAGGGCATGATTCCTGCTCTGTCATAGTTACGGGATAATGGATTTTCGGCTTCTAAATGTTATGGCTTAAAAAAATAGCACAGTAAGGTCATCTTAATTTAACGCTTGCTGAGTTCCCTCCAGTTGACTCTATAAAGTAATTAATCCTGCAAGTTCTCTAAAGAAAGTGGGTTTAACAGGAGTACACCCTTAGTTTGTTCTGTTTTGCTGTCATAGCATCCGTCAGGAACTGAAGGCTGTTTCGAATAATAAGGACAATGCTGAGGGTTTGAGGTTAGGTTTTGTTAGCATAGAGCACAGATTGTAGTGCACCATTGGTAGCTGAATGGTTATAAATTAAACTGGTAGATCTTCCATGGCAAGCTCATAGGTAGTCCAGGACGAGGAGTGTGGTATCTGTAGGTTATCATTGCCCTGTGAAGCGATCAATCGTCATTGTAATACAGTACATTTACTGAAGTAATGTATGACTGACACAAGGTAAAAATATTATACATCTTATAATATTATACATCTTACAGATACTGAAAGATACAGGCCTCACAGTTATAATGGGGCAGAATTTCTTCGAATTTCCACTTGAGCATTAAGGAATCAGCCAGACAGAGCACATAGAGGAAAATTGAGCAGAGGATCTCACACCAGTAACAGTTGGAATAACAGGTGGGCTCTGTTATGGGCATACAATCTTCCTCACCTGAATTTCCTCTGTGCTCCATCCAGGCAATTATTTGATGCCCAAGTTCAAAAGAGGAAAATGCACCCTAATATTTGTAATACTATTTACCTACTGCTTTACAAAACTTGCTTAAGGCTTTATTCTTTCCTAAAGCTACTTGCTTATAAAAATGATTTACTCTTCCTCCCTCAGTGGTAGTTGCTTATTTATTTATTCTTCCCTCCTTCTTCACCACAACTCTCCTACTTTTTCTCAATTATTTCCATGATTACAAAAGACTAGTGGTATTGCTCATGGTGAGTCAAAGGTCCTACTCTTGCAAGGGGGGGGGGTGCAATGGTGTGGGTGTGGGGGAGAGGTACAGGTGTTGGGGAGGACTATGGCTTACAAACAGCAAGTTCTGACAGCCTGCGAATTACCAGTCTTGCTGTCAATCATAAATACTGTACAATGTTGGTGTATTGTGACCCCACCCTTTTCAAAATGTGATGCTTTGTTTTAGATTCAGAAGGAAGACAGCATTAATCTGAATTCTGGGAGTTATGTCTACAGGGTGCTTGTGCAGAATAACACTGAGAACTGCAGTCTGCAACCTGACTGAACGTCAACTGATAATTGACTGAAAACTATAGGAAGCTCCATGAACTCAAGTCCCAGGTGCCTGAAAGAGGGGCAGACTTCCGGAGAGAAACGTTATTGTAGAGATTTCAAACACAGAAAAAATATTGTATGGGTAAGTAAAATTATTTTGTTATGAATTGTGTAATTTTTTATGTGTTTCTTAAATTATAAATCTTCCATTTAGTACTATGTGGTTCAGGTTACTGAAGAGATAAGATAGCCATCAAAAGAATATCAAAAACTATTTTGAGTGATTTCGTTGTTTCTCCAAACCTCCTTGCAGTTGTTTTACTCATTGTTGTTTTCTGGCTGCTGATTTTGGATTGGTAGTTTTCATACCTCCTTGGGACTTCTTGATTGACATTTTTCATTCCCACTTTCTACTTCTTCATTGATGTGTTCCTGCCTTCAGCTGTGATATGAATATGACACTTCAGCCAATCAGTTGTAATGGTAATGCATGGTTTGTATATGACTCACGTGTAACAGACACACACACTAAATGCCAGACTTTTATATATTTTAAAGACTTTTTCTTCCTACAATGGATTTGTCATTTTTGCTGAAGCTGTCGTTTATGTTACGCAATTAGTCAGCCAAGTCTTGACCATGTTGAAGCAATTAAAATCTGGGATGCGCAAGAGGCCAGAATTGGAGGAGCGCAGAGATCTCGAAGACTCGTAGGACTGGAGGAGGTTACAGAGATAGGCAGGGAGGAGGCTATGGAGGGATTTGAAAACAAGGATGAGAATTTTAAAATTGAGGCGTTGCCAGACCGGGAGCCAGTATAGGTCAGCGAGCACAGGGGCGATGGGTGAACGGGACTTGGTGCAAGTTAGGATATGGGCAGCAGAGTTTTGGATTAAGTCAAATTTACGGAGGGTGCAAGAAGGAAGACCAGCATGGAGAGCATTGGAATAGTCGAGCCTAGCGGTAATAGTGACTACTCTTCAAAAGTAAGTAATTTGCTGCAAAACAGTTTGGGTGAAAGGCGCTATATAAATGCTAGTCTGTTCTTGTGCATAAAGCTAATCTAGAACAAAGACATCCACCCTATACATGCCATTGGTGGAACCAGAGGCAGAAAGTCTAAACTTAATTGGGACCCAGTGTATGAATGCCACAGGTACATCTGGTGAGACCAAGTGAGCCGGGGCAGATGTGGGGACCACTTGGGGGTTCAAGCCAGGATCATGGTCTGGACCTCTGAAACTTCAGAAATCAATTGTTATGAATTTTTGAAACGGCTCCCTTTGTAAGGCATAGTGAGGCATTGCGGGTGTGTGTCAGCAGCTCAGTATAAACTTCTCTCTTAGTTTACCTCCTCCATTTGAATTGCAGCTCATATCGGGAACTGAATAGAGTAAGGGTTTGAACCGGCATCCTCCCTCCTCCCATTCTGTGACATGGCACGCTGGTGCTCCAATTTACTGTTGGCTTATTGTGTCAACAGGCAAGATTGTATCACCATTGTACTGCTGTAAAATGGAATTAGTGCTACAAAGCCACAGGCTAATTGTACCGCACAGAATGAAAACAGAGCATTAGATTCTAATCCCTCCATTCTTTGTAGCCCGGGGTTTCTTTCCTAATCTACGATGCAAAGAGCAAGGGCTGGTAAAGCAGTATTAATGTGGTATAGCTAGTCTCACTAATGTTATTTTATCTACGCTTTTTGCAATGGTGCATTTACCTTCACCAGGAAGTGGTGCAATGCCTCTTCATATATGATTAATAAAAGAATTGCTTATAGAAGGTGTGAGATACCGTTGTCAGGTTGCTGACATTAATTAAGTCCTCCACGTACAGAATGTGCAGCGTTTCTTCGAAACATAGGCCTAGAAATTCAGTCTAGCCACTTTTGGGGCGGTAAAGTCGGGCGGGCGGTAAAGTTAGCGCCCGCCGGAAAGTGGAGGCCACTTCGCCAAAATTCAGTAGCTTTGGCCAAGGAGTTTGGGCGAGCGCTGAAACTGGCGTTGCACTCCTATCTTTAGGCGCTAAGCCGGCGGTGCGGACTGATAACGCCGAGGCCGGGCGCAGCACAGGTGCGGTCATGTTTTGATTGACAGTAGACACCCTGACACCGGCCAGCTCTTAAAGGGGGAAGGGTCGACTTTGTCTGCTGCCACGCCCTGGATAGTGGCGCCCTGCAGCTAGGCCTGAACACTGCTGGTGGACCCAAATAGCGCCTGAAGCCATGCAGAAGGCCCGTGAACGAGCGCAGCGCTTCTCAGAGCATGCTTTGAGGGTGCTGCTTAGGGGGTTGGAAAAGAACAGAGAGATCTTGTGCCCAGACAGTGGCAAGAAGGCTCCCAGGAGGCAGTACAGGAGAGCCTGGAGGGAAATCGCCCTGAGGGTGTCAGCCAACAGCGATGTCCCCAGGACTGGTGACCAATGCCGCAAGAAGTACAACGACCTCACTCGGTTGGTCAGGGTGAGTACCCTTTCCAGTGTCCTCCTCATCCTTGCATGTGCACCTCACATTATGGGCAAAGGGACCTCAAAGGCCTAATGGCCAGCCCTCCTCCCGCAGCTATGGCACTGGCATGATCATCAGTAGCACTTTCTGCACTTCACACACTGGCCAAGCTATTCGACCATGGGAGGCAGTGCACACAACAACAGGGCACCACACTGGCCAAGCTATTCGACCATGGGAGGCAGTGCACACAACAACAGGGCACCACACTGTACTTAGAGGCCATCCTTTCTCTTGCAGGCCAAGCTGGCGCAGAATCTGAGGAGCCAGACTGTCACCGGGGGAGGGCGTGCCCAGTTCCAGGAGCTCAGTGACCTGGAGGAGCGCGTGGCTCGACTCATGCGTGCCCGGGTGGTTGGCCCCGTTGCTATTGGAGATGCCGACCCTGTGCTGGGCCCCAATGGTAAGGACATGACCGTTTGCACCTCTCTCGTTCCCCTTGCGCTTCAGATCTACATCCTTTGCCACTGTCCGACCAATGCGCATAATGCCACCAATCATGCCTCCCTCGCTGATGCCCTGTCCTCACTCTAAAGCTACTCTTGTGCTTTCCTGCTTTCAGCTGGTGAGGAGGAGGTCCCTGAAGCTGAGAGTGCCAGTCCCTCGGAAGAGGAGGACGACGAGGACCAAGAGGAAGGCGGCACATCGGGGGAACCCTCATCCATGCCAGGGGATGGCAATGGAGGGGACACGTCTTGCCTGGAGGAGAGCCAGGGGGAAGTGTTGCAGGGGGGTGTAGCTCCTGGGCCCAGTGGCGTCCAGGCACGCGGGAAGGGTCGGGCAGCACGGCGGCCTTCTCCCCAGAGGGGGGAAGTGTTGCAGGGGAGGGCAGTTGCTGGGCCCAGTGGCGTCCAGGCACACGGGAAGGGTCGGGCAGCTCGGCGGTCTTCTCCCCAGAGGGAGAGTCCGGCCTCCAGTCCGGAGACGGTCCTCGCCCAGGAGGTGCGCCTCCTTGATGAAATGTCCGCGGCCTCGGAGCGGCGCCACAACGAGTTCATGGGGGTTGTGGGACAGTTGCCTCAGGCCATTGAGTCCCTGGCTCATAGTGTGGCCGATTTCGGGGACTCACAGGCCAGGGGTGTCGACCAACTCGCGGCAGCACAGGACGCGAGTCGAGAGTTCATGAGTGGTGCCATGCAGACACTGGCTGATCTGATGCGGGCACAGACCAGGGCAGTTCGGGCACTCACTTCTGCCACACTCGCTGTGTCACGGAAGCATCGCCAGGGCACCCGCCGCCCTGCTGCAGCACAGCGGTCTGGCCTTCACCAGATTGCTGCACTTGCTGCAGTGCCAGCCCGGCCAAGTGCCAGTGTCTCTGGCGACCAGCGAGCGCCTGGCATCAGCCAGCTTGCCCCCATTGCTGCAGCCGCCACTGCCACTTCCCCAGCCAAGCTGCGACGAGCTGCTGGAGAGACTGATGCTGCCCAGCCACAGCTGCAGCAGTCAGCAGCCGGCCCCTCCAGGGCCGGACCTCGTCTAGGCCGACCCCCAAGGGCATCTGCCGTCACGCATTGTGCCCCTCAGGAGCCTTCCCCCAGCCTTGCAACACCCACAGGGCCCAGGTTGAGGCGGAGCAACAGGTCGGGCAGGGGCCGGAGAAGCCTGCACAAGGACTCGCCCTGTCGGCACACCAAGTAGAGTGTGTTGCCAACTGTTTTTTTATATGGGGGTGTTTGTGTTCTGTATGGGGGGGTTTGTCTTGGTTAGGCCGAGGATGAAGGCCAATTGGATGGACAAGTTTTGTTATTCCTCCCCAGGTTGTGGGAGTGAGATATGTTTTTGACTGTTTTTTGGGGGTGTTGTCTGTTTTTCTGTTTCATGTGGGAAGGGCCCTGAGTTTGTTAAATAAAGCTTTTTATTTATTCAGCTTGTCCAGGTGTCATGTTTCAAGTGGTTGTTGCGTTAAACGGCTGAGGGCTTGCGGAGCGGCTGCATTCAGGTGCGTTCATTGCCACAAGCCATTCCCTGACAGGGGGCCTAGAAGTGTCGTTCAATAAGCCGCCGGCGGACGGCCCTTGGACCTTGTGGCTCCCTCCTGGGCTGGTACTCCTCCTCCTCCTCCTCCTCCTCATGGTCCTCCTGCTCGTCCTCCTGAGGTGGTGGTCCAACGTGAGGTGGCAGTGCCTGAGTCCTGCGGATAGCCAGGTTGTGCAGCATGCAGCAAACGACGACGAACTGGGAGACTCTATCCGGCGAATACTGTAGAGATCCGCCGGATCGATCCAGGCAGCGGAACCGTTGCTTGAGGACGCCAATCGTTTGCTCTATGATGTTCCTTGTGGCTTGATGGCTTTCGTTGTATGCCTCCTCCGCAGGGGTCCTGGGCGCGCGGAGCGGGGTCATGAGCCATGTACACAAAGGGTAGCCCTTGTCCCCAATAAGCCATCCCCTTGGTGGAGGCTGTGCCTCGAACATGTCAGCCACAGTAGTCTGGCGCAGGATAAATGCATCGTGGCTGCTTCCTGGAAAGCGGACATTGACAGCTAGGATGCGCTGCCTGTGGTCACACACCAGCTGTACATTGAGGGAATGGTAGCCCTTCCAGTTGCGGTAATCCTCGGCATTGTCGATAGGTGCCCGCATAGCCACATGCGTGCAGTCAATGGCGCCCTGCACCATGGGGAAGTTGGCGATCCTGGCAAATCCGACTGCACGCTGCTCCTGCCTCTCTAGGGTCATGGGGAAGGAGATGAATTGGTGTCTCCTTGCGAAAAGGGCATCGGTGACCTGCCGGAAGCAGCGATGCACGGCGAACTGGGAAATGTTCGCTATGTCCCCAGCAGCGGCTTGGAATGAGCCGCTTGCATAAAAGTTCAGAGCCACCGTGACCTTCACTTCCACCGACAGAGACGTCCTGCACATCAGCTGTGGACGCAGATCTCTGTGAAGCAGCTGGCAGATCTCTGCAACCACCTCCCTTCTGAAGCGCAGCCTCTTAACACAATGCGCGGCAGTCATGGTGAGATAGGACACCTGCTGCCGGTATTTCCTGAGTGGGTAAGGCCTACGTTGCCGACGCCTGATGGCCCCTCTGCGTCTAGGCATGGCTGGCCCTCTCACACAGCGTCTGCGAGCCCTTCGCACATAATGCTGGAACTGAGGGTTGGAACCCCATGCAGCCCCCATAATAAACTTGCAAACAGTGAAATCACAATGAGTGAAATTTCCAAGCTCTGGCCAGAAGCCAAAAATACCTCTCCTATGTTGTCCCAAATCAGGAAGGTCTGTTCCTTGGCCTCTGTCCAGAAATCCAAAGCACTAAAGTCATTGCAGCAAAATGGCTGGCCTTTATAGTTCAGTCTAAGTGCCCTTTAATTAGCGCTCCCCGAGGCCCGCAGGGCCTTTGCTGCGTTCCACTTCACAGTTCTTAACAGCGCCACGCCCACATTGGGCGGGCGCCACTGAATTTCCGGTTTGGGGCGCACAAACAGCGTTGCACAACGAAATGATGTCATAAGCTGCGTGCGCAGCTGAGCGGGCGCAAACACTTTGTGCCGGCGCTAAATGTCAACTGAAGTTGGGCGTAGGCGCAGATCGGCCTGCGCCCGGGCGCTAAGTGCCTAGCGCTGGAAATCTACCCCTCTTATGGCGCTAACGGCTGGCGGATGCAACTGAATTTCTAGGCCATACTGCGTTACTTAGCAACATCATTTCTCTAAATGCCGGTTTGCAGAAAAGTGCGTTGTACTAGATCCAAAAACAGATCCACAGAAAACAGAAGAAACCCGCTCTTCTGCAATCTGTGCAGAAATGTGAATGTTCCAAAGCAACCTTCTCCAAAGGACGCACATGAGAACAGCAAAATTTGTATGTTCATACAATTTTATCATCTTGGCAGTCCGAATGAAACACCCTCCCCCCAGTCCTGCTGCTGGAAGAAATTAATGTTAAACTGGTCTCATGTGACTATTTTGTGTCCGGACGCAAACATACTGATGCACTGAACTCAGTGCAGTTTTACAAGGGCAGTGAACAAGGTTCTTATTCCAGTGACAGATTGAGAGACGGTGGGTCTCTGGTGCTGTCAGCTGAACACAGGTCAATAGGTTTATATTTGCTAGTGAGATTACTGTGCAAGACCCCTGCGTTGGGAGTCAACAGTACTGCAGTCACGCAAAAGCAATTTGAGAGGTATTGCGAGTTTTAAATCCAACTTTAGTTAATATTCAGATTCATCTCTCCTCACTGAATTACGAGTTAGAGAACTCAGTCTTGGCAGATGAGGGTAAATGACAGAACCAGTGCTAAGACTCTACAGCATATCTTTTGCTGACTGAAGCGGAAGTTGCATTGAGAATATAACCACAGAGAAGGATGTAACTCAGTGTCCTCATCCCCAGTTGAAGGACAAAGCAAGTTGTGAGGGAATGTAAAAGAGAAGTATAAGCAAATGTTAAAGTTTATTAGTACATATATATATATATAAAAAGTTTTTCTTTCTATTTATATAAAAAGAAAGACTTGCATTTATATAGTGCTTTTTACGACCTCAGGACGTCCCAAAACGCTTTACAGCCAATGAAGTACTTTTGGTGTGTAGTCACTGCTGTAATGTAGGAAACACAGCAGCCAATTTGCGCACAGCAAGCTCCCACAAACAGCAATGTGATAATGACCAGATAATCTGTTTTAGTGATGTTGATTGAGGGATAAATGCTGGCCAGGACACCGGGGAGAACTCCCCTGCTCTTTTATGAAATAGTCCCATGGGATCTTTTACATCTACCTGAGAGAGCAGACAGGGCCTCGGTTTAACGCCTCATCCTGTAATTGTTTTAAACATCCAATTACGCACTTCTAGAATACTAAAACAAATTACTGGTACACAAAACAGAACAAATATAAATATGGGATAAGGCACCCTCAGCAGACTGATATAAGTATGTCCCTCTATGAGGCCGGTAACCGGATAACAGCAAAAAGGTCACAAGAGGTTTGTGGTCTCACAAGTGAAGACAGCTCTCACATCCCACTGCTGACCACAATGTGTTCTATTTATGTCTGAAAATAAAAAAAACTTAAATGTAATATGTATGTTTTCATTGCTTGTCACTGTGTTGATTTATACTAGTTACAATTACAATTCATAAATCTTCTGGTAATTCTTCACACCAATGGGATACAGTATGGATAATGGTAATGAAGTTTTATGTATATCTTTTTATGCTGCAATGAATGAAAGAAAGAAAGAACTTGCATTTATATAGCTTCTTTCATTACCTCAGGAGCCCCTGAAGCACTTCACAGCCAAAGCATTGCTTTTGAACTATAGTCACTGTTTTAATGAAGGAATTTGCACACAGCAAGGTCTCACAAACAGCAACAAGCAACAAGATAAATTGGCAGATGATCTGTTTTTAATTATGTTGACCAACATACTGGATGAACTCCCCAGCTATTTTTCAAATAGTGCCTGCCATAGAAGCTTTTACATCCACCTGAGAGGGCCTCAGTTTAATGGCTTACCAAAAGATGAGCACATAACCTTAGGCTGACACTTTAGTGCAGCACTGAGGGAATGGGCTGCCTAGGTTAAGAGCTCAAGTCACTGAAGCGGGTCTTGCATGATCTTAATGCTTGAAACAGCAGCATTATGTATGTATTGCACATAGCATGCTCTCAGTCTCAAACACCGTACGTGACATTTTGAGAAGTTTCAAAGTTGAAGATGTATTGATACTTAATAGTCGAGAATGATAACTCACTTATGGAACTCCCTACCTATGTGCACTGTGGGAATACCTTCACCACATGTACTGCAGTGGTTCAAGAAGGCCCACTGACACCTTCTCAAGGGCATTTAGGGATGCGCAATAAATGCCGACCTTGCCGGTGATGCCCACATCCCAAGAATGAATAAATACCAAAATCCTGCAGACCTTTCCCCTCTGAAATGTCTGTTTTCCAAGTGGGAGAAGTGACTCTTACTATGCATTTCCAACAAAAGTAAACTATAAACATAAATGCAGAAGAAAGCCAGAATGGTGACATGATGTTTTGATCCATCAAACCATGGGTGTACAGGGCACAATTTCAAAATTTGTAGATGACACAAAACTTGTAAGTATAGTGAACAGTGAGGAGGAGAGTGATAGACTTCAGGAAGACATAAACAGGCTGGTGAAATGGGCGGACACGTGGCAGATGAAATTTAACGCAGAAAAGTGTGAAGTGATACATTTTGGTAGAAAGAATGGGGAGAGGACATATAAACTAAATGGTACAATCCTGAAGGGGCTGCACAAACAAATCATTGAAGGTGGCAGGGCAGGTTGAGAAAGCAGTTCAAATGGCTTACGGGATCCTGGGCTTCATAAATAGAGGTATAGAGTACAAAAGTGTGGAAATTATGATGAACCTGTATGAAACACTGGTTCGGCCCCAACTTGAGTATTGTGTCCAATTCTGGGCACCACACTTTAGGAAGGATGTGAAGGGCTTAGAGAGGGTGCAGAGAAGATTTACGAGAATGATTCCAGGAATGAGGGACTTCAGTTACATTGAAAGACTGGAGAAGCTGGGGTAGTTCTCCTTGGAGCAAAGAAGATTGAAAGATTTGATAGAGGTGTTCAAAATCATGAGGGGTCTGGACAGAGTAGATAGAGGGAAACTGTTCCCATTGGCAGAAGGGTCGAGAACCAGAGCATACAGATTTAAGGCGATTGGTAAAAGAACCAAAGGCGACATAAGAAAAAGCTTTTTTACACAGCGAGCGGTTAAGATCTGGAATGTACTGCCTGAAAGGACGATGGAGGCAGACTCAATCACAGCTTTCAAAAGGGAATTGGATAAGTATCTGAAGGAAGGAAATTTGCAGGGCTACAGGGAAAGGATGGGGGAGTGGGACTAGCTGAAGTGCTCTTGCAGAGAGCCAGCACGGGCTCGATGGGCCGAATGGCTTCATTCCATGCTGTAACCATTCTATGATTCTAAACCCATTTCTTGCACAGAAAATGTACAGTAAACTGAAAAATAAAAGAGCAGACTGTTTAAACAACAACAACTTGTATTTATATACCGCCATTAATGTTGTAAAACATGCCAAGGCTCTTCACAGGAGTGTTATCAAACAAAATTTGACACCAAATCACATATGGAAAGATTAGGACAGGGAAGAGGTAGGTTTTAAGGAGCGTCTTAAAGGAGGAGAGAGGTTGCGAGGCAGAGAGGTTTAGGGAGAGAATTCCAGGCTTGTAGGGCTGGAGGTAGTTACAGAGATAGGGAGGGACGAGGCCATGGAGGGATTTGAAAACAAGGATGAGAATTTAAAAACTGAGGTATTGCTTAACTGGAAGCCAATGTAGGTCAGCGAGCACAGGGGTGAAGGGATGAATGTGACTTGGTGCAAGTTAGGACACGGGCAGCAGAGTTTTAGATAAGCTCAAATTTATGGAGGGTGCCAGGAGAGCATTGGAATAGTCGAGTCTCGAGGTAACAAAGGCATGGATGAGGCAGGGGCAGAGACAGGTGATGTTAAGGAGGTGGAAATAGGCGGTCTTAGTGATGGAAAGGATATGGTTTCGGACGTTCAATTCGGGGTCAAATAGAACGCCAAGGTTGCCAATAGCCTGGTTCAGCCTCAGGGAGTGGCCAGGGAAAGGGATGGAGTTGGTGGCTAGGGAACGGAATTTGTGGTGGGGACCGAAGACAATGGCTTTGGTCTCCCCAATATTTAATTGGAGGAAATTTCTGCTCATCCAGTACTGGATGTCAGCCAACCAGTGTGACACATCAGAGGCAGTGGAGGGGTCGAGAGAGGTGGTGGTGAGGTACAGCTGGGTGTCGTGAAACCAGCTTGCGAATAAATATTTATGTACATTTCTAATCTGATGATTTTTGCATCAGCTTTCTTCTATTTCTTAAAGACTGTGGCCTAGAAATTCAGTTTGGGCCCACCAGCTGGTTTGCGCCCAAAAGTTAGCGCTGGGCGGGGAGCCATTTGCGACCGTCAGAAATTCAGTTTTTGCGCCCCAAGTCGGATCCGGGCGCTATTCCAGGGTGTGGCCGCCCCCGCTTGGGGCGCTGAAACTGAATTTCAGCGCTGTAGGCGCCGCTGCGCCACCCGATGCGGTGCGGCAGGCTGCGGTACTGCAGGCCTCCTCCTTCTCTTAAGGTGGAGGTGCCTGCAACAGGGAGATCGCCGCTGGATTGTGCCGGCAAATGAGCCCGGCACCACGGAGAAGTGCCGGGCTCGCGGAAAGCAGCTGGCAATGCCGCGGGGGGGGGTGGTGGAGGAGGCCGGGGAAGGAGGTGCGGGCAGGCGGCCGCCGAAAAAGCGGCCGGCCGCACCTCCACCTTTATGCGCCCTACTAAGGCTGCAGTAAGGCCCTGGTCTCCGGATGTAAGTAGCGGCCGCCACGGAGGAGGCGGCGGCAACTGAATATGGGATTCGGGCCGGCATCGGGGCGGAACCGGGGCACTGCGCACACCGATGACGTCATCGGTGCCGGCGCAGCGCTATCGGCTACCGCCGCCATTACCGCAGCGCTGAATATCAGCGCGAACTCCTCTATTGGCGCAAAAGCCCTCTTTGGGCGAAAACTGGGCGCAAAGCCAACTGAACTTCTAGGCCTGTATGTATCTGGACAGCCTGTATCAACCATGCATCTGATTTCCGTTAAGTGTAGCCTTTATCCTATAAAAGTAAAATCTACTCAGTTCCCAGACGTAACAATTATTCTGATTTTAATGGGACTATATGTGGCTTATTACCATAATCTACCATCTGTAAATTAACCTTGAAAATGAAACATTTGAGTATTTTTGCACCAAAACAAAGGGGTATAATAGGTTTTGTACAATTCTGTAGTTTATTTGAAGAATATTGCAAATTAAAACATGGCCAGTGATTCTGGATATTTTACGTTATATTTAGAATGGGAAATGTAACAAAATCGTTTTGCAAATGTGGCATGACAGAAGTGTGCCCATAAATTATTACTTAATTAGATAAATATCTAATTTCAGTTTTCCTACACATGGCACACCCACGATTTCCTGATGTGCACTCCCAGCAGGCAAGGCTCCCTGCCAGAACCATGATTTTGTGAAATTGGCCCTAATGTGTTTGTGCTTCAAAGGTTCAGATATTTACATAAGTCAGGTAGCGAAGAGAGAACCAAAATTAATAATGTGATTCGCCGTATCTGCTATCCAGTTTATTTAGATGTAGGTCAAGATCAAGCTAGGTGTGGAAAAGACCAACACAGGAATGTACACTGATATTTATTCTCGGGCTGGTTTAAACAGTTTGCTCGTTTATTTTTTAGCTCATTGTATATTGGCTGTAAGATACATGGGGTAGATCTTTAACTTGATGCTTGGGTGTAAAACTGGCATTGTGGATCAGCCACCTGTTATAGGGACTGCCTGATTTTTATTTTTATTTATATCAATGGAAATGAAAACTGGGCAGCGTCTATAATGGGCAGCCGATCCACAACACCACATTTTACATCCGGGAGGCAAGTTGAAAATCTACCCCATTCAATCTTACCCTGCGGCAGAAACATTCAATCTGAATGGTCCCACATGGCAGACTGGTCAGAAAAGTAAAAGCCCATGGGATCCAAGGGAAAGTGGGAGGTTGGATCCAAAATTGGCTCAGTGGCAGGAAGCAAAGGGTAATGGTTGACGGGGGTTCCGCAGGACTCAGTGCTGGGTCTCTTGCTTTTTGTGGTACATATCAATGATTTAGACTTCAGTGCAGGGGCATGATTAAGAAGTTTGCAAATGATACAAAAATTGTCCGTGTGGTTGATAGTGAGGAAGAAAGCTGTAGACTGCAGGAAGATATCAATGGACTGGTCAGCTGGGCAGAAAAGTGGAAAATGGAATTCAATATGGAGAAGTGTGAGGCAATGCATTTGGGGAGGACTAACAAGGCAAAGGAATACACAATAAATGGTAGGATACTGAGAAGTGTAGAGGAACAGAGGGACCTTGGTGTGCATGTCCACAGATCCCTGAAGGTGGCAGGACAGGTAGATAAGGTGGCTAAGAAGGCATACGGGATACTTTCCTTTATTAGCCGAGGCATAGAATATAAGAGCAGGGAGGTTATGCTTGAACTGTATAAAACACTAGTTAGGCCACAGCTAGAGTACTGCGTGCAGTTGTGGTCACCACATTACAGGAAGGATGTGATTGCACTAGAGAGGGGGCAGAGGAGATTTACCAGGATGTCGCCAGGACTGGAGAATTTTAGTTATGAGGAAAGATTGGATAGGCTGGGGTTGTTTTCTTTGGAATAGAGGAGGCTGAGGGAAGTCTTGATTGAGGTGTATAAAATTATATGGGGCCTAGATAGAGTGGATAGGAAGGACCTAATTCCCTTAGCAGAGAGGTCAATAACCAGGGGGCATAGATTTAAAGTAATTGGTAGAAGGATTAGGGGGGAGTTGAGGAGAACTTTTTTTACCCAGAGGACGGTGAGGGTCTGGAACTCACTGCCTGAAAGGGTGGTAGAGGCGCAAACCCTCATCACATTTAAAAAGTAGTTGGATATGCACTTGAAATGCCATAACCTACAACAACAAGAACAACTTGTATTTATATAGCACCTTTAACGTAGTAAAACGTCCCAAGGCGCTGCACAGGAGTATTATAAGACAAATCATTTGACACCAAGCCACATGAGGATAAATTAGGGCAGATGACCAAAAGCTTGGTCAAAGAGGTAGGTTTTAAGGAGCGTCTTAAAGGAGGAAAGAGAGATAGAGAGGCAGAGAGGTTTAGGAAGGGAATTCCAGAGCTTAGGGCCTAGGCAACAGAAGGCATGGCCACCAATGGTTGAGCGATTATAATCAGGGATGCTCAAGAGGGTAGAATTAGAGGAGCGCAAATATCTCGAGGGAGTTGTGGGGCTGAAGGAGATTACAGAGACAGGGAGGGGCGAGGCCATGGAGGGATTTGAAAACAAGGATGAAAATTTTGAAATCGAGGCACTCTACAAGGCTACGGACCAAGAGCTGGAAAGTGGGATTAGGCTGGATAGCTCTCTTTCGGCCGGCACAGACACAATGGGCGTAAATTTCTATGGTTCTATGATTCTATGAATACTAGAGCAGCAGAACAAGAAAAATGTTGCAGCGGCACTGGGTGTAGAGAATGAGGAGAGGGCAGCAAGTTCCAGCCCCAAGAAGGTAAATGCTCTCAGGACGTTGAGTGTATCTAAGTGTGTATCCTTTATAAATATATAAAAGGTTTATGCTCCTGTACATTCCATGTAGATAAATCTGCACCATATAAACATAATTAACAAAAGATTTCATATCAAAAATGTATACAACTTTATTTACATTATTTACATCATTTACATCATTTATTTACATTAAATGTACTTCTGTTTAGCCACATTAAATTTCAGAGCATTCAGTTTTATGAATGTAATTTTCCAAAAGTAGCACTTCAATATGAAAGTTTTATAAGGAGATTCAAATATTGTTATGTTAATCTACAGTATTACAAGTCCATTTCTACAGGCTTTATTTACATATTGCTGTTACCAACATTATTGCAAAGTACAAATGGCATGGCATTGCTCATTTTGATAGATTTGAACAAAATACAAACTCTGGGACTTGGGCCTAGAAATTCAGTATAGCCACTTTTGGGGCGGTAAAGTCGGGCGGCCGCTGAAGTTTGCGCCCGGCGCAAAGTCGAGGCCACTTCGCCGATATTCAGTAGCATCGCCCTAAGAGGTTGCTGCAGCGCTAAAACTGGCGATGCACGACTATCTTTAGGCGCTAAGCCGGCGGTGCTGAGCTATACCACCGAGGCCGGGCGCAGCGCAGGTGCGGTGATTTCTTCATTGACGGCAGACACGCTGGCGCCGGCCAGCTCTTAAAGGGGGAAGGGTCGATTTTTTTGGCTGCCACGCCCTGGACACTGCAGCCCTCCACCTAGGCCTGAGCACTGCTGCTGCAACTCTTCACCGCCCAGGACGGTGCAGAAGGCCCGGGAGAGAGCGCTGCGCTTCAGCGAGGGTGACCTGAGGCTGCTGGTTAGCGCAGTGGAGCGAAGACGCCATGTTTTGTTCCCTGACAGCGGCAAGAAGCCGGTGCCCAGCATCTACCGCAAAGCCTGGAGGGAGGTCTCCAACAGGGTGACGTCCAACAGTGTGGTTGCCAGGAATCCTGTACAATGCAGGAAAAAGTTCAACGACCTCACTCGGATTGTCAGGGTGAGTACCCTTTCCAGTGTCCTCCTCATCCTTGCATGTGCACCTCACATTATGGACAAAGGGACCTGAAAGCCCTAATGGCCAGCCCTCATCCAGCAGCTATGGGACTGGCATGAACATCAATTGCACATTCTGCACTTTACACACTGTCCAAGCTATTCGACCATGGGAGGCAGTGCAGACAAGATCAGGGCTACACACTATCCAAGCTATTCGACCATGGGAGGCAGTGCAGACAAGATCAGGGCTACACACCGTACTTAGAGGCCGTCCTTTCTCTTGCAGGCCAAGCTGGCTAACAACAGGCGTAGCCAGATTGTGACCGGTGGAGGCCGACCTCAGCACCAAGAGCTCACCGACCTAGACCAGTGCGTGGAGCGCATTATGGGAGTCCGTGTGATTGGCCCCGTTGCCACTGGAGATGCCGACCCTGTTCTGGGCACCAATGGTAAGGACATCACCTTTTGGACCTCTCTCGTTCCACTTGCGCATCAGATCAACATCCTTTGCCACTGTCCGACCAATGCGGTGAATGGCACCACTCATGCCTCCCTCGCTGACGCCCTGTCCTCACTCTAAAGCTACTCTTGTGCCTTCCTGCTTTCAGATGGTGAGACGCCAGGTGAGGAGGCGGGCCTTGAAGCTGCCAGTGACAGCCCCTCGGAAGAGGAGGAGGAGGAGGAGGAAGAGGTAGCCGGCCCATCAGTGGCACCCTCAGCCGCGGCAGCCCATGGCGATGTAGGGGACACGTCTTCCCTGGAGGGGAGCCTGGGGGAAGGGTCGCAGGAGAATGAAGTTCCTGGGCCCAGCGGCCTGCAGCAACGCGGGAGGGGTGGGGAAGCTCGGCGGCCTTCTCCCCAGAGGGTGAGTGCGGCCTCCAGTCCTGCGACGGTCAGCGCAGAGGAGGTGCGCCTCCTAGAGGAAATGGCGGTCAACTCGGAGCGCAGGCACATGGAGCTCATGGGGGTAGTGGCACGGATGCCTGACTCCATACAGTCACTGGCTCGGAGTGTGGAGGAATTCGGGGCAGCACAGTCGGCGAGTTCCCAAGTGCTCACTCATGCCGTCCAGGCCCAGGCCAGGAGTCTCCAGGAATTCGGGGCAGCACAGTCGGCGAGTACCCAAGTGCTCACTCGTGCCGTCCAGTCACCGGCTGGGAGTGTGGAGGAATTCGGGGCAGCACAGTCGGCGAATGCCCAAGTGCTCAGTCGTGCCGTCCAGTCACTGGCTGGTCTTATGCGGTCACAGACCAGGGCAGCACGGGCACTAACTGGTGCCACACTGGCTGCATCAGCCAGGCATCGCCAGGGCACCCGCCGCCCTGCAGCAGCCCAGCGGGCTGTCCTTCAGCAGTTTGCTGCGCATGCTGCAGTGCTAGCCCGGGCGACTGCCACTGTATCAGGCGACCAGCGAGCGCCTGCCATCAGCCAGCTTGCCCCCATTCCTGCAGCCGACACTGCCACTCCACCAGTGCAGCTGCCACCAGCTGCTGGACACACTGATGCCGCCCAGCCACAGCTGCAGCAGTCACCAGCCGGCCCCTCGAGGGCCAGAGCTCGTGCAGGCCGACCCCCAAGGGCATCTGCCGTCTCGCCATGTGCCCCTCAGGAGCCTTCCCCCAGCCTTGCTGCAGCCACTGGGCTCCAATTGAGGAGGAGCAGCAGGGCGGGCAGGGGCCACACAAGTATGCGCAAGGCATCGCCCTCGCGGGCCAAAAAGTAGAAGGTGTGGGCAAATGTGTTGTTTTTATGAAGGCCGAGGATGTTGTGTTTGTTTTTATGAAGGCCGAGGATGTTGTGTTTGTTTTTATGAAGGCCGAGGATGTTGTGTTTGTTTTTATGTAGGCCGAGGATGTTGTGTTTGTTTTTATGAAGGCCGAGGATGTTGTGTTTGTTTTTATGAAGGCTGAGGATGACGGTCTTTTTTGTTTCACTGTTCTGTTAATCCTCTCCAGGTTGTGGGAGCGAGTTATGTGTCTGACTGTTTTTGGGGGTTTTTTTCTGTTTCTGTTTGTCATGTGGGAAAGGCACAGAGTTTGTGGAATAAACAATTTTCTTTAATCAGATTGTCCATGTTTGAACTTTGAAGTTTTTGTTGCCTTGACCGGCTGAGGGCTTGCGGAGCGGCTGCATTCATGTTCTTTCATTGGCACAAGCCATTCCCTGAGAGGGGGCCTAGAACCTACGTTCAATAAGCCGCCGACGGGCGGCCCTTGGACCTTGTGCCTCCCTCCTGTGCTGGTCCTCCTCCTCCTGCTCCTCCTCCTGAGGTGGTGCTCCAATCTGTGGTGGCAATGCCTGAGTCCTGCGGATAGCCAGGTTGTGCAGCATGCAGCAAACGACCACGAAATGGGAGACTCGCTCCGGCGAATACTGCAGGGCTCCGCCGGAACGATCCAGGCAGCGGAACCGTTGCTTCAGGACGCCGATTGTTTGTTCGATGATGTTCCTGGTCGCTTGATGGCTCTCATTGTATGCCTCTTCAGCAGGGGTCCTGGGCGCGCGGAGCGGGGTCATGAGCCAGGTACACAAAGGATAGCCTTTGTCCCCGATAAGCCATCCTCATGGCTGAGGCTGTGCCTGGAACATGTCAGCCACAGTAGTCTGCCGCAGGATGAAGGCATCGTGGCTGCTGCCTGGAAAGCGGGCATTGACAGCTAGGATGAGCTGCCTGTGGTCACACACCAGCTGTACGTTGAGGGAATGGTAGCCCTTCCGGTTGCGGTAATCCTCGGCATTCTCCACAGGTGCCCGCAAAGCCACATGCGTGCAGTCAATGGCGCCCTGCACCATGGGGAAGTGTGCTATTCTTCCAAATCCCATTGCACGCTGTTGCTGCTTGTCCAGGGTCATGGGGAAGGAGATGAACTGACGTCTCCTTCTGAAAAGGGCATTGGTCACCTGGCGGATGCAGCAATGCACGGCGAACTGGGAGATGTTAGCAATGTCCCCAGCAGCGGATTGGAAGGAGCCGGTGGCATAGAAGTTGAGAGCCACCGTCACCGTCACTGCCACCGACAGAGACGTCCTGCACCTCAGCTGTGGCTGCAGATCTCTCCGAAGCAGCTGGCAGATCTCTGTGACAGCCTCCCTTCGGAATCGCAGCCTCCTAACACACTGGTCGTCAGACATGTTGAGATAGGAGAACTGCTGGCGGTAGACCCTGCGTGGGTAAGGCCTCCCTTGGCGACGCCTGTTGCCCCCTCTCCGTCTAGCCAGGGCTGCCACTCTCTCACGGCGTCTGTGAGCCCTTTGGATGTAATTGTGAAAGCCAGCATTGACACCTATTGCAGCCCCCATAATATGCTGGCAAACAATGAGATATGAATGAAGGCAAAGACAATTGCAAAGCTGTGGCCTGAAGCCAGAAGTACCTGTCCTAGTGTTGGGCCAAAGCAGTAAGCTCTCTACCTTGGTCTCTCTCCAAAGATCCGTCTCACAAGAATGAGTGCTGCAAAATGACAGCCTTTTATAGTGCAGGTGAAGTGCCCTTTAATTTGCGCTCCCCGCGGCCCGCATCGGCTGAGCACCGTTCCACTCAACAGTCGCGAGGGCCGCCAGGCGCACAATGGGCCGGCGCGACTGAAGTTCCGGTTGGGGGCGCACAAAGGGCGTTGCATGAGGAAATGATGTCATGATCTGCGCGCGCAGCTGAGCGCGCGCAAAGACTTTGCGCCGGCGCTAAATGTCTACTGAAGTTGGGGCGAGGCGCAGATCGCGCTGCGCCCGGGCGCTAAGCGCCTAGCGCTCAACATCTACTCCTCCTAAGGCGCTAACGGCTGGCGCAACCAACTGAATTTCTAGCCCTTGGTGTTCTGCCTTGTCTGTCATATTCACAAGCTTGAATTCCAGCTTGCTATTGTAGCAAAATAGTTCCCTAGATTTTGATCATGTTCTGACTGGCTTACAAGTTTATTGTATATTTTATAAAGACTGCATAAGTATTGGTGTTCAGATACTTTGTAATGTTAATGTACTTGCAATAATTCATAGACAGCTGAAAGAAAGACAGAGTAGGACAGAAAGACAGACTTGCATTTATATAGCGTCTTTCACGTCCTCAGGACGTACAAAGTGCTTTACAGCCAATAATGTACTTTTGAAGTGCAGTCACTGTTGTAGTGTAGGAAACGTATGTACTTTACCAAAGAACACAGTATTGTCAACGCGAGAGACGCGATTTCGGAGTGAAATAAAGCTTCACTCGCAATCTGGCAATGGAACGCTGAAATCCCTGGAGACTTTTTTCGGGGCGGGGGGACACAGCGATTGTTGAGTGGAGTTTTGGACGGTCGCTTGTTTTCTGGAGGTAAATTTCCCAAAGTGAGTTTCTTTCCTGCGATCCGACCGTCCAGGCTCTTTTTTCATTTGCACAGCCAAATTTATACTATAACCAGGAAGAGATCCTACAGCAGAAAAAAAACAAGGAGGGAACATATTTTTAAAAAATAAAGTAGAAAAGAAACACAAGATGCAGTTTGCAAAAAAGGAGTGGGGTGAAAGGATAAGAAACGCATATTTCCTATATGCAGAACAAGGAGGGGGGAGTTTCTGCATAACCACTCATAGCAGATGCTGTTAAGTCTGTGAATTATTTAGTTAATTAAGACACAGACTAATGAGTAACAATAAAAACAGGTCTTTACTGGTTGGAGGTAGGGACTATACTGAATACAAGACTACTGCACAGTGCTTATATACCGGTGTGTTCACCCCCGGTATTACGTCTACAGCAGCCTGAGAAAGTAGTACATCTCTTAAGGTGGAACAGGCTTAAGCTCTCTTAAGGTGGAACAGGTTACATACACAACACTCCTCCCTTCTTAGCTTTATAGTTATCCCCCCATTTAACATAACGTAATAACATATATACATATATAACTTCATGTTTAACGTAACATATCACAAATTCAGTCTCTGCGGAAAACAGTTCACAGATTCAATCTCTGTGGTGTAGTCGGTTCACGTTACTCATTCAATAGTCCTTTCATGGATTTAACAGCTTGAACTTCCGAACTGATTTGGCTCCGTTCGGAGGGACCACGTGTGTGATCTGGTAGAGGTGATAATGGTTCAGATGGGTCATCTTCTGTTTTTACTTTTCCTTTTCTGCTTCTTGGAGACTCTCTGGGCTCCATTGTCAGCTGCCACAGCTGCCAGCTGCATGCGCAGTTCCTCCTTCTCTTCCTCCTGTTTCCGTCGTAGAGCCAGCTTCTCCCGATGTTCCGTAGACTTTTGGTGCTCCTCCATGATTTCTGCACTTTGGGAGTCGAAGTTACCAGCTGGGCAGGACAGGACATCGTAATATTCGGTGTCGTCCACCAGGTCATGGTAATATTCGGTGTCGTCCTGAGCTAGACCAGTGAGAGGGTCGTCTATTTCCTCCATACCCAGCTGGACGTTAGCCAGCTCTTGTTCCAAATCCAGACATCTTTCCTGAAGAGACTTCTTCATGTGTACCTCTGCATCCAGCTTTTTCTGGGCTTTCAGCAAGTCGTTTACTGGTGACCTCATTTGTGATTTTAATACTTCAACTTCCTTTGGAGATTGATTGATCGGACTATGCAATCCCTCTACCGGAGCAGCTGTTTCAGCGGTCTGTTGTTCTACATTGACGTGAGTCAGCGTACTTTTGGCATCCAATGGCTGCTCTGTTGCAGTCGTTTCAGTCTGTGTCGTCACATCAGCCATCTCAATGACTTTTGAGAGCTCCGAACCCTTTTCCTTTGAAGATCGCAGCTCGTGTTCAAGTTTTTCCCATTTCAGAGTCTTGTCCCTCAGCATATAAAGGGGTTGGCTGACCGTTAACTCTTCTGACACCAGATTATGGCACGCACCTTCAGAACCTGAATCAGCTTTGATTCGTTCGGCCTCCTCGCGCAGATGGTTGGTGTGCTCCTGCTCCATTTTCTCCATCAGTTGCTTCTGTTGCCTTTCCAGATTCTCCCACTCTGTAACAAAGAACTTTTTTATTTCATTCATCTCTTGCTCAAAACGGCGAATCATTTGTTCTAATTGCTGTTGTAGTTTGAAATGGAGTTGAGTTCGAGCCCAGTGTCCCTCAAAAATGTGCATATCAGTAGACTTGACAGACTCAGAATTCTCTGTTAAACTATGTTGTTGTTGCTCAGTGGAATTCTGTGCTGAAACTTTGTCTTTTGCACATGGGTTGGTCTTACCATCATCAGTTCTAGAGTCTGGGCTGATTATCTGCACCGAGTTCTCACTCTTTATGGCTTTTAGCGAATGCCAGTCCATATTTATGTTTCTAAACCACTCCCGGCCTAGTAGTGGTGGACCTCCCTCCGGTAGCACATATAAGTCCATTATTTGACTTCCTTCGCCCTTGTTGGCCACTGCAACCTTTATTGTCCCGATGGGGTACACTCTCTGCCCCGTGTAGGTTGTCAATATAATCTCCGTATCCTGTAGGGGAATATGTTGGAATAACCTTCTGTAATCTTTCTTATTCATGACCGACAATGCCGATCCAGTGTCCAATTCCATTTTTACTTGGACTCCTTCTATCTGAAGAGTAACCCAAATTGTCTGGAGGTCTGCACCCTTACCAACGTTGAGTACCCTTAAGCTAGCCAGTTCAATACTGCTTAAGCCAGCCAGTTCATTACTGCTAGCGTCTGAATCGGACTCCTGTTCGGCCACCTTGTGTACCTTTGCGTATTTCCCTTGTGGTGACTTCTTGTTGCTGGTCTTCTTCCCTGACCTGCATACTCTAGCTATATGTCCAAGCTTACCACATGTTCTGCATTCTTGGTTTTTAAACCAACACTGGTTCTGATCATGCGTTGTCTTTCCACAACGATAACATTTAACAGAACTCACACCCAATTTGTGTGCACTGAGCTCCGGTGACTGTAGCTGCATTACTGCCGTGCCTCTCGCTGCGGCTTTGTGTGCTGCTGCCATAGTGACCGCCTTCTCAAGCGTCAGCTCATTCTCCTCGAGCAGTCGCTTTTGTGTATCCTGTTTAAATAAACCACACACAAATTTGTCTCGTAGTGCATCTGTCAGTCCCGTTCCAAACTGGCAATATTTCGCTAATTTACGCAATTCCAGCAAATATTCAGCATTGCTTTCATGCTGTAGCTGCCTTCTGTCGTAAAATTTAAATCGTTCCGCTAGCATCAGCGGCGTGGGGTTTAGATGATCTTTCAGGACAGTAACAATCTCATCGAACGCCTTATCCGCCGGTTCATCTGGTGATAACAGGTGTTTCAATTGCCCGTATGTCTTCGCACCCATTAAATTTAATAATGTTAGAGCTTTATCTTGGTCACGAATTTTATTGGCCTTACAATAATTTTTTACTCTTTCAACATATATGGCCCAATCTTCGAGGTCACTATCAAAGGTGCTAATATTCCCGTGTTTAGGCATTGTAGATTTGCAATTTCTCAGATTTTATTTTCTTTACTTGTTATCAAAGATGGCGGCTTCCCGCTCTTGCCGTCGTCCTCCGCCCACAAAATGGCGGTTTTCCCGCGCTTGGCGGTCTTCACCCGTCCCCCGACGCTGTCTGTAAGCCCGAGTGCGGCCCTTATCTTTTATGCGATCGCTGATCGCGAAGCGGCTCCCAACCGAAGCGGCTCTCGGCCCTTATCTGGAGTGCGATCGCTGGCTTGAAACGCCTCCCGCTCGAAGCGGCTCTCGCGCCCTTATCGCAGATGCGATCGATTTGAAAGCGGCCCGGCCCTTATCTGCAGATCGCTATCACCCTGTACCTCTGTCTATCCCAGCCCTGTCTTCTACTCCGGTTCACAAGCTGATGGAGGCTTCAGGGTCCTAATGCCTGTCGCTTCCAGTGGGGTGGTGAGTGGTGAGGTTTGAAACCTCTCTTCAACCGCCGTGGAATAACTGCCGCAGGGTAAGAACCTGACTCGTCGCCAGTGTTAAGTCTGTGAATTATTTAGTTAATTAAGACACAGACTAATGAGTAACAATAAAAATAGGTCTTTACTGGTTGGAGGTAGGGACTATACTGAATACAAGATTACTGCACAGTGCTTATATACCGGTGTGTTCACCCCCGGTATTACGTCTACAGCAGCCTGAGAAAGTAGTACATCTCTTAAGGTGGAACAGGCTTAAGCTCTCTTAAGGTGGAACAGGTTACATACACAACAGATGCTGGTAAAAACCTTGCTTTCTAATGGGAAGTCTGTAGGAGAGGTATTAAACCTTGAAGAAGACCTTTGCGTTGTATCATCATATTTTTGTCATTTAATCACTCTTGTCTTCATCCTATCGCAGAGCTTCCCTTTTGTTCTTTCCTCCCCTACCCCACTGTCCATGCCCCTGCACTTGTTTAAAATCTGTTACATCTCAAACTTTTTCCAGTTCTGACGAAAGGTCATCGACCTGAAATGTTAACTCTGTTTCTTTCTCCACAGATGCTGTCCGAACTGCTGAGCATTTCCAGCATTTTCTGTTTTTATTGAAAGCGACTGATGGTTAAATGCCTGAAAAATGTTTAGCTTCTTACCGCAGTGCTGGAGAAAAGTCACTGGAGGAAGTTACTAAGGGGAGAATTTTTCAGGGGGTCAGCAGGCGCGTTTGGTGGCAGGCCAGGTAGGAAAAAATGTTTTTGACAGTGGATAGGGAACCTGCTGTGAACCCACTGCCACGCTAGTTTCCCAGATATCAGGTCTGTCAGTGCTGAACAGACCAGAGATCAAGCGGCGGGGAGAGGCAGCCTGTTAACGAGAATTTTGAGCTCACCATAACATTTTACAAGGTCGCCCACAGATTCCATGCTGCTCGGGGATCACATCAGATAAGCAGGTTGGGATTTGTGTCACCATGAAATGACCTCTTTATTTGACAGCTGCAAATGTGCGATAAAAGCTCCCATCTCACAGGTGTCCACTTTCCAAGCTCAGAAGCTGTTGCTTAATGCATTTGGAAGACAGATTGAGCTTTATGCAGGTTGCAAGTGTTTGGAGCAAACTCTGTATCCAGTGTCACCTCATTGGAACAACGTCTCTCACCATTGACAGATCGCTTCTGTCATCTCAACCTCACCTTCCATCTATTCCATCAGCATCGGTGCCCTTGAAACTATCTCACCTTGGCCCTCAGAATCCCACCACGATCAGCCCCAACACCAGCAGCACCAGGCACTCCAGCAGCACCAACAACAACACCAACCTTCTCCGCAATCAACTGATACTGCACAGGACACAGGGCATCAGCACCCGACGAAATTGTTGCCTGGGACGCCAGGAATGACCTCACCATGGCCAGATTTACTTCACTTGATGCTGTACACTCTGGCTGCCACATGAGGCATCAGGTTGGTACCACCTCAAGCCAACACCATAAAGCATCCCTACAATGCCCCAGCCATTCCTTTCACACTCATCACCATTGCAGGAGGTACCGTTATGTCTCACCATTCACTGCAACTCACTAAGCCACTTCCAAAGGTTCACGCAAATCTGTCCAAGAACGCACAGTGTGGAAAATAAAGATTTCAATGTTTGACAGCTCATTAACAGAAACTTCACATGAACATTGGCTAAAACACATAAGTGCCTGCCCTTGTGTGTTGTTAGTTGGTGTGATTAGACTAGAATGAGGGTGAGTGTGAGGGGTGGCTAGTGAGATGGGGATGTGATAATGTAGATAAAGAGGGATGGGTGGAGGTGCAAGGTAAGTTGGTGTCAGTAAGGATGTGCAGGAGTAGGGTAGCGAAAGCAGAGTGATGGGGATGTGATGAGTGGCACAGCAGGATGAGGTTGAGGGTGGCTTTGCAGTTATGTTTCGTGATCTACTGAGATCATTGAAAGGTTTATGCCACTGCAGCCTGGTCCTCCTGAAGACATCCCTGCTTGTGTCCTCCTGAGCAATGTGCAACCAGGCTGTGTTGGTCTCCTGGGGAGGTCCCTTCCGCCCATTGGAAGGGAAGAGAACCTCCCTGCGTGCTGTGATTCCCTCCATAAGCATATGGAGGGAGTCATGGGAGAGCCTGGGTGCAGCCATGCACCTTTGTGCAGTGCTTGTCAGTGTTTGCAGCACCTCAATGCTGCAGAGCACTGACAACACAAATGTCAAAATCAATTTGCGCATGGTCCCTTTAAGGAAACCGGCTGATGACGCATCATCAAATGACGTCATCAGACCTGCTTCCTTCAGTTGGCTGGGAAACGCGCTGGGTCGGCTTAACAAGCCCAATCAGGGGAAAATCATCTCACAGAGTGGGCTGGAGTGGGGTCAGAATCTGCCACCGACCCCGGCCGCACCGAACCCGCCGAGGTAGGGGAAATCGCGGCCTATGATTTTCACAGAGGGCTGAGACAAAAACACCTCTATTTCATTAGAAGTGTTTGAGGTCAGAATGAGTGCCTGACAATAGGTGAACGCTGACAGAATCAGAGAAGCTGCTTTAAGGAGTTGTTCCTAAAATGCTGCGCTTGGTAACGCCCGCTCACGATGTGTCATTAGTGCACAGAATCTTGCAGGTGTAGTTACTAGAATCCAGCCTCTAATGTGAACATAGGAGTGCAAGAATAGGAACAAGAGACTAGAGTAAGAAATAGTATGGTATTAGGTGGGGTCAGATTAAGAGAGAATACAAGAAGGTCTAAGACAGGTTTATAGTGCATGTGTGTAAATGCACTAAGTGTGGTAAATAAGGTTGGTGAGCTGCAGGTGCAAATAGCCACATGGGAATATCATGTCATGGCAATAATGGTGATCTGGCTCAAAAAGTGCAGGATTGGGTTTTAAATATTCCTGGATATAAGGGGCTGGATTTTACCAGCCCTGAGGAGGCAGGTTTGGAGGCGGGACAGCTGGGAAAGTCAAAAAGAATGGGAGCGGGTCCCGAACCCGCTCCCAACCTGCCTCCAACCAATTTTCCTGGGAGTCGGGTCCCCGATTTGCACAGGGACCCGACTCCTAGCGATGGGAAGAGGATTACAGCCACTTTTCCCAATTTTTTGACTGCTGCTGCGGGCTTCCCGACATCGGGGAACCCTGCCGGGGTAAGTGAGGCATGCTGTGGGTCTGTCGTTATGTTGGTGTTTGGCTGACAGCTGCAGAAGTGGTGTGAAGGATGTAATGGGACAATGGTTAGTATCAGAGGTAAGGAACTGTTGTGAAAGTAATTTTTAATGTGGTTAGATGTTTCTGCAGGTGACAAGCTGTGAAGTTTTTGTGTAGCCTCATCTCATCGGGAGAAGTGACAGATGGCTTCTGCAATCTCAGCTGCAGCTGCCATCTGTTTTATCCTAAGGTGAGAGTAATTGGAGAGCCTTGGTGCAAGGGCTCACCTGTGTACAGTGATTGTCAGTGTTTGACAGCACCTCAATGCTGTCAAACACTGACAATTCATCTGTCAAACAAGTGTGGTGCATATGCCTTTAAGAAAACCGACAGATGAAGCGTCATCAACTGACGTCATCTGACACCGGCTTTCCCTTAATTTGGCCGGCAAGCCTGCAGGGTGGGCTTAACAAGGCCAATCAGGGCAAAATAGCATCTGTTCATCAGACATCGCTAGGGGCGGGACTAGAACCCGGAAGGCAGCATTCCCGCCCCCAACTCGTCTCGGTAAGTAAAATCCAGCCCAAGGTGTTCAGGAAAGATAAGGAAGGAAAGAAAGGAGGTGGTGTGGCAGTATTGATTAAGGAGAATATTACAGTGCTGGAGAGAGAGGATGTCCTGGAAGGGTCAAGGGCAGAATCTATTTGGTTAGAGTTAAGAAATAATAGAGGTGCCATTACACTACTAAATGTATTCTATAGGTCACCAACTAGTGGGAAAGATATAGATGAGCAAATTTGCAGGGAAATTACAGAGAGGTGCAAGAACTATAGAGTAGTGATAATGGGGGACTTCAATTATCTTAATATAAACTGGGATAGTAATAGTGTAAAGGGCAGAGAGGGAGAAGAATTTCTGAAGTTTGTTCAGGAAAACTTTTTTGATCAGTACGTTTCCGGCCCAACAAGGAAGGAGGCATTGCTGGATCTGATTCTCGTGAATGAGATAGGTCAAGTGGAGCAAGTGTCAGTAGGGAAACATTTAGAAAACAGTGATCATAGTATCATAAGGTTTAGATTAACTATGGAAAAGGACAGGTTGCAATCTACAGTAAAAATACTTAATTGTAGGAAGGCAAATTTCAGTGAGTTGAGAACAGATCTGGCCCAGGTAAATTAGAATCAAAGATTGGCAGGCAAAACTGTAATTGAACAATGGGCTGCCTTTAAAGAGGAGATAGTTCGGGTACAGTCGAGGTACATTCCCACGACGGGGAAAGGTAGGGCAACTAAAGCTAGAGCTCCCTCAATGACAAAAGAGATAGAGTAAGATGAAGCAGAAAAAGAGCGTGTATGACAGATGTCAGGTTGAGAATACAAGTGAGAATCAGGCTGAATATTGAAAATTAAGAGGGGAAGTGAAAAAGAAAATAAGAGGGGCAAAGAGAGGGCATGAGAATAGATTGGCAGCTAACATAAAAGGGAATTCAAAAGTCTTCTATAGGCATATAAATAATAAATGGGTAGTAAGAGGGGTGGTGGGGGCGATTAGGGACCAAAAAGGAGACCTATGCATGGAGGCAGAGGGCATGGCTGAGGTACTAAATGAGAACTTTGCATCTGTCTTCATCAGGGAAGAAGATACTGCCAAAGTCATAGTGAAAGAGGAGGTAGTGGAGATACTGGATGAAATAAAAATTGATAAAAAGGAGGTACTAGAAAGGCTGGCTGTACTTAAGTAGACAAGTCACCAGGACCAGATGGGATGCATCCTAGGATGCTGAAGGAGGTTAAGGAGGTACTCGCCATAATCTTCCAATCCTCCTTGGATATGGGGGTGGTGTCAGAGGAGTGGAGAATTGCAAATGTTACACTCTTGTTCAAAAAAGGTTGTAAGGACAAATCCAGCATCTACAGGCAAGTCAGTTTAACCTCAATAATGGGGAAGCTTTTAGAAACGATAATCGGGGACAAAGTTAACAGTCACTTGGATAGGTGTGGATTCATTAAGGAAAGCCAGCACGGATTTGTTAAAGGCAAATCGTGTTTACTTAACTTGATCGAGTTTTTTGATGAGGCAACAGAGAGGGTTGTTGCTCTGTTTATGGACTTCCAAAAGGCGTTTGATAAAGTGCCACATAATAGGCTTGCCAGCAAAGTTGAAGCCCATGGAATAAAAGGGACAGTGGCAGCATGGATACGAAATTGGCTAAGTGACAGAAAACAGAGAGTAGTGGTGAACCGTTGTTTTTCGGACTGGAGGAAGGTATACAATGGTGTGCCCCAGGGGTCGGTACTAGGACCAATGCTTCTCTTGATATATATTAATGACTTGGACGTGGAAGTACAGGGCACAATTTCAAAATTTTCAGATGACACAAAACTTGGAAGTATTGTGAACAGTGAGGAGAATACTGAATTTAAATAAAGGAAACTACGATGGTATGAGGCACGAGTTGGCTAGGATGGATTGGGGAGCGTTACTTAAAGGGTTGAAGGTGGATAGGCAATGGCAAACATTTAAAGATTGCATGGATGAACTACAGAATTTGTTCATCCCTGTTTGGCATAAAAATAAAACAAAAAAGGTGACTCAACCGTGGCTAACAAGGGAAATTAGGGATAGCATAAGATCCAAGGAGAGGACATATAAATTGGCCAGAAAAAGCAGCAAACCTGAGGATTGGGAGCAGTTTCGGATTCAGCAAAGGAGGACAAAGGGATTAATTAATAGGGGGGAAATAGAATATAAGAGTAAGCTTTCAGGGAACATAAAAACTGACTGTAAAAGCTTCTAAAGATATGTGAAAAGAAAAAGATTGGTGAAGTCAAGTGTAGGTCCCTTGCAGTCAGAATCAGGGGAATTTATAATGGGGAACAAAGAAATGGCAGACCAATTAAATACATACTTTCGTTCTGTCTTCACAAAGGAGGACATAAATAACCTCCCAGAGATGTCGGGGAACATAGGGTCTAATGGGAGGGAGGAATTGAATGAAATCAGTATTTGTAGGGAAATGGTGTTGGGAAATTGACGGGATTGAAGGCCAATAAATCCCCAGGGCCTGATAATCTACATCCTAGGGTACTTAAGGAAGTGGCCCTAGAAATAGTAGATGCACTGCTGATCATCTTCCAACAGTCGATGGAATCTGGAACAGTACCCATGGATTGGAGGGTAGCTAATGTTACCCCACTATTCAAAAAAGCTGGTAGAGAGAAAACGGGGAATTACAGACCGGTAAGCCTGACATCGGTAGTGGGGAAAATGCTAGAGTCCATTATAAAAGATGTAATAGCAGAGCACTTGGAAAACAGTGACAGGATTGGACAAAGTCAACATGGATTTACAAAAGGTAAATCGTGCTTGACTAATCTACTGGAATTTTTTGAGGATGTAACTGGTAAAATAGATAAGGGAGAACCAGTGGATGTGGTGTATTTGGACTTTCAGAAGGCTTTCAATAAGGTCCCGCATAAGAGATTAGCGTGTAAAGTTAAGGCACATGGGATTGGGGGCAAGGTATTGACTTGGATAGAGAACTGGTTGGCAGACAGAAAGCAAAGAGTTGGAATAAACGGGTCTTTTTCCGAGTGGCAGGCAGTGACTAGTGGGGTACCGCAGGGATTGGTCCTTGGACCCCAGCTATTCACAATGTATATTAATGATCTAGACAAGGGAGCTAGATGTAATATCTCCAAATTTGCAGACGACACAAAGCTGGGTGGGCGTGTGTGCTGTGAGGAGGATGCCGAGAAACTCCACGATGATTTGGACAGGTTGGGTGACTGGGCAAAAGCATGGCAGATGCAATATAACATGGATAAATGTGAGGTTATCCACTTTGGTGGCTAAAACAGGAAGGCAGATTATTATCTGAATGGCAATAGATTGGGAGAAGGGGAAGTGCAACGAGACCTGGGTGTCCTTGTGCCCCAGTCGCTGAAGGTAAGCATGCAGGTGCAGCAGGTGGTTAAGAAGGCAAATGGTATGTTGGCCTTCGTAGCGAGAGGGTTTGAGTACAGGAACAAGGATGTCTTGCTGCAGTTGTACAGGGCCTTGGTGACACCACATCTTGAGTATTGTGTGCAGTTTTGGTCGCCTTATCTGAGGAAGGATGTTCTTGCCATGGAAGGAGTTCAGCGAAGATTCACCAGGCTGATACCTGGGATGGCAGGAATGACGTATGAGGAGACATTGGGACGGTTGTACTTGTACTCGCTGGAGTTTAGAAGAATGAGAGGGGATCTCATTGAAACTTATAAAATTCTGACAGGACTGGACAGACTAGATGCAGGAAGGATGTTCCCGATGGTCGGGGAGTCCAGAACCAGGGGTCACAGTCTAAGGATAAGGGGTAAGCCATTTAGGACAGAGATGAGGAGGAATTTCTTCACCCAGAGAGTGGTGAACCTGTGGAATTCTCTACCACAGAAGGCAGTAGAGGCCAATTCATTAAATATATTCAAGAAGGAGTTGGATATATTTCTTAAGGCTAAAGGGATTAAGGGGCATGGGAAGAAAGCAGGGGCCGGGTACTGAAATTGGATGATCAGCCATGATCGCATTGAATGGCGGAGCAGGTTCAAGGGGCCGAATGGCCTACTCCTGCTCCTATCTTCTATGTTTCTATGTTTAATGCTTATGTAGAGGAATGTCCATGTCATTCATATTCTTTGGAATGGGGATTTTGGGGGTCGAAAGTGCAAAGATTTTATTTTATAGATGTGCTCCTCCAAAGGTTCTCATGATGTGGAAATTTGTCAGTTCAAGGTTCTTTTAAAGGTGGTGCCTACAAAATCAGCAAGCAAAGCGCCAAGTAATAAAGCAATTTTCTTTAAACATCCAGTGATTCAAAATACAAAAGAGCTGATCTTTCTTGTTTTCTTACTCAAGTGTCAGCTGTGGCTCAGTGGGTAGCACTCTTGCCTCTGAGTCAGAAATGGTTGTGGGTTCAAATCCCACTCCAGGGACTTAAGCACATAAATCTAGGTGGACACTTCAGTGCAGTGCTGAGGGAGTGCTGCACTGTCGGATGTGATGTTAAACCGAGGCTCTATCAGGTGGACATAAAAGATCCCATGGCACAATTTTAGAGAAGGGAAGTTATCCCCTGTGTGCTGGCTAATATTTATCCCTCAATCAACATAACAAAAACAGATTATTTTGTCATTATCACATTGCTGTTTGTGGGAGCTTGCTGTGCGCAAATTGGCTGCCGTGTTTCCCACATTACAACAGTGACTACACTCCAAATAATACTTCTTTGGCTGTAAAGCGCTTTGAGACGTCCGGTGGTCGTGAAAGGCGCTATATAAAGGCAAGTCGTTCTTTTATTTTTTTCAAAGTAACTTTGCTCGAAGTGCTTTAGATTAGCATTTTTAAAAAATGTTTTGTGATGCAGTTGATTTAACCATGTACTCGCATAGCTTTCAGCTTCTTCATGAGGACCATGTGAGGAACTAAATGATAAGTATTATGAAAGTTGATAAAAGGAAAGTAAGTGGGTTTCGCCTGAGTCAAGATGAGTTGCAAATTGCTGACGGTGGTCTTCAAGACCATTTCTCAGCCTCTTGCCCAGAGCAGCTTTTAGGAATTCAGCATGAATACCATACATGTATTCTGCCTTACCATTATTAGTGAGGCAACACAGTATGAAATTTATTAAGGCCTTCCATCTGTGCAGTACATCCATTTTCCCAATCTGTACACAGGTGGATCCTTATTACAGCTTGAGTTGGAATCTGATGATACTCTTAGTTGTAAACAGGAAATGCGGGTAACATAGAGGTCCTGCTGAATTTAATGGCAGGGCCTAATGTGAATGTTTTTGTCTTCGTTTCCTGGCAGGTTGTTGGGCAGGTAGGCCTGCGGCACAAGGCCGCAGCCATGGAGTGGAGAGGAGGGTAGGAGGGAGGGAGAGATCGTGGCAGGGTGGGGTGGGAAGAGATCGCAAGTCAGGCTTCAATTGGGGGGCGGCTTTAGGTCACGGGGAGGGAGGTAGTTCATGGGGAGGGTGGCAGGTTAGCTTGAGGGGCTGGGGGGAAGAACTCCCACTCCCCTTGGTCCACAAGCAGTGCTGGAAAGGCACTTACCTGCTGGATCTGGCTGTTCTCACCTCCTTCCAACTGCCAGGTTTCCCGAGCCCTGGAAAACCCGGCCTGCAGCCAATTAACCTGGTACAATTTGAGGCACACAGCCTCATTAAAATATTTAAATTACTGACCCACCTCTTGAGAGCGGGTTAGTCGCCCATCCCCAAACCGTCTCCGTTAAAACTGGAAGTTGGAGGTGGGTTGGGGTCGTTATTCACATTTTTATAATTTTAACCTCTCTCTGCCCTTCTCCCACCCCCGTGGGGGGTTAAAATTCTCCCACGGTTTCTTGGAATCTCCGGTGCCAAAACTGCTTCTTTCTCTGCTGGCACACGCTGCTGGAGTTCTTCCAGTGTCATGGCACGGGTCAGTTCATCAGTGAATATCCACATGAATGACCAGGTTGTGCAGCATTGCAGCACACGGCAAAAAATATGAAGACATACGCTGCCTTATAATGTAAAGTTCTCCTTGAGTGATGAAGGCAATCAAAATTGCTGTTGAAAACACTGAACGTCTGCGCTATGTATGATCATACTGCACTTGATTATGACTATGTCCTGCTAGTGTTATTGACTTGTGTATTGCAGTCACAGGCTATGCTTTCAGAATGTAATACCCCAAAAGCGAACATTGCAGTCAGTTATTCCATTCAGACAGCTTAGATATATATACCTGACTGGCTAAGAATGAAGGAGCCATTTGTTAACCTTGAAAATTTTACATTCATCTGGACTGTAGGATCTTTTTCTGAGCATTGTAGACCACATAAACATTGAGAGAAAAGATGCTCTTGTAACCAACATATGGGCCGCGATTTTGCCGGAGCTCAGAGGGCGGGTTTGGAGGCAGGTCCGCTGTCAAAATTGAAATGATTGACAACGGGTTGGGAGCCCACTCCCAACCTACCTCCATGTAAATTTCCAAAGTGTCGGGTCTGTGATTGCAGAACAGACCCGACACCAAGCGGCGGGGGAGGCATTTAAGATGGTTAAATGCTTGTTAAATGCTTGGTAACAACTATTTTACCAGCCTATCTCTATTTTAGCACATTTTTAACAAGGTTCATGTCGTTCGGAGATCACGTCAGGTAAGTAGGTCGGGAGTTCAATCGAGCTGAATAGTTCACGGCTGCAAATGTAGTATAAAAGCTAACATTTCACATCTGTTCACTTTCTAATGTCAGAAGTTGCTGATTTCAGGACTTGGAAGACACATTTGATCTTTATTGAGGCTGTACGTGTGTGGTGTAAACTCTATATCCACTGTCACCCCCTTGGAATAACCTCTCTCCCCATTGACAGATTGCTTCTAACACCTCATCCTCACCTGCCATATATAACAGCAGAATGGGAACGATTTATACTCGCTCACCCTTGTCCTCAGAATCTGATCACGATCAGCCGCAGCAGCAGCAGAACCAGGCACACCAGCAGCACCACCAATGAGCCCCAACCTTCTCCTCAACCACCTACTGCTACACAGGGCAGAGGGCATCAGCGCAGGGCTGCACCGTGTTTACAGGCAGAGAATGAGCTTTCTTAACATGACTGAGCAGCAGTGCCAAAGGAGGCTGAGACTATCATGGCAGGTAGACACAGACATTTGCACAATGCTCGATCAAGACCTGCAGCCCAGAGGAGCGGGTGGACACTCCTTACCAGTGGCTGTCAAAGTCACCACCGCCCTCAACTTCTTTGCATCAGGCTCCTTCCAGGGATCTGCAACAGACGTTAGCAGCATCTCACAATTGGCCGGCCACAGGTGCATCACGCAGGTCACCGATGCCTTCTTTGACAAGTCCGCCAATTACATCCACTTTTCCACTGATGAAGTCAGTGTTACCAAGCGGGCGCTCAGCTTTGTCAATCTGGCTGGCTTCCCACGGGTGCAGGGCATCATCAACTGCACATGTGGCCATCAGGGCACCCCATCAGAACCCAGCAGTATTTGTCAACCGCAAGGGCTTACACTCCCTTAACATGCAGCTGGTGTGCAACCATAGGAAGAGCATCATGCATGTGTGCGCCAAGTTCCCTGGCAGCTGCCATGACTCTTACATCCTGCGCCAGTCCACTGTCCCTCAGCTCTTCGCACCACCAAATGGACTTTCTGGCTGGCTCCTTGGAGACAAGGGCTATCTCCTGAAGACGTCGCTAATGGCACCTTTGAGGAGGTCATCAAACAAGTCTGAGGAGCGTGATAATCAAAGCCAAATTTCCACCAGAAGTCTCATAGAGCAAACAATAGGGTTGCTCAAAATGCGGTTCAGATGCTTGGACAGATGTGGTGGAGCCCTTCAGTACGCACCAGCCAGGGTCTCAAGAATCGTCGTTGTCTGCTGTGCCCTGCACAACATGGCACTGCCGCGAGGATTAGCTTTGCATGAGGCACAAGGCACAGAGCGCACAGCCTCTTCAGAGGAGGAGGAGGAGCAGAATGAGGTTCAGCATGAGGAACACCTGGAGGAGGCGGCTGTTCCAATGCGATCAGAATGCGAGCACATTGCTGCCCATGATGCCAGAATCAATGCCAGATTCATCTAACTTTATGCAGCACAGACATGTGGCTGCCACATGCGCATGAAGGTTAGCATCACCCCACTTCAACACCATAGAGCATCTCTACAATGAACTGTGCATTCCTTGCACTGTCACCGCCATTGCTGGACATAAAAAGCGTCCTTACCCTTCACTCTGCCACTTGCAATTGTGAGCACACATATGGCAATGAATGCAAACATTCAGAAAAAATTAATTTATTACAACAAAGTAAAAGAACAGAAACTTAACATTCATTTATAGCAAATCACCCAAGTGACTACCCTTGTGACTATTTATGTCGGATCTTTCTTTTACGCGTGCTTCTACGTGGTGCTACCCCTGTGGCTTCAGCAGATGTAGAGGCAGCCTGCTCACTTCCCTACTGCGCCTGCTTAGATGCCTTTGGTGGTCGTCCTCTGGGTTTTGGAGTCTGTGATGGCCCTGCCAAAGTCTGCTCCTCCTGTGGCTGTGCAGGGGCAGACTCAGCCATCACTGTCTGGGGAGGCATCTGGGGCTCTGACTGAGGGGTTGGCAAGGGGGGAGAAATTTGATCGCTTGGAGAGGAGCCCCCACATCCATGTCCCCTCCCACCATCATCCCTCTCATGGGCCACCCGCATTTCTCTGCTAGCAAGTAGATGGAAAGCACCTTGCTGCACATCAGTGGGGCCATGAGGATCCATGTCTATACTGACATTCCTCATAACAAGGACGTCCATGAACCTTTGGTTTCTCTCCTCAATAGATGCCCATCTATCCTCCATCAATGACCATCTATTTAAAAGTACGGTAGCATAGTGCCAAGGGATGTTGGGGTAAGGATGTGCAGGAGTAGGGTTGGCAATGCAGAGTGATGGGGATGTGATAACAGGCACAGCAGAATGAAGGTAAGTGTGCTTTTATACTCAATTTTCCTGAACGCAGAAGATCATTAAACCTCTTTCTACATTGCACCCAGGTGCAAACAAACACACACCTTGTAGTGACCTCCTCAGCTATTTGCAGCCAGCTGCCTTTGTCTGCTGAGGAGGTCTCCTCCTTCCAACCCCAGGGAATAGAACCTCCCTGCATCCTCTGACTCCCTCCACAAGAACATGGAGGGAGTCATCATTGAAACGTGGCACAGCCCTTTGTCTATCTGCAGTCATTGTTGCCTGAACCAGCACTCAAGAGCATTAAATCAGAATTGAAAGCAAATGGGGACATGGCCCCTTTAAATATACCGGCAACAAATGCGTCATCAGGTGACGTCACCAGACCTGCACCTTGTAATTGAGCCAGGTAATGCGCAGGGCGGGTTTAAAAAGCCCAATTAACGTAAAATCCTTTTCGCAGAGCAGCTGGAGCTGGGAGCGGGACTGAGGCCTGCCAACGACCTCTCCCACCGCGATCCCACCTCTGATGGTGAAATCGCGGCCATGGTGATAGTGACTTTATTGCTATATGAATACGATTAACAACATTCAGGCTGGCAATGGCATAAATGCATTGCTGTCTCTCTCTGACTCTTTCTTTGCATATTTGCAGAAATGTATTCGGCTTTCACCCTTCTGGAACAGTGCAACAGTAATGAAGAATATAATGGCACTAAAGAGTGACAAATCCCCAGGACCAGATGGTTTCCATCCCAGGGTTTAAAGGAAGTAGGTGAGCACATTGTAGATGCCCTAACAATAATCTTCCAAAGTTCTCTAGATTCAAGAACCGTCCCTTTAGATAAGAAAATTGCGCCTGTCACTCCGCTATTTAAGAATGGCGAGAAAGGGAAACCAGGGAATTATAGACCAGTTAGCCTAACAACCGTTGTCAGGAAATTGCTAGAGTTTATAATGAAGGATCGGGTGACTAAACACCTCAAAAAATTTCAGTTGATCAGAGACAGCAAGCATGGATTTGTGAAAGGTAGGTCATGCCTGACAAACCTGATTGAATTTTTTGAAGAGGTGACTAAAGTAGTGGACAGGGGAATGTCTATGGTTATTTATATGGACTTCCAGAAGGCATTTGGTACCTGGTTAGGAAATTGGCTGAGCGACAGGAGACAGAGAGTAGGGATAATGGGTAGGTATTCAAATTGACAGGATGTGACTAGTGGTGTCCTGCATTCACAATATTTATTAATGACTTAGATGATGGCATAGAAAGTCATATATCCAAATTTGCCAATGACACAAAGATAGGTGGCATTGTAAACAGTGTAGATGAAGGCATAAAATTACAAAGGGATATTGATAGATTACGTGAATGGGCAAAACTGTGGCAAATGGATTTCAATGAAAGCAAATGTGAGCTCATCTACTTTGGACCTAAAAAGGACAGAACAAGGCATTTTCTAAATGGTGAAAAGCTAAAAACAGTGGATGTCCAAAGAGACTTGGGGGTGCAGGTACATAGATCATTAAAATGTAATGAACAGGTGCAGGAAATAATCAAAAAGGCTAATGGAATGCTGGCCTTTATAGCTAGGGAACTAGAGTACAAGGAGGTAGAAGTTATGCTGCAGCTGTACAAAACCCTGGTTAGACCACACCTGGCGTTCTGTGAGCAGTTCTGGGCACCACACCTTAGGAAAGACATATTGGCCTTGGAGGGAGTGCAGCGTAGGTTTACCAGAATGGTACCCGGACTTCAAGGGTTAAGTTACGAGGAGAGATTACACAAATTAGGGTTGTATTCCCTACAACTTAAAAGGTTAAGGGGTGATCTGATTGAAGTTTTCAGGATATTAAGGGGAACATATAGGGTAGATAGAGAGAAACTATTTCCGCTGGTTGGGGATTCTAGGACTAGGGGGTATAGTCTAAAAATTAGAGCCAGACCTTTCAGGAGTGAAATTAGGAAACACTTCTACACACAAAGGGTGGTAGAAGTTTGGAACTCTCTTCCACAAATGGCAATTGATGCTAGATCAATTGTTAATTTTAAATCTGAGATTGATAGCTTTTTGTTAACCAAAGGTATTAAGGGATATTGGCCAAAGGCGGGTATATGGAGTTAGATCGAAGATCAGCCATGATCTCACTGAATGGTGGAACAGGCTTGAGGGGCTGAATGGCCTACTCCTGTTCCTCTGTTCCTATCCATCACCTCTTGAATATAGGTAGATGTGATATCCTGTTTAATCCTCAGAAATCCCCTCCTAATATTTGGAATAAGCCGATAGCCTGAAGGTTAATGGCTGATGTCATCTGTATAACTGCAGCTAAAGCAATTGGAATCACAGATGAACTCGGTGAACATTTTTCACCATTGCACATACCTCCAACAAAGGCAGCACAGAAAGCTGCACTCTTAAGTCTAGATAGAACATTTGGTCCCATAGATCCTCTCTCAAAGGATTCCTCCTGTCATCCCTTTCATCCTGTTCCTCATGTGAAATAATAATAGTTGCTGTGATTAGTGCAAATATTTGCTCCCTTGTCAGGAATGCTTTACTCCACCAGTATGGCCCAAGTGTGACTTTTGATTATAAAATGAATATGTTACATAACTATTTAGAAATTCCAGCATGGCTAAAGCTAATTAGATCTGTGCTTGAATAATTGGTTAGCTGCTGTTTTAGTCCATCAATGTAAAGCCCTTAATTCCCTGTTAAACACTTGTTGGGACTTGTGAACTGGTGTAACTAACACCCAAAAGCATGATTACACCTAAACTGTCAGTTTACACATGGTAACAAATCGGCATTAACACTGGTGTGAGGCAGAATATCAGCCCATTTATTTCAGGAAAAAATGTTTTTAAGAATTATCCTAACTATTCTTAGACTGTGGATTCTCGTCTATATTAAATAATTCAGATTTCTATCCTGCAGGGCCATCTCCATGCTGCCGTAAATGGGAGACAAAAATGATCCACACAAAACCGCAGCAGCCAACATAGGCCATCCTGAAGAATACAGGTACCAGTCTATAGTTGGTTATCTGTGAGGAGACATAAATTCACCACAACTATATAAATTAGGAGAAAAATGGAAAATGAATATCAAACACTTTGGTTGCAACAAAAACGTACCTGTACCAAAGGCCAATATATCACAGCCGCCTAAAAACAAAACACAGGTTGATATATGAATTAATAAATGGCAGTTTATATCTGTAGTGAATCCATTTTCTGATTTTACCAGTAGACTTGGATTAATGGCAACTGATAGACAGTCCTTTTTGAAAATGACTATGCCTCCTCTGATTCCTTAATTCCAAGTCCCATTCAACTCAAAAGGGGTGATTTTATGAATGGACAGTTTTAAAATTAAAAGAGGCAAAATCATGGACAATGCACCCGCAATTTTCTGATTGTGCAACCAGCAGGTTGGGTTCCCCATTCGTAGCGCGCATTTGTAAAATTGGCCCTATGTTGTTTTGGAACCATTTCTCACTTTAAAACCAGGTGAGACAGTGGGAAAGAGTCGCAGGAGATTGCTTCTGATGAAATGTTAATGCGGAGACTGAAGAATATGGCATTTAAAGCAATAAATAAGACAGAAACTATCTTGCAGTATTTGACAGTCTTATCATACTGCAGTACAATATGTTTCCGAATGAATTGAAACATCTTCCATTTTTGATTCACCACACAGCGAATTCCAAACCTCAGCTGTGACTCCCTGCAGGGAGGGAAGGGAAACAGGAATTGACCAGTCACTCCTGTTAGAATTGCAAAATTGTAATTGGTATTGGTAGTTGACTAGAAACAGGTCGCCTATGCATTGTCCCACATGGTGGCACTGGCATGTGACATGGGGAGGCTTCAGGAAAGAGGAAAAGTACAGTCAATTAGTAAAGTGGCAAGTAGGAAAATGTCATAAAAGTGATGCGTGAAGCTAAAATTTATTTGATATCCAAATTGAACCAAAGTAACATCAGTTTTTTTTTGAAGCAACTCCACTTTGGCCTTGTACTCTAATTTTATTTACGTACTGGCCTTACTAGTGGCCTCAATTTTCAGCCAAACTATATAGCAACAGCACTTGAAGAGTAAGGAAAAGATACTTGTGGGGTTCCGTTTAACCGACAAATATACCAAGGGTAACCTTCAGGTTTTTTTTTCTTACCTTATAGGTGTTCCAGAATTTTTCTTTCCAGACTGTAAAAATATCTTGCTTCCCTTCCAGTGCACTCATACCTAAACAAAATTGTAGTTGGACAAGAATAAAGAACAACTCCACAGACAGAATGTAGTATCCTCCTACATTACTTTGGAAATGTTGCCCATTATGTTCTGTGTTACACTGGCGCACCCAGTTACCTAACCTTGGCTCTCGCCTCAGTTACCATAGTGATCTTTGGCTCCATTTGTGCTCGCGTGTATTTGTGTTGACTGCTCTACCTCTGGTATTAATATTAACAGCCAATTAAATGATTTACAAGATCAGCTTTCTGTTCCTATTTCATAAAGGGACAAAATGCTGAGTAAAGTGAAACTCTTTTAAAAACTAAATGCTGGGGTTCTTCACTACAGTCAGTAAGTAAGTAGGAGGTTCCTTTGCATTTCCCCTCTTACTATATCCAAACTCCAATGCTGCAATATAAATATTGGTTAAAGTATTGGCTTTACTGGCCGTTTTCATCCAAAATTATGACAGTACTTGGAACAAGAAGGGGAAAGACATACTGCCCCGAAAGGATTATGTGCTTTCACTAATCTGCTGCTTAGAGGCTCCAGTTTTACTTTAGAGATTTCGGTGTTAGAAAGTTAAGGAACATTAGCACATTGAGCGGAACCATTTCTATCAGAAAGTTTTCCACAGTCATTTACACTTTCAATACAAACGCTAACTTAGATGGTCCGGTTAACAGATACAGACACATATACAGATACATATACACTCCAGGGCAGTGCTGAGGGAGTGCTGCACTGTAGGAGGTCCCATCTTTCGGATGAGACGTTAAACCGAGGCTCCGTTTGCTCTCTCAGGTGGATGTCAAAGATCCCATGGCACTATTTCAAAGAGAAGAGGCGTTCTCCCGGTGTCCAGGCCAATATTTATCCCTCAACCAATGTAACAAAAAAACAGATGATCTGGTCATTATCACATTGCTGTGCGTGGGAGCTTGCTGTGCGCAAATTGGCTGCAGCGTTTTCCACATTACAACAGTGACTACACTCCAAAAGTGCTTCATTGGCTGTAAAGCGCTTTGAGACGTCGGGTGGTCGTGAAAGGCGCGCGATATAAATGCAGGTTTTTTTTAGTACTCAATTTTAGCTTCATTCCGGATTAAATGGCCCATTCAAAGTCTGGTGGAAAACGGCCGTGTCCATCTAGTCACTTTCACACAGCTTGTGTCCGGGACCCTCTCCCAGGCTGGGTACTATCTGCCCATACCCGAGGCACTGCTGATGGTGCCTGGGCTGATGCCACCTACCTATGTAAAAGGCACTGATGCCGGTGGGAGACACCACCAGCTGGTCACACACCACCTTCCGCAGGATCGTGCCCGCTGTTGCCCCGGGGAACACGGTCTCCATAACCTTCAACCACAGGTAGGTGAAATTTCCGTGAAAAATTAGTGCCAGAACGGCGACATTTCTCGTCTGTTTAAAGTTGACTTTTTCTTTCTTTAAAAGGTTCTGCTGGGCCAGATCCCCCGCCGCGAATATACAGCTGTAAAGAGCGACATTGGAGAGCCAGGGAAAACGCCTGGCTTTGGAGAGCAGAACTTTCCACATCATCTTCTGATCTTCAGCAAGACAGCGGACTCGCTGGAAACACTGGGCGGCATCTGTGGCGAGAGAGAGAGTTAACAACGTTTCAGGTCGTCAGAACTCTCCTTGTTAATGGTCACAGTCCAGTCACAGGTGACCCGGGTGTCTAAGCTCCAAACCGAGTCATGCAGATACTGCCCGGCGCAAGACGCCTTCAGGTGGTTTTGTGGAGCTGATCCAACCGGTTACTGCTTTACTTAACCCGAGTTATTGTCAAACGGATCCATTAATAGATGTCCATGGTTACCAAACTCTTCTCCCTTCCCCCAGGTGCACTTTTCACCCAGTGATGCGCAGGCTTTAAGCACAGAGCGATGTGAGAGCTGGATGAAGCTGTTAAACAACGGGAAGTTGGCGAGAGAGGGAATTCAGCGCAGAGGGGGAAGTGCTAAGTAATAAGTAAATATATAAATAATCAGAATAATTGATTAGATCTAAGAGGATAAAATTTAAATGAACAAAGTAGAGGATACCAACATTAAAGGGATTCAAATTGCAATAAATAAAAATCTGGTGTACATAAATAATAAATAGGAGTTACAGGATACTAAACTAAAAACATCTATATAACATACAGGCCCGGTGAGTAATGACAATAAACTGTCAGCGCTCGCCATCATTACCCCTCTGAAACTGACCGTAACTTCAGGGTTAAGCGCCTGTACATCTAAACACGCAAATCCTGAATTTCTGGTCAATTATTTGCTGCTCCGACACTGTGGACTCCCCCCACCCCAGCCTCCCATAGCCAGCGATCAGTGAAATCAGTGGAACTGACGAAAACTTGAGCATTTCCGTGCTAATATCGCTGTTAAATATCCCATTAAATGTTAGACCTTGTTGGAATAGGTGTAACTGGGGTATAAACAGCATATTGACTGGTAAACAACCATTCTGGCCTTGTAAAATTAATTTTCTTATTTGTGGAATGTCACATTTCTCCATTATGAACAAAATTACAATTTAAAAAAGAATTAAAGTTTGTTCATGATATTTCAGCATCTACCTTATTCCCATGTGAAAGTCACAATCTTTATTTCACTCTCTGTAACATTTTTAAAAAGCAAGGATAAAGGCTACTTTTTATTTCCTGGTTTGCTGTTTGTGAGAATTCTTCAATGTGATTGGTTGCTTAGACAGCTTGTTGATGTCACTGCAGCATCACCATAGGAATCCCCTACTCACAGTGCTACAATCAATTACAGGTTGAGAAACCTCAGGTTTTCGCCACAGAGATTGAGAGATCTCTATGGGCAGCTTTCTTTGAGGTCAGCAGCAAGCACCTTTGCTTCACCACTGACCGCAAATTACGGGCCATAATGTAAGTAGATAGACTTTTAAGAAAAATGATGGAACAGCTGAGACCCGTTGCCTGCACGTCATGCGTCCTGGATAATCACATGTGCAGAAAATGTCTCCAGTTGCCCAAACTCAAGCTCAGAGTTTCTGAGCTTGAGGAGTGGCTGGAGTCATTGCAGGGCATACGGGAGAATGAGAATTTCCTGGAACGCATGTTTCAGGAAGTGGTCACACTGCAGCTACAGAGAGTTCAGGAGAATAGTAAGTTAGTGGCCATCTGAAAGGGTAGGAAGAGGCAGGCAGTGCAGGCATCCTCCAGGAGTGTGGTACTCTCAAACCAGTTTTCAGTGCTGAATACCGGTGAGGATGACGACACCTCAGAGGAGCACAGTCTAGAGCTTATCCACGGCACCATGGGGCAAAAGACTGCACAGGAAGGCACAGCAAAGTGTAGAAATGCAGCTGTCATAGGGGATTCTATAGTCAGGGGGATAGACAGGAGTCAACATGAGTCTTGCATGGTGTGTTGCCTCCCTGGTGGCAGAGTAAAGGACATCACTGAATGGGTGTGGGGGTGAGGGGAACAGCTAAAAGTTGTGGCCCATGTTGAAACCAATGACATAGTTAAGAAAAGGGTTAAGGTCCTACAGAGTTTCAGGAGCTAGGGTGGAAGTTAAAGGGCAGGACCTTAAATATGCCACGTGTTCGTGAGTATAGGAGCAGTAAGATAAAACAGGTTAATACGTGGCTGGAGAAATGGTGCATGAGGGAGGGTTTCAGATTCCTGGGGCATTGGGACATTTTTCTGGGGCAGGAGGTACCTGTACAAAATGGATGGGTTGCACCTCAACAGAACTGTGACCAATGCCCTCGCAGCGAGGTTAACTAGTGCCGTAGAGGAGGGTTTAAACTAATTGGGCATGGGAAGGGGCACCAGGATGAAGCGTTAACGAGGAGATACAAGGTGCACAGAGGAGTGGGAGAGACAAACCGCATTAAAATAAAGAGTAGTTCAGAACTAGGAGGGATCAGACAGTAGGGAAATGCGAGACAGACTAAGATGGGTTTACAGTGCATGTGCGTTAATGCACGGAGCTTGGTAAATAGGTTGGTGAGCTGCAAGCATAAGTAGCCACATTATATTATAATATAGTGGCAATAACGGAGACCTGGCTCAAACAAGTGGAGGAATGGGCGCTTAATATTCCTGGCTACAATGTATTCAGGAAAGAGAGGGAAGGACAAAAAAGGAGATGCAATATTGATCAAAGATACTGTTACAACACTAGAAAGGGATGATGTACTTGAGGGTTCAAAATGAATCTATTTGGTTCGAATTAAGGAACAATACAGCAGCTATTACACTGCTGGGTATATACTATAGACCACCAAATAGTGGAAGGAGCTAGAGGAACAAATTTGCAGGCAAATTGCAGAAAGATACAAGAACTTTAGAGTAGTGATAACGGGGGGCTTCAATTATCCTAATATAGACTGGGAAAATAACAGTGTAAAGGGCAAAGAGAAGGAGGAAATCCTGAAAGGTGTATGAGAGAACTTTCCTGATCAGTATACAGCCCAACGAGGAAGGAAGCAGTGCTGGATCTAGCTCTGGGGAGTCAAGTGGGGCAAGTGGAACATGTTTCAGTGGGAGAGCATTTGGGAAACAGTGACCATAATATCATTAGGTTTAGAGTAGTTATGAAAAAGGACAAGGAAAAATCAAATGTGAAAATAGTCAATTTGGAGGAGGGTTAATTTCAGTGAGTTGAAAAGAGATCGGTGGATTGGAATCAAAGATTGGCAGGTAAAACAGTAAATGAGCAATAGGAGGCCTTCAAAGAGGAGGTAGTTCGGGTACAGACTAGACACATTCCCACGAGGGGGAAAGGAAGCGCATCCAAAGCTAGATGACAAAAAATATAGAGATTAAAATTAAATAGAAAAAGGAAGCTTATGATAAATGTCAAGTTCATAATTCAGTAAAGAACCAAGCTGAATACAAAAAATACAGGGGGGAGAATGAAAAAGGAAATAAGAGGGACAAAGAGAGTGTGTGAAAATCGATTAGCGGATAACATAAAAGGAACTCAAAAGTACTTTGCATCTGTCTTCACTAAAGAAGGGGATGTTGCCAATGCCAGAGTAAAGAGGAGGTAGTAGAGAAATTGGATAGGATAAAAATTGATAAAGAAGCACTCAAAAGGTTGGCAGTGCTCAAAGTAAAAAGTCACCCAGTCCGGATGGGATGCATCCTAGGTTGCTGAGGGAAGTAAGGGTGAAAATTATGGAGGCTCTGACCACACTCTTCCAATTCTCCTTAGATATGGGAGTGGTGCCAGAGGACTGGAAGATTGCAAATGTTACACACTGCTCAAAAAAGGGGAGCGGAAAACCTTGGCATCTACATGCCATTCAGCCTAATGTTGGTGGTGGGGAAACTTTAAGAGACATTAATTTTTTTAAATTTGTTCATGGGATGTGGGTGTCGTTGGCAAGGCCAGCATTTATTACACATCCCTAATTGCCCTTGAGAAGGTGGTGGTGAGCCGCCTTCTTGAACCGCTGCAGTCCGTGAGGTGAAGGTACTCCCGCAGTGCTGTTAGGGAGCGAGTTCCAGGATTTTGACCCAGCGATGATGAAGGGATGGCGATATATTTCCAAGTCGGGATGGTGTGTGACTTGGGGAGGAACTTGGAGGTGGTAGTGTTTCCATGCGTCTGCTGCTCTTGTCCTTCTAGGTGGAAGAGGTCGCGGGTTTGGGAAGTGCTGCCGAAGAACCCTTGGTGAGTTGCTGCAGTGCATCTTGTAGATGGTACACACTGCAGCCATGGTACGCCAGAGGTGGAGGGAGTGAATGTTTAAGGTGGTGGATAGGGTGCCAATCAAGCTGGCTTCTTTGCCTTGGATGGTTTCAAGCTTTTTGAGTGTTGTTGGAGCTGCACTCATCCAGGCAAGTGGAGAGTATTCCATCACACTCCTGACTTGTGCCTTGTAGATGGTAGAAAAGCTTTGAGGAGTCACGAGGTAAGCCACTCGCCGCAGAATACCCAGCCTCTGACCTGCTCTTGTAGCCACTATATTTATGTGGCTGGTCCATTTAAGTTTCTGGTCAATGGTGACCCCCAGGATGTTAATGATGGAGGATTCAACGATGGTAATGCCATTGACTGTGAAGGAGAGGTGATTAGGCTTTCTCTTGTTGGAGATGGTCACTGCTTGCCACTTGTGTGGAGGGAAACTTATCAGCCCAAGCCTGGACGTTGTCCAAGTCTTGCTACATGCAAGCACGGACTGCTTCATTTTCTGAGGAATTGCAAATGGGACTGAAAACTGTGCAATCATCAGCAAACATCCCCACTCTGACCTTATGAAGGGAAGGTCATTGATGAAGCAGCTGAAGATGGTTGGGCCTAGGACACTGCCCTGAGGAACTCCTGCAGCAATACCCTGGGGCTGAGATGATTGCCCTCCAACAACCACAACCACCTTCCTTTGTGCTAGGTATGACTCCAGCCAGTGGAGAGTTTTCCCCCTAATTCCCATTGACTTCAATTTTACTAGGGCTTCTTGGTGCCACACTCAGTCAAATGCTTCCTTAATGTCAAGGGTTGTCACTCTCACCTCACCTCTGGAATTCAGCTCTTTTGTCCCTGTTTCAACCAAAGCTGTAATGACCTCTGGAGCCGAGTGGTCCTGATGGAACCCAAACAGAGCATTGGTGAGCAGGTTATTGGTAAGTGCTGCTTGATAGTACTGTCAATGACACCTTCTATCACTTTGCTGATGATTGAGTGTAGATTGATGGGGTGGTAATTGGCTGGATTGACTTTGTCCTGCTTTTTGTGGACAGGACATACTGGGGCAATTTTCCACTTTCTCTGGGAAATGCCAGTGTTGTAGCTTTACTTGAACAGCTTGGCTAGGGGCGCGGCTAGTTCTGGAGCCCAAGTCTACAGCACGACAGCCGGGATGTTGTTGACGCCCACAGCCTTTGCTGTATCCAGTGCGCTCAGCTGTTTCTTGAAATCACGTGGAGTGAGTCGAATTGGCTGAAGACTGGCTTCTGTGATGGTGGGGACCTCAGGTGGAGGCCAAGGTGGATCATCCACTCGGCACTTCTGGCTGAAGCTGGGTGTGAACGCTTCAACCTTGTCTTTTGCACTCACGTGCTGGGCTCCGCCGTCATTGAACATCCCGTTCACGGAGCCTCCTCCTCTATTAAAGTGATCTAATACCTTATTGGATCACTGGTGATCAATACTTTGCATTTTGTAATAGTGATCATTAATATTTGATTAACATTTTGTCAACATTTAAATTCAAATTTTAAATAAAATCAGCTTTAATAAAAGTACACCAAACATTTTTCTGTGCAAATGAAAGAGAAGCGCCTTCTCTTCCCCCTCCATTTGTTCCTTCTGTCATAATTATAAAACACAGTATCCTAGAATTATTAAGATGACTTGTGGTCAACACATAGTTGTTTAAACTGAAATTAAAATATTAAAAAAGCTTTAGCTACTAGCAGTAGTACTTTATCAGTGTTATGTTTTAATGAACAACAGTAATGTTGAATCGTGACTAATTCAAGGCTTGTCTGCCTAAAATAGCTATGCTTGAAACGGAATTATTACAAACTGCAGGCAGATGAGTATTGCAGATCAAAATCATTTCACACAAGTTTTTCTTTAAACTGACACAATTGGAAAAACTTGCTTGATTCTCCTAATATTTACAATCTACGAGGTAGCGTGTGTTGGACTGGGTCTTATTCTCTGTGTTTCCCCAATTCCAGCATAAAAGATGTTGGCATCCATTTTAAATAGTGTAATATAGTTGATACAATTTAAACTGCAACTGCAATGGCAGCTGGGTGGTTTGGCTTGCTCCCAAATTTCTGGCAATGTTGCTCTAGACTAGCCACTAGGTGGCACATGAGTGGTTTAGGGATGATTCTCCTTCCAGCCTTCCACCCCTTCTTTTGGTGAGGTGCTTGCCCACTGTGTGATACGGCACCATTAGAACTCAGAGGCACTCACATCTGAACGGTACATGGCACTTCATGTTGTTGCTTCTATGATACCACTGTAAACTCATTGGCCCTGAATTTGCGGTTGGAGGCATACCTCCGGAGTATGCCGCCGACCCGCAAAATATTTCCAAACTTACCTCCTGGCTCCAAAGCTACGGAGAGCTCGGATCCTGGGCCTGCGGGCATACGCCTGCGTAAAGGCCCACGGATCCCAGGGGTGTAGGCAGTTCGGAAGCTGAGCGTACGCCGTCATCGGGACTGCAAATTTCGAGCTATTAAAAATATATATAACTACACTAGACGGTTCTTTACTGTTGTTGCTTGTACATACTCTGATCTGCTTTGACTTTTTCTTGTAATAGTATTGTGATATAATATCAATAAGTAGTAAAATAGATGGGACAGAAGTTTATTTACAATGGTAAAAAAGATATTCCATTTGGTACTAAATCCCACTCACCCATCATCTCAGTCCATTAGCTCCCTGTTCTTCAAAACACTAAATTCAAAATCCTTTTCCTCAGGAGGACATGTGAAATGGGCAGATACATGGCAGATACAATTTAATGTCGAGAAGTGTGAAGTGCTGCATTTTGGTAGGAAGAATGAGGATAGACAAAGAAACTAAATGGTACAATTTTAAAGAGGGTGCAGGACCAAAGAGACCTGGGGATGTACATACATAAATCTTTGAAGGTGACAGGACACGTTGAGAAATCTGTTAAAAAAGCATACAGGATCCTTGACTTTAGAAACAGAGGCATAAAGTACAAAAGCAAGGAAGTTATACAAGGAAGCAAATTTTGCAAGAGGTAGCTTTTGTGGATGAGATATTGCTTGGAGGGAGTGGGACAAGTGGGGGGAGATCGGAAGAAATTAGAGAGAGTCAAGGGTTCACACTCCTGCTCCTCCTTGGCTCCTGAAACAATGGTCCTTTTACAAGCTCGGCCCTGTTAATGATCAATTTCGATCAGGGTCATGGAACCAGAGTTAGGACCCAGATTTGCAGATGCAGGGCGCCTAACGGCTGATTCAGGTGGATGCCCTGCACACCTGGGAGTTGCCCACTTCCAATTTGGCAACTGTTTCACTTCCAGGAGAGATCGGGCACGAGAGACCGCTACCCGAAATTTGGCTCTACAATCTTAATTTTTTGCCCAAGTAAACGGGCAAAACACTGTTGAATTTAAACCCCCAACTTGGTTATTAAACAATATAGAACTTCACAACCACTTACAACAGCATTTTCTAAATCCTAACTGCCTAGCCTTTGGCCCTCCATTCGCCAGATTACTTCTGTAGGCGTCGAGCTGTTTAAACATTCTCTCATGTCCACATTTGATGCCCTTGTCCCCAACAAATCATTTACTCTCTCCTATTCTGGTTAATCCCCTTGGTATGACACCCCTCTTCGCTCCCTCAAGCCCAAGGTGCACAGAGTTGAGCATATCTGGCGCACAACTGGCTCAACCATCCATTACCAGATCTGGCTTTTCTCCACTATCAACTGTTACCTTAAACTCTCCTCTCCCACTCTCACCTCCAACAAATGTGAGGAGTTCATGGACATTTTTATCATGAAGATTGAAATCAGCCCCCTGCTCATACACACTTGATCCCATAGTTCTACTGCCAAAGTACTCCAAAGTACATGAAAGTGTTAAAACAAGAAACAAAGTACTGCAGATGCTGGAAATCTGAAACAAAAACAGAAAATGCTGCCAACACTCAGGCAGCATCTGTGCACCAAGTCTTGCTCACCTATCATCTCTATTCTTGCTGGCCTACAGTGGTTCCCGGTCCCCCAACACCTCATTTAAAATTCTCATCCTCGTGTGTAAATCCCTTCATAACCTTGCTCCTCCCTATCTTTGTAACCTCATCCAACAGTGAATCCTCCCAACCTCCACCTCCCCCCACCCCCCACCCCCTGAAACATTCCGTTCCATTAGCTCTGGCATCTTCTGCATCTCCCCCTTCCTTCACTCCACCGTCGATGGCCCTGCTTTCAGTTGTCTAGGCCCCACTCTATGGAATTCTCTCCATAAACCTATCCGCCTCTCCAGCTCTGTCTCCTTTAAAGCCGTCCTTAAACCACAATTCTTTGACCAAGCTTTTGGTCATCCCTACTAATATCCCCTTTTTTGTCTTGGCATCCATTTTTGTCTGATTACGCCTCCGTGAAGTGCCCTAGGATGTTTTTCAACATTAAAGGTGCTATATAAATGCATGTTAATGTTGTTGTGAAAGGAGGATGAGATGCACAGGAGGCCATAGTTGTATGTTGCTAATGCAGATACATTAACAAATTTCTAATTTTTTTTACAAGCCATTACTAAATCTGTTCTATTCGCCCTTTTTACTTCTCCTATCTCTAAACCTGCTCCTATTTTTCTATGTTTCTAAACCTGCTGATTGGCTCTATTTTACTTGGGCAAATAGAACGACATTGGGCTAGCCTGAGGACATCAGGATAAATGTCTCCGCAAGTCACTCCCCCACTCACCCCCCACCCCCACACCAGGGGAGGACATCACTAAAACAAAACTGCATGCGGGTATTGTACAGTGACATCATTCTCATTGTTGATGAGGCAAGCCATGCCCTTCAGTACACATAGAAGGTTTCAAGCAAACTGGTGGACACCATGTAATCCTATTCCAAGCTCACCAGGAAACCTGCTGATTGGAAAGAGACACTCTACAAGAAAAAAAGGGACTGGTAAACTTTTTTTTTGTTTAAAAACATATTGGCCTGGATTTTGGGGTCGGGGCGAATGAACGGCGCTAACCATTTATTACACTTGCCCACAGTCTTTCTCTGGGCTTTTGCACTGGATGTTGAGTTTATTAGAAATCAAAAATCGCGCAGCGCCCTCTACAGGGCTTTTGGGACCTGTGTGAACAGGGCAAGGAACTGTGTATCTCCTTAACCACCCAGACTGAAGAATCCTTACTGAGGCACGCAGAGTCTCAGCCAGGAAGTGTAAGTTAGAATATTCAATTCAATGTCAAATCAGGTACCAAAAGCACAATAAAGAGAGAGAAAGAAAGATGGGATTAAGACAGATAAAAAAAAGACAGAAAGAAACATTTAAAAAATTGCCTTTTTTAATTTTTTTAAAATTTCCAACAGTAATTAAAATATGAAGAAATGAGACTCCATGCTTGTAAAATTTAATTTTCAGCACCAGAGAGACTGTTTGGCAGTAATTAAGACTTATCTTGCCATTAAAAATTCACTTACACTTTGTAGTGTATGTACCTTTAAGGGGAGAACTACTTTTTACAGCTCCTGTATACTGTAGTACCGGCAGTGACCACACCTGTATAAAAACCCTGAGTAGGGATCTGTATTGTTAGTTTTAGAGTAACCCTCATCCAGTAAACACCTGTTGACTGTTCCTCTGCAGTCTCTGTCTATTTCTTGAAGGACACCATACATCAAGATTCACGGATTTAACACACTTGAATGAAGAAGCCCTAACTTTTTCTGGTGAGTTTAGTAGGTATCTATCAAGTAAGTACCTCAACTTCACGCTGGTGCAATGCCGAGTCTCTCGGTGAGATACTGGTGTAATGAAGCTTCTTTCTGGAGGAGCAGGGCAACTTGGACGGCAACATTATGATTTTCACGTGTGGACGCCGGAATTTGCAGTCCGATTTACTCCTTAATAACGGTGAGTGCTGATCAACTCATCGTTATTCCTACCACAAAATCTGGGCCAATACAATTGCATAAAATCACATGAATGACTTGTGACACCATCATGCCAAAAATAACTTATGGCTCTTTCACAACTACCCCAAGTAAAAAATGGCAAACTTTGTTTCAAGATGACTGTTTCTGCGAAAATGCTTGGCATCCATTTTGTTACAAACATCAATCAATTGAGATTACTTATTTTTTTCCATTATAGTGCAAACATTGGGCCATAATTTGCTGTCAAAATAACAACAAGGCTAATGGCACTTGCCATTATTCATGTGCATATGCTACAGCAACTTCAGGCAAGGGCAGATGCGTAGTTAAACGAGGAAATCTAAAAGTCCGAGATGTGCCTTCGCGAAAACGGCTGTCTGCCTCATCATTGAAATGCATTAAGTGGCGTGAAGTTGATGTATTTGTGCACTGATGCAAACTAAACTCACCACAGAAAGTTACGTCTTGTCCATTTCAGTTTAAGTATCCTTTTAGTCTCATAGGCCTAGAAATTCGGTATAGCCGCGTTTGGGGCGCTAGTCCTGGCGATGCGCAAAGTTTAGCGCCAGGCGCAATTTAGCGCCACCTAGCGCGATATTGGGTTGCAGCGCCCGAAAAGGTGATTGCGGCGCTAAATCAGGTGCTGCACGCTACTCCTAAGGCGCTAACCCGGCGGCGCAACCCAATTTCGCGGCGGCGGGGCGCAGCGAGGGTGCTGTCAATAATCACTTTCCCTGAAACACACTGGCGCCGGCCAGCTCTTAAAGGGGCAGGTCAATTGGCATCACCAGACACACTCACTGCCTTGTAGACCTTCAAAGCGGTGGGAGCCTACCTGTGGCGCACCAGCCTAGCAAGACATGGAAAGGGTGAGGCAGAGGGCGGAACGCCTCACTGATGGGGCATTGGATGCTTTGGTTGGCGCAGTGGAATCAAGGCCAAGGAAGATGGTCGGAATGTGATTTATGTTTTGGACAGTCTCCCAGGTGTGAGAGTTGGGTATGTGTCAGTGTATTCGTTTTGCTTTCTGTTGCCATAGCTTTCTCATGTTTGAAGGAACCACATTTTGTGTAATGAAACACTTTCTTCATTTACAATGGCCATGCCTGCTATTTACATGCATCTTGCCCTTCACAGGCTTGGGGGTATCAGACCGGTTCCATTCCTGTTCTTGGAATGGCAGCAAGCATTCCGTGAGAGGAGCCTAGAAGCTACTTCTGATCAGCCTCTGACGCGCAGCCTGAGAAGAGCCGCTCGCGTAGAAGTTCAGGCCAGCAGGCATCTTCTCAGCCACCGACAGAGATGTCCTGCACCTTATCTGAGGCTGCAGATTTGGCTGAAGCAGCTGGCACAGCTCAGTCACCACCTCCTTTCTAAATCGCAGCCTTCTGACACACTGCTCCTCCGGCATGTTCATGTAGGAAAATTGCTGTCGGAAAACCCTGCCAGCATAATGTCTGCTGTGGCGACGTCTGTTGGCCCTCCTCCGTCTGGCCATGCCCGCCCCCCTCTCCCAGCGTCTCAGTGCCCTTTCCAGATGATTCAGCAGCAGGACGTTCCCCTCCAATGCAGCCCCCATAATAAATGCCCACAGGAAGGTGTTAGATCCGTGTATCTTGATGTTGTGTCCTTCAATAATTAGACAAGAGACTGCAGGGAACAATCAACAGGTGTTTACTGGATGAGGGTTACTCTAGAACTAACTGTACAGATCCCTACTCAGGGTTTATATATAGGTGTGGTCACTGCCGGTACTACAGTATACAGGAGCTGTAAAAAGTAGTTCTCCCCTTAAAGGTACATACATTACAATTCCTCCCCTTTTAGATTAACAGTACCATAACACTCATTTAACAATTAAATATCAAATTAATTACAATTAACACTTTTAACATGCAACATTAACTGAAAATAGTCTATTTATAAATTCAGTCTTTGGGGAAGCTTCCTGGTCCTTTCTGGATAGCGCCTTTCCCGAGTGTCTTGCTCTTGGTGCGGAGGCGATTCTGGCCCCCTGTCGTCGGTTGGTTCATCCACTTCCGATGCTACTGTTTCTGGGGTAGATGCTACCTGTATGTCGGGTTCATCACCAGGTACGTATGGGCGAGACATGGGGTTGACTCGTTCCTGTGACTCTAGAATCTGGTCGACATGGCGTCTCACAATGTTCTCCCCAACATCCACTGTGTACATCAGTGGCCCCTGCCGTGTGCATATCGTTCCTGGTTGCCATTTCTCTGTTCGGTAGTCGTGGGCCAAGACTGGTTGCCCTACATTGAAGCTCCTTGTCAGCTTCTCATTGATGTGCTGGAATTGCTTATTCTCAACATCTCTTCGTACATTTGGTCTGAGCAAATCCAGACGAGATCTCAACCTTCGGTTAAAGAACATCATGGCTGGGGCCTGGTTGGTGACTGCATGTGTCGCATTTCTGTAGGCTAACAGGAAATTGTCCACCTTATGCTGCAGTGGAATGTCATCATTGCACATGGCCTTTACTGCTTTTTTAAAGGTTTGTACGAACCTCTCAGCTAATCCATTTGTGGCTGGATGATATGGGGCGGATGTGTAATGCCTTACCCCATTCCTTTTCATAAATCTTCGAAACTCTTCGGACACAAACTGTGGTCCGTTATCAGAGCAAATCTGCTCTGGCAAGCCGTTCCTGGCAAAAATGGTCCGTAGGACTGCAATAGTTTTCTCCGTGGTGGTGGAGGACATTTTGATCACCTCAGGCCATTTCGAGTGCGCATCCACGGCTATTAAAAACATTGAGTCCATGAATGGACCAGCAAAATCAATATGCACCCGTTGCCATGGAGATGAGGGCCACTCCCATGGGTGTAGAGGGGCATGTGGTGGTGCATTTTGGACCTTCTGGCATCCTGAGCAGCTCTTTGTCAGGTCCTCGATTTGCTGATCGATCCCCGGCCACCACACATAAGCCCTAGCAAGGCTTTTCATTTTTACCCCTCCCAGATGGCCTTCGTGAAGCTCATTGAGCACTCTCTCCCTTAACTTGGGCGGAATTACCACTCGGGATCCACACATCAAGGTCCCCTGGCATACTGACAGCTGTTCTCTTCTGGATGAGAATGCTGGCAACAGTGAGTCGCCATGTGCTGGCCATCCCTTCACCGTCAACTCATATACCCGAGACAGTGTCGGGTCATTTCAGGTCTCCTTCTCTATACCAGCGTTAGTTACTGGCAAGCGTTCAATTATAGTCGACTGAAATATTTCGACAGGATCCACTGCTGGTGCTTCCTCCGCAGTAGGCAGTGGCAGGCGTGATAGCCCATCAGCGTTTCCATGCTGTTTCGTGCCCTTATACTCGATTTCATATTGGTGTGCCCCTAGAAAAAGGGACCATCTTTGTAGCCGTTGCGCAGTCATCACCGGAACGCCCTTCTTTGGGTTAAAGATGGAGACAAGTGGTTGGTGGTCAGTCAGCAAGGTGAACTTCTGCCCGTGCAGATAGTGATTGAACTTTTTCACTCCCCACACTAGGCTGAGGGCCTCCCTGTCAATCTGGGCGTAGTTACGCTCGGCTGAGGTTAGTGACCGAGACGCAAAGGCTACTGGCCTCTCTGAGCCGTCCGGGAATTTGTGCGACAGCACCGCTCCAATGCCATTGGGTGATGCATCACACGCCAACCGAATTGGTAGTGCTGGGTTGAAATGAGCCAACACCTCTTTTGATGTGATCAATGCTTTGCTCTTCTGGAAAGCTCGTTTACATTCGTCACTCCACTTCCATGGTACCCCCGTTTGCAGTAGGGTGTTCAGTGGGTGTAGTACGGTAGACAAATTCGGCAAGAACTTATGGTAGTAGTTCACCAGCCCGAGGAACGACCTCAGTTGTGACACATTTTCCGGTGCTGGAGCCTTGACTACCGCCTCAATCTTTTCAGGGGACTTAGGTAACCCCTCTTTATCAATAACATGGCCACAATATGAGATCTGCTTCTGGAAAAACTCGCATTTGTGGCGATTAGCTCGGAGCCCATATTCCTTTAATCTAGTGAGCACCTGCTCCAGGTTGGCGAGGTGATCACTGTCATTTTCGCCCGTGACCAGGATGTCGTCCAAATAACACTGGGTCCCTGGAATCCCTTGCAGGACTTGATCCATTGCCCTTTGCCAAATAGCCGGAGCTGATGTTACCCCGAACACCAGCCAGTTGTATTGGTAGAGACCTTTATGAGTGTTGATCGTGAGGTACTGTTTCGAGGCTTCTTCCACCTCCATTTGCAGGTACGCCTGGGTCAGATCAATCTTAGTGAAGCGTTTCCATCCAGATAGCGAGGCGAAAATATCTTCAATCCGCAGAAGCGGATATTGTACAGTGTGAAGGACTGGGTTCACTGTCACCTTAAAGTCCTCACAGATGCGAACCTTCTTTGGTTCCCCAGGCGTATTACTCAACGACGTCTTCATTACAGGAACGATGGGTGTAGCCCACTCGCTCCAGTCCACTTTGGACAGTACTCCTGAATGTTCCAAACCTTCCAGCTCTGCTTCGACGGCTGGGCGGATCGCATAAGGTACCGGTCTGGCCTTAAAAAACTTTGGGCTTGCATTTTCCTCTATTTTGATCATCAATGTTATGCCTTTTAGTGTTCCGAGTCCCTGCTGGAACACTTCTTGTGCATCAGTTAGCATTTTTGACAGTCGTCCAGGTGTGACGTCATCATCCTTTTTGGCATCTACAGTCAGTGCTTGTATGGAATGCCAATCTAGCTGTATCTTCCGGATCCATTCACGTCCTAGCAGTGGTGGTCCTCCATCTGGCAATACATATAGGTCCATTTTTGGTGTTTCCTTGCCGTTATATATAACGTTCACCCTTATTTTTCCTTTGGGGTAGACTTTTTGCCCCGTGTACGTCTTCAAGACAATCTTTGTATCGCTCAAGGGTATATGTGAGAATAGCCGCTTGTAGTCCCTTCAATTTACGACTGTTAGGGCTGATCCTGTGTTCAATTCCATTTTCACTTGGACTCCTGCTATCTTGAGCGTGACCCAGATAGTTTGGTGATCCTCCGTTTTGATCACATTATGTAGTTTCAGACAACCCAGCTCCTTGCTTCCAGAGTCTGTATCACTCTTCTGTTCGTCTGCACTACTCTCCGTCACCTTATGTACCTTCTTGTACTTCTCCTGTGGAGATTTCTTGCTGCTGGTGTTCTTTCCCGACCTGCAGACTCTTGCTATGTGTCCTACCTTTCCACACTGTCTGCACACTTTGTCCTTGAACCAGCAATCCTTATGGTCGTGTGTTGTTCTGCCGCAGCGATAGCACTTCACTGTTCCGTATGACATTTCCTTTGTGCCATATTCTTGTGGTCTTCGTTGTATCTCTGCCGTGCCCCGTGCTGCTGCTTCGTGTGATACTGCAATGCTGAAAGCCTTGTCCAGCGTAAGATCCTTTTCTGATAGAAGCCGTTTCTGGGTACCTTCACTTTGAAGCCCACACACAAACTTGTCCCTTAAAGTATCTGCTAGTCCCGTTCCAAACTGGCAGTGTTTCGATAGCTTGTGCAGTTCCGTTAAATACTCAGCATTACTTTCATCTTTATGCTGGTTCCTTTTGTGAAACTTAAAATTTCTGCTATCAGCAGCGGTGTGGGGTTTAAGTGGTCCTGTAGGATTGACACTATGTTTTCAAAATCCTTTTCTACTGGCTTCTCTGGGGTTACTAGGTTTCGTAGTAAGCCATACGTTTTTGCACCCATTGAATTCAACAATACCAGTGCTTTCTTGTCATCTGGCACTTCATTCGCCTTGCAGTATACTTCTATGCGTTCGACATATGTCGCCCAATCTTCGACTTCATTGTCGAACGCTGTGATACTGCCACTCTTCGGCATTTTTGGGTGTGGTTAGACTGGTTTAAAATGGCATCTCCCGCGCTTTCCTTTCTTCCCCGCTGCGGCTTAAAATGGCATCTCCCGCGCTTTCCTTTCTTCCCCGCTGACGCTGCTCGGCCCTTGAACACTGGCTGCGCTCTGCGCATTTTCCTGCGCACCTCTCTCTCCCGTTGACGCTGCTCGGCCCTTGAACACCGGCTGCGCTCTGCGCGTTTACCTGCGCGCCTCTCTCTCCCGTTGACGCTGCTCGGCCCTTTTTCTGTGCCGTCGGTCGGCTCTAGCCGCTGCTGTCCGGGAAGGGTCTGCGCAGTACCTGTTGCCAGCCCGTTTCGCTGGACCACCGTGACTGGAAAGTCAAGTCTGGCTCTCGACAGCCTCCCCTGCGATGCTCAAATCTCCGCTGGATGACTGGTGGGTTTCCCGTGGTCGACGCCCGTGCTTCTGGACTCGGCCTTCTTCCACTGTTCTCCAGGAGCGAATCCCTGGGAGGTGATGCAGAGTTGCAGGTAGGTTCGAATCTGCTCGTCGCCAATGTTAGATCCGTGTATCTTGATGTTGTGTCCTTCAATAATTAGACAAGAGACTGCAGGGAACAATCAACAGGTGTTTACTGGATGAGGGTTACTCTAGAACTAACTACAGATCCCTACTCAAGGTTTATATACAGGTGTGGTCACTGCCGGTACTACAGTATACAGGAGCTGTAAAAAGTAGTTCTCCCCTTAAAGGTACATACTTTACAGAAGGTTCCCCGTTGTCAAGGCTCACCAACAGCAAGGTGATGGTCAGAAGGCTGAAGATCGTCTGTCTGCGCTGGCTCAGTGGTCAAATGGCTCTCAGTGGTCAAATGGCTCTCAGTGTGCAGCTCAGCAACTCTTTGTAGCTCTCGAGGAAGTTGTGCTCCAAAAATGGCTGCCGCTTTTAAACCACACCAGTCCCCTTTAAATAACGCTCCTCCAGCCCGAGAGTGACTTGGTAAGGTCCAGGTAAGCTGTCACTATTAGCGCCAGGCACTACAGAGGGGGGTGCCACTGAATTTCCGGTCCGGGGCGCCTAAAAGGTGTTGCACACTCAAATGACGTCATAATCAGCCTGCGCCCATGAGCGGGCGCTAAGATTTAGCGCCGGCGCTAAATGCATGCTCAATATGGGGCGAGGCGCTAGGCGCCTTGCGCCCGCCCGGAAATTGGCTAGCGCCCCACTTCTCGGCCTCTTTAGACATTAATCGGTGGCGCTAACAACCGAATTTCTCCCCCATAGAGTTATACAGCACAGAAAGAGGCCATTCGGCCCATCGCGTCCGCGCCGGCCATTAAGCCCTGTCTAATCTAATCCCATTTTCCAGCATTTGGTCCGTAGCCTTGTATGCTATGGCATTTCAAGTGCTCATCCAAATGCTTCTTGAATGTTGTGAGGGTTCCTGCCTCTACCATCCTTTCAGGCAGTGAGTTCCAGATTCCAACCACCCTCTGGGTGAAAAAGTTTTTCCTCAAATCCCCTCTAAACCTCCTGCCCCTTACCTTGAAACTATGCCCCCTTGTTATTGACCCCTCTACTAAGGGGAAAAGTTCCTTTCTATCTACCATATCTATGCCCCTCATAATTTTGTATACCTCAATCAGGTCCCCCCTCAGCCTTCTCTGCTCCAAGGAAAACAACCCCAGCCTGTCCAGTCTTTCTTCATAGCTGAAGCGCTCCAGCCCAGGTAACATCCTGGTAAATCTCCTCTGCACCCTCTCCAAAGCAATCACATCCTTCCTATAGTGTGGCGACCAGAACTGCACACAGTACTCCAGCTGTGGCCTTACCAGCGTTTTGTACAGCTCCATCATAACCTCCCTGCTCTTATATTCTATGCCTCGGCTAATGAAGGCAAGTATCCCATATGCCTTTTTAACCACCTTATCCACCTGTTCTGCTGCCTTCAGGGATCTATGTACATGCACACCAAGGTCCCTCTGATCCTTTGTCTTTCCTAGGGTCTTACCATTCATTGTGCATTCCCTTGCCGTGTTAGTCCGTCCAAAATGCATCACCTCACACTTTTCAGGGTTAAATTCCATTTGCCACTGTTCCGCCCATCTGACCAACCCATCTATATCGTCCTGTAGCCTGAGGCTTCCCTCCTCGCTATTTACCACCCCACCAATTTTCGTGTCATCTGCGAACTTACTGATCATACCTTTTACATTCACATCCAAATCATTAATGTAGACCACAAACAGCAAGGGACCCAGCACCGATCCCTGCAGTACCCCACTGGACACAGGCTTCCAGTCACAAAAACAACCTTCCACCATCACCCTCTGCCTTCTGCCACTAAGCCAGTTTTGGATCCAATGTGCCAAGGCACCCTGGATCCGATGGGCTCTTACCTTCCTGACCAGTCTCCTATGTGGGACTTTATCAAAAGCCTTACTGAAATCCATGTAAACCACATCCACTGCACTACCCTCATCCACACACCTAGTCACCCCCTCGAAAAATTTAATCAAATTGGTCAGACATGATCTTCCCTTGACAAAGCCATGCTGGCTATCCCTAATTAATCCTTGCCTCTCCAAGTGGAGACTAATTCTTTCCCTCAGAATTGTTTTCAATAATTTCCCTACCACTGATGTTAGGCTCACTGGCCTGTAATTCCCTGGTTTATCCCTACTACCCTTCTTGAATAATGGTACTACGTTAGCTGTTCACCAGTCCTCTGGCACATCCCCTGTGGCCAGAGAGGTTCTGAAAATTTGTGTCAGAGCCCCTGCAATCTCCTCCTTTGCCTCACATAGTAGCCTGGTATACACCTCATCCGGGCCTGGGAATTTATCCACTTTTAAGCCTGCTAAAACCGCTAGTACCTCCTCCCTCTCGATGCTAGTATGTTCAAGTACATCACAGTCCCCCTGCCCGATTTCTATGTCCACATCGTCCTTCTCCATAGTGAACACAGATGCAAAAAATTCATTTAAAACCCCACCTACATCCTCTGTCTCTACACACAGCTTGCCACTTTGGTCCCTAATGGGCCCTACTCTTTCCCTAGTTATCCTCTTGCCCTTAATATACTTATAAAACACCTTAGGATTTTCCTTTATTTTGCTCGCCAGTGTTATTTCATGGCCCCTCCTCGCTCTCCTAATTTCTTTTTTAAGTATCCCCTTGCACTTTTTATACTCCTCTAGGGCTTCCTCTGTCTTTAGTCCTTTGTATCTGCCAAAAGCCCCCCTTTTTTTCCTAATCCATTCTCGTATATCCCTTGACATCCAAGGTTCCCTGGGCTTGTTGGTCCCACCCTTGACCTTTACGGGAACATGTTGCCATTGTACTCTCTCAATTTCCTTTCTGAAAGACCCCCATTGCTCCGATGTGGATTTTCCTTCAAGTAGCTGATCCCAGACCACATTGGCCAGATCCTGCCTTATCATATTAAAATCGGCCTTCCCCCAATTTAGAACCTTTATTTCCGGTCCATCCTTGTCCTTTTCCATGACTACCTTAAATCTCACTGAATTATGGTCACTGTCACCAAAGTGCTCACCTACTAACACTTCTACCACTTGCTTTAACGATGTGCTAAGTTAATTACTTCTAAACAACCTCTCTCATGCAGAAAATTAACTATCACAAGTGTGGAGTCTCATTCCTTCAGGTGTTAATTGTTGTTGGAGATTAAAAAATATAACATTTAAAATGTAACTTTTATTTTTACTTTTGCTTTCTTTCTCTTTTTCTCTCTCTCTTAATCCAATCTTTCTTTCCCAATCTTTCTTTTTCAGTACCTGATTTGGCCTTGAATTCACCCACTCTAATTTACACTCCTTCTCAGTCCATGCGCTGTTTATTTCTCAATCCTTCAATCTAATTAGTTAAGGGGATACACAGTTGCTTGCCCTGTTCAGTCAGATCCCAGATGCCCTGTTTCCCTCACTGCGATGTTATCAGCTCGCACTTTCAGCAACTGCGGCACAAAATATCATTGTGATTAAATGGGCATGGGAACTCTAAATAACGGCAAATGCCGTCCGTCGTTACTACAGCAAATTATGGCCCATTATGTAAAGTTCCTTTTTTTAAAAAACAACCTATATGCCAACCATTGGTGTATCATGTCCATGTTTTGGAAACAGTGTCTGCATTTGTGGCCAGAAATCAACATTGCTCCTGGCTCAAGCTCACATCACTGTCTCCCAGCACAGACTCTCACTACCATTTCCAGCTCCTCCACTCACCAACATTCCTGGCTGCTACCTGATGGCCCTGTTGGATGGAACTCTGTTGCACACAGTGGTAGGAATTCTCATGATAGTTCAGTGTGTTCCATCCTCCACAGCAGTAACGTCAGCAGAACAGCAGTGAGGGAGGAAGGGTGCTAGCTACATGAGAAGGGAGTGCCAACCTGAACTGGCAGAGAGGACTACACCAGCCTGATCTGAGGTTGAGGGGGGATGAAGAGTACTTGCTTGAATTGAGGGGGGAAAGAGTGCCAGCATGAAAAGAAGGGGGAGAAGGGTGCCTCCTTGAACTAATAGGAGGAGGAATGTGCTGGCATGGAGAGAGGAGGAGTGTGCTGGCATGGAGATAAGGAGAGGGGAGAAGTGCCATTTTGATTTACGGGGTGGGGGGGGAAGAAAGAGTAGCAGTGTGAACTGGGAGGCTGCAAGAGTGTGTTGGATTTAGCTGCAAGTCTCCTATAAGAGCTCATCAATAGGTCCCATAGCTGCTGGACACAGAATTTGTAATAGTACATATCTACAATCTGTAAAAAGATTGTTACAGTTATTGCATCCGGGCCTTTCCAAGCACCTTTCCTATCGATAATTTATTGAAGGTAATCCCTTAAACTAGTGTGTGTTCATTGTTAAATTAATTCCCTATAAGAATATTAGAACCTAAGAAATAGACGCAGGAGTAGGCCATTCGGCCCCTTGAGCCGGTTCCGCCATTCAATAAGATCATGGCTGATCTTCTACCTCAACTCCACTTTCCTGCACTATCCCCATATCGCTTGATTCCCTTAATATCCAAAAATCTATCGATCTCTGTCTTGAATATACTCAATGACTGAGCCTCCACAGCCCTCTGGGGTAGAGAATTCCAAAGAATCACCACCCTCTGAGTGAAGAAATTTCCCTCACCTCAGTCCTAAATGGCCGACCCCTTATTCTGAGACTGTGATCCCCTGGTTCTTGTTATTATGTTCATAAATAAATAGACGTTTTCATTATGAACAGCTAGCTTGAGCTAGTCATTTATTCAGCCATGTGGACTAGTGTACAGGCATCCATCTTGACTACTGCCTTGTGGGTAGCCCACTACTAAACATACAGCTCCACCTAGTGTACCATTCTAGAATGACATGTTACTGATCATTACATCCCCCTTCCTTAGAGGTTAAACAAAATCAATATCAATCAATCATAACGACATAAACATCTTCACAACAGTCAACACATTTTCAAAGCTTTACTTTATGAACTCTAAGCTTTTCATTCTTTTATTATAGTTTTCTTTGTACTCAAAGATTAAGTCTATCAGGCTTTTTTACTTCACGTGTGGATCTTCTCAGCACAGGTAAGTCTGATGTGTTTTCATGAGAGCCTGTATGTGTGTTTGTGTTAGATTGTTCTGGTGGTGAGTGACAAGATTCAGTTGCGGCATTGTCATCGGTTTGCTCTTGGATAGTTTCTTGTGTTTTCAGGAAGGAATGGTGGTTCCTCCTGAGAATCTGTCCTTCCTCAGTTCTAATGGTGTATGACCTTGGTCCTACTTCCTCAAGAACTGTAGCTTTCCTGTTTCATGCATCTGGATCCTCAATCCTGACAACATCATCCCTTGTCAATGGTTTCAGAGTTTTGGATGACTTGTCATAGTGTGATTTCTGTTTCAGCTTTAACAGTTGAAGTCTCTGTCTCAGTTCCTTACTCTGCTTTTCTTTTGCACAGCAGGGTAGCGTGGTGTGCAACTTGCGACCCATTAGGAGTTCAGCAGGTGAAGAACCAGAGTCTAAAGGCGAGGCTCGGTAGCTCAGCAGGGCAAGATAAGGATCAGACTTTCTTTCTGTTGCTTTCTTCAGTAGCTGTTTGAGAACTTGAACACCTTTCTCTGCCTTACCATTCGACTGAGCATACAGAGGACTGGATGTGATGTGTTGAAAGTCATAATGTGCTGCAAACTGTTGCCACTCCTTACAGTTGAAGCATGGACCATTGTCGCTAACGGCAATCCTGGGAATTCCATGTCTGGCGAAGATGGATTTAACATGCATTATGACACTGCTTACTGATGTGCTTGAGAGCAGCGCCATCTCAGGATAGTTAGAATAGTAGTCAATCACTATTAGATAGTCTTTACCATTCAAATGAAAGAGGTCCATACCAACCTTTTGCCATGGTGCTGTTGGTAAGTCAGCTACTATCATTGGTTCCTTTGCTTGTTTGTTTTGGTGTTTCTGACATGTCTCACATATGCCTATCATGTTCTCAATGTCCTTATTTATGCCAGGCCAATAAATAATGTCTCTTGCTCTCCTTTTGCATTTTTCAATTCCGAGGTGTCCCTCATGAATCCTTTTGAGCATGTCTTGATGTAGAGCCTGTGGAATGACTATTCTGTTCTGTTTTAGTAATAGTCCACTTGCGACACTTAACTCTGACCTGATGTGATAGTACTTTGGACAGGAACCTTTTGGCCAACCATGATGAATGTTCTCTATTACTGTTTGTAACACTGTATCTTTTACTGTTTCTTCTGCTATTTGCTTTGATTTTGTGTCTGACAAATCTTTGCAGCTTCATCATGAGTCGTTGAATCCTTGGAGACATTTCATTCAGATTTTTTTTAATGATGGCAACCAATGGGCAGTGGTCTGTCTCAACTGTGAAGGTGGGAAGTCCATATATGTAGCCATGGAACTTTTCTAGTCCAACTACCAAGCCTAGACATTCCTTTTCAATCTGGGCGTATCGACACTCAGAATCAGTCATAGACCTGGAGGCATAGGCAACAGGCTTCCAATCTTCACCCTCTACTTGTAGCAAGACCGCACCTAGGCCATCTTTTGATGCATCCGTTGACACTTTGATTCTCTTTGTTGGGTCAAAGAAGGTGAGTACAGGTGTGGTTGTCAGCACTGTTTTGAGGTTCATCCACTCTTGTTCATGTCTTTCAGTCCATGCGAACTCATTTATTTTATGTAGCAGGTCTCGCAGACAGGCTGTCTTGGCTGACAAGTTAGGAATGAACTTTCCAATGAAGGTTATCGTCCCCATGATGCGTAGCACTCCTTTTTTGTCAGTGGGTCGGAGCATGTTGAGTATGGCATTTACTTTTTCCATATCTGGCTCTATTCCTTTACCAGATAGACTATCTCCTAGGAAAGTGACTTCCTGGACGCCAAACTGACACTTGGCTTTGTTGAGCTTCAGTCCATTCCGGCGTATGCTCCATAGCACTTTAGTCAGTCTCTCATTGTGTTCTTTCAGTGTGGAGCCCCAGATGATGATGTCATCAACATAGAACCGAACTCCTTCCAGACCTTCAATTATGTGTTCCATCGCTCTATGAAAGATTTCAGATGCAGATAATATCCCGAAAGGCATTCTGAGGAAACAATACCTGCAAAATGGTGTGTTGAAGGTACAGTATTTGGTGCTCTCTTCATCCAGTTTTAGTTGCCAAAATCCTTGTAAGGCATCGAGCTTTGTGAAGTATCTGGCACCTGACATTTCACTGGTGATTTCTTCTCGCTTGGGAATCTGGTAGTGTTCACGTTTTATGTTTGCATTTAAGTCCTTTGGATCCATGCATACTCTTAGATCATTGTTCTTTTTCTTTACACATACCATGGAGTTAACCCAGTCTGTTGGCTCTTCGACTTTCCTGATGACTCCTAGTGTGGTCATTCTGTCCAGTTCTTTCTTGAGCCAGTCACGCAGGGGTGCTGGAACTCTCCGTGGAACATGTACCACTGGCTGAGCATCCTCCTTTAGCTGGATCTTGTAAGTGAATGGTAGAACTCCAAATCCTTTGAACACTTCCTGGAAATTACTCACTACAGAATCCACCGAGTCATCTGGTCTACTTATGGCACAGTTTATACGGTAGACTCTCTTGACCAGTTCTAAGTCCTCACAAGCTTTGTCACCCAGTAGTGAATCAAGTCCTTCAGCCACAACAGAAAACATGAGATGATGCACTTTGTCTTTGACTGTCACTTTAAGTCTGCATACACCTAAGCTATCTATTTTCTGTCCATTATAGTTCTTCAGTAGTACTGACTTTTTCTGTATTTTGGGCTTTTCTTTCATATTTTTAATGTCACTCATACTGATTAAGTTTGCTTTTGCCCCAGTGTCTAGTTTCAATGTAACTAATGCTCCATTTACCTGCAGTGGCATCATCCATTTGTCCTCTTTTACTGCATTAACTTTATGTTCAGCATTGTCCATTCCTGAGGGCTGCACATTTTCTGTATCCTTTTCTATATTGTCACATGACACCATTCCTACAAAAAATGTCTCACTTAAATCAGTGTCCTCAATCACATTGACTTGTTGCCCTTTCTTTGTTTTTACTTTTGAAAAGCATTGTTTGGCAAAGTGATTCTTTCCATTACATTTTGTGCACATTTTCCCAAACGCTGGGCATTGTCTTGACTGGTGCTGCTAACCACAGCGTTTACAATTAAAAATTCCATCCTCCGATTTCTTTGCATTTCTGTTCTGCCCATGTTTCTTCCCCTCGTAGGACACAGCACCGACAGCAGCACAGTCACTCATTACAGTCGCATCATTATTAATTTCACTGAAAATCTTTGCGTGCTGCCGAGCTAGCTCACTGGCATGGCATATTTTCACAGCATCCTCCAATGTTAGTTCGGTTTCTCTCAACAAACGTTCCCTGACCTTTTTATCATGAATACCAAACACAATCTGGTCACGAATCATGGATGATTTCAGTTCAGAGAAATTACATGTCTGTGCTTTCAGTTTCAGATCGGTCACAAAGCTATCAAAAGTCTCATTTTGCTGCTGTGTCCATGAATGGAACACGTACCTCTCATAGGTCTCGGTCTTTTTGGGAGAACAATGTGTATCAAACTTCTTTAGCACATCGTCCATTTTTTCTCTGTCCTCCTCTTGATCAAATACAAATGTATTAAATACCTCTATTGCCTGCGGGCCTGCAACCGTGAGCAGTAACGCTATTTTCCTTGCATCTGGTGTCGTACCGAACCCGATGGCGGCAATGTAGAGTTCGAATTGTTGTTTGAAAGACCGCCAATTGCAGTCGACATTCCCCGTGAGTTTCAAACTCTCCGGTGGCTTCAAATTCTCCATGTCGCGTTTCACAATATTTAGCAGATATTACCAATCCTGGTACCATGTTATGTTCATAAATAAATAGACGTTTTCATTATGAACAGCTAGCTTGAGCTAGTCATTTATTCAGCCATGTGGACTAGTGTACAGGCATCCTTGTGGGTAGCCCACTAGTAAACATACAGCTCCACCTAGTATACCATTCTAGAATGACATGTTACTGATCATTACAGTTCTGGACTCCCCAGCCAGGGGAAACATCCTCCCTGCATGTACCCTGTCAAGCCGTGTAAGAATTTTGTATGTTTCAACGAGATCACCTCTCATTCTTCTAAACTCTAGAGAATATAGGCCCAGTCTACTCAATCTCTCCTCATAGGACAATCCCCCCATCCCAGGAACCAGTCTGGTGAACCTTCATTGCACTCCCTCTATGGCAAGTACATCCTTCCTTAGGTAAGGAGACCAAAACTGTACACAATACTCCAGGTGTGGTCTCACCAGGGCCCTGGTTATAATTGCAGTAAGACGTCTTTACTCTTATACTCAAATCCTCTTGTAATAAAGGCCAACATGCCATTTGCTTTCCTAATTGCTTGCTGTACCTGCATGTCCCTCTGAACACCAACATTTCCCAATCTCTCACCATTTAAAAAATACTCTGCTTTTCTATTTTTCCTACCAAAGTGGCTAACTTCATATTTCTCCACATTATATTCCATTTGCCATGTTCTTGTCCACTCACTTAGCCTGTCTATATCCCCATGAAGCCTCTTTGCATCCTCCTCACAACTTACATTCCCACCCAGCTTTGTATCATCAGCAAACTTGGATATATTACATTTGGTCCCCTCATCCAAATCATTGATGTAGATTGTGAATAGCTGAGGCCCAAGCACTGATCCTTGTGGTACTCCACTAGTTACATCCTGCCAACCCGAAAATGACCCACTTATTCCTACTCTCTGTTTTCTGTCCATTAACCAATTCTCAATCCATGCTAGTATATTACCCCCAATTCCACGAGCCCTAATTTTGTTTAATAGCCTCTTGTGTGGCACCTTATCGAATGCCTTCTGAAAATCCAAATACACCACATCCACTGGTTCCCCCTTATCTATTCTGCTAGTTATATTTCACCTTATACTAAAAAAATTTAAACGTTAGTTACTTAAAAAGTTAAAGTAACAATAGTCCAATGTTATATAAGGAAAGAAAATTATATAACGAGTAATGTAATTAAGAGATTTTAATATCAATACAAAAATAGATTTTGCATATAACACATTAAAAAAAAAGTTAACATTTAATGTTGCAGACTAAAGTATAGCTGAGAAGACCACAGAAGTTTCTTCTCATGAATTTTTTGATTAAATGTATCGGGATGAACATTTTATAATATCAAGAGTCCTTTTGATACTAGAGTGCAAAATTATACCTGCACAATGCTAGAAAACAAATTGTCTGAGCCTGTAATTGCAGACCAAATCTCCAAGATAAAAACAGAAAATGCTGGAAATACTCAGCAGGAAGGGAGAAGGGTGCTAGCATGAACTGAGGAGGGAGTGCCAGCCTGAACTGGTGGAGAGGCCTATGCCAGCCTCATCTGAGGGTGAGGGGGGAGAAGAGTACTTACTTGAATTGAGGGGTTGAGTGCCAGCATAAATAGAAGGGGGAGAAGGGTGCCACCTTGAACTAGTAGGAGGAGAAGTGTGCTGGCATGGAGAGAGGAAGTATAGTGAACAATGAGGAGGCACTTTACAGCCTTCTGGACTCAACATCGAGTTCAATAATTTCAGACCATAACTTCTGCCCCTATCATTTTTTTTCTCTCTCTCACATGGCAGCTGTCAATCATTTTGCCATTGCCATTTACACTTCATCTAGAGTCATCTTTTGTTTCTTAACTTGTCCCATTACCATCTCCTTTTGCCTTGCACCATCATCCCTTTTGTCTCTTAATCTCTCCTGCCTTCCATCCTATCACAGACCTTCCCTTTTGTTTTTTCCTCCCCTCCCCCCTCTCCCTGCCCCTACACTTGTATAAATACCTGTTACATCTCCAACTTTTTCCAGTTCTGACGAAGGGTCATCGACCTGAAACGTTAACTCTGTTTCTCTCTCTACAGATGCTGTCTGGCCTGCTGAGTATTTCCAGCATTTTCTGTTTTTATTTCAGATTCCCAGCATCCGCAGTATTTTGCTTTTGTATTAGTGAGGAGGATAGTGATAGACTTCAAGAGGACAAAGACAGGCTGGTGGAATGGGCAGACATGCGTCACATGAAATTTAATGCTGAGAAGTGCGAATTGATACATTTTGGTAAGAAGAACGAGGAGAGGCAATATAAACAAAAGGGTACAATTCTAAAGGGAGTGCATGAACAGAGAGTCTTGGGGGTATATGTCCACAAATTGTTGAAAGTGGCAGGGCATGTTGAGAAAGTGGTTAAAAAAGCATACGGGCTCCTGGGCTTCATAAATAGAGGCATAGAGTACAAAAGCAAGGAAGATATGATGAACCTTTATAAAACACTGGTTCAGCCTCAACTGAGGTATTGTGTCCAATTCTGGGCACTGCACTTTAGGAAAGATGTGAAGACCTTAGATAGGGTGCAGAAAAGATTTACAAGAATGGCTCCAGGGATGAGGGACTTCAGTTACATAAGAAATAGGAGCAGGAGTAGGCCATTCGGCCCTTCGAGCCTGCTCTGCTGTTCAATGAGATCATGGCTGATCTTCTGCCTCAACTCCATTCACCGGCCCTATCGCCATATCCCTTGATGCCTTTACTAGTCAGAAATCTATCGACTTCTGTTTTGAATATACCCAATGACTGAGCCTCCACAGCCCTCTGGGGTAGAGAATTCCAAAAATTCATCACCCTCTGTGTGAAGAAATTTCTTTTCATCTCAGTCCTGAATGGCCTACCCTTTATCCTGAGGCTGTGGCCCCTGGTTCTAGACTCCCCAGCCAAGGGAAACATTATCCCAGCATCCACCCTATCAAGCCCTGTAATAATTTTGTATGCTTCAATGAGATCCCCTCTCATTCTTCTGAATTCAAGAGAATACAGGCCTAGTTTACTTAATCTCTTCTCATTCGACAGTCCCACCATCCCAGGAATCAATCTTGTGAACCTTTGTTGCACCCCCTCTATGACAAGTATATCCTTCCTTAGGTAAGGAGACCAAAATTGTACACAGTACTCCAGGTGTGGTCTCACCAAGGCCCTATATAATTGGAGTAAGACTTCTTTACTCCTGTACTCAAACCCTCTTGTAATAAAGGCCAGCATACCATTTGCCTTCCTAATGGCTTGCTGCATCTGCACATTGTGGAAATTGACATTATACTTAGCATGCTGGGTAGAATAAAATGGCCAAGTAAAAGAACAAACTTGCTTAGGTTGTAGCTAAAGCAAGAAAAAGTAAATGTGTCACAACGTGTCCAGGACCAAGAGATCTTTCATAATACCCACCCACATTGAGGATGTGATAACAGCTATAATTGACTCACTAGCACAAGGGAGGCATAAGGCTATAGAATAGATAAACTATTAATGATTGTCACTAGACAGAGAAGCAAAACTATTGAGTAAGCTAATCATCTTGGTAACAAGATGATCAGACATGGGTAAGTAAATACATTTTGGTAACAAGATTCAGACAGAACCTCCTGACAGAATATATGATTAACTAACCTTGTCTGGAGATATTTCTGTCCTGCTGACCTTTTGATTGTCCTTGTGCAAACTCTTAATTTGTTTAAAATGATACAATACCATTACACGTGATTTATGGAACGCTTGCTTGTTTGAGTGTATAAATATGCTGCATTCGCTGATGTCCTTTAGAGATGTTGGCCTAGCCTTTGTCCAGGCAGCTCTCTCCTTGTGCAAGTAAAAATTAAACGAACAATCTGACGGTACTGCTTATGTTTTAGAGTCTTACTCGGAGTCGAGATTTCGACAACATTCACTTTCAGTGACTCATGTACAAGGACACCCAGGTCCCTTTGAGCATCTGCATTCCCCAATATTTCACCATTTAGGAAATACTCTGCCTTTCTGTTTTTTCTACCAAAGTGGCTAACTTCACATTTATCCACATTATATTCCATCTGCCATGTTCTCGCCCACTCACTGAGCCTGTCGAGAGCCCCTTGAAGCCTCTTCACATCCTCTTCGCAACTGACACTGCCACCTAGCTTTGTATCATCAGCAAATTTGTAAATGTTACATTTCGTCCCCTCATCCAAATCATTGATATAGATTGTGAATAGCTGGGGCCCAAGCACCGATCCTTGCGGGACCCCACTAGTCACAGCCTGCCATCCTGAAAAAGACCCGTTTATCCCTACTCTTTGTTTTCTGTCTGTTAACCAACTGTCTGTCTGTCTGTTACGTGGATAGACTGGAGAAGCTGGGGTTGTTCTCCTTAGAGCAGAGAAGGTTGAGAGGAGATTTGATAGAGGTGTTCAAAATCATGAGGGGTCTAGACAGAGTAGATAGAGAGAAACTGTTCCCATTGGCGGAAGGGTCAAGAACCAGAGGACACAGATCTAAGGTGATTGGCAGAAGAACCAAAGGTGACATGAGGAAAAACTTTTTACTCAGCAAGTGGTTAGGATCTGGAATGCACTGCCTGAAAGGGTGGTGGAGGCAGATTCAATCGTGGCTTTCAAAAGGGAATTGGATAAGTACCTGAAGGAAAAAAAAATTGCAGAGCTACAGGGGAAAGGGTGGGGGAGTGGGACTAGCTGAAGTGCTTTTGCAGAGAGCCGGCACGGGCTCGATGGGCTGAATGGCCTCCTTCTGTGCTGTAACCATTCTATGATTCTAGGCCAGGCAGCATCTGTGGAGAGAGAGAAAAAAGAGTTAACGTTTCAGGTGGATGCCCTTTCCTCAGAACTGGAAGAAGTTTAGAGACGTAAGAGCAAGTACAGAAAGCAATGAAGGTAAAAGGGACAAACGGAAATCCCGTTGGAGAGAACAGCAGAACTTGCTCAAGGGTGGGGGGGGCATTGCTGGAGGAGAAGGAAGTGGCAGTGGCTTTGAAACACTGATGGAGCCAAAGTGTTGCTCTGGGCGGGCGGACAGTGATTGACAGGCGGGCCAGCCCGGGTGCGCGCGCAGCACCATTCCCTCGGGCAGGGCGCCTGGGAGCGTCACTCAGCTGCCAGCGTGGACACAGCGCTGATAGCGGAAGCGGGAGCCCGGCTGCCGGAGTGAGAAGGGCCGCCGCTGCACCCGCTGCTGGACACGGAGCGAAAACCAGGCCGTCTACCCTTTTAAAAAAATACAAAGCATGGAAACCTCCTTGGAGAAGGTACGGCGCCGGTCTGGGGTTTGATGTGACGGGAGAGAGCGGCGTGGCGCAGGCCAGGCCGACTGGGCCCTGTGCCCTGGGCCACCGATAGGGCCCAGGGACTGCAGGCCAGTGAGGCCAGCTAGCCTGTCACTGTCAGTCGGTCGTACCCCAACCTTGTATCTCGGTTCGTTATTTAACATTAAATGACAGTTCGTGCACCGGGACGCAATTTTTTTCAGCCCTTCATTTCCGGGTGGGGGAGAACTCGAGGGCCCACTTGAGGTGTTTGGGTTCTTGGTTAGTTTGTGATTAGCTGGTAGTAACGATGATATATATATTTAAAGCTCCCGCACTCCCAGCATCTCCCTTGCTCAAAGTCCCAGCTTTATTCTGTGCGTTTCTCAAATAAAACTGCAAAGGTCAGAGATCAAATAAAAACAACATGCTGGGAATACACAGCAGAGAAAAGACAGATTATGAATGTTTCAGGTGTAGATTCTTGGTCAGAACTGAAAACATTTTACACCCAAAATATGTGTAATATGCACTGAAGTATGCAGGGATAGTGTTAGGATAACGTGAATTGATAATTTTATGGGGAGCCTCTGTGTCCTTTGAAAGATTTATATTTTGGTTATAAACTGTTGCACTGTAAAGCGTGGGGTACACAGAAACCAGTGTGTATAGCAGAGATATCATAGTCTTAAGGTCCAATTATTCAAATAGGAAAACAGTCGTTCAGTGTTGGTTTGATACTGATTTTGACATCAGATTGTGCACTACTCCACATTACTAGTTTTCAAAATGAGTGGGGAAAGGGAATTAATTAATGTAGGATGTTTGCTATGCAGTATGTTAAACATGTATGAATAATAGATTTCTGGGGTTTCAAAGAAGTAAAAAATAACTGGATTTGGATAATGAGAAATACTTTTTAGAGATTTGTATTCTTGGAGTTTTTTTTAGGCTGCATTTGTACTGTACTTACCAGTCTGAGAGGTAGCTGGAGAATCAATTCAAGCCTGACTGTTCTTTCTTTACACTGTCTGGTTTAGGATTGACTCTTAGGACTAGGAGAGAGCTTGTGTACATATTTATAATTCATTTTAAATTTAATGATTCATTTTAAAATGTTTTGAAGCTTAGATGGAATTGGAGCATCCACACATTAAAAATTGTAAACAACTATTGTGTAACTTCATTAAGTGTCAAAGGGGTGGTGGTGCAAGGAACCCCAGATAACTTTAGGGCAGTGTTACACCTGGTTTAAAGGTTGCACACTATAACGAGATGTGAAAAGGCCTCCCTGAGGGGGTCCTGCATTGTTTTGGAATCTGATCAATACCTTAGTTATGCTGCCAAGTTTGATTTGAAAAAGCATTACAGAGAGTACAGTGGTGTATTTAGCTTGTAACATTTGGTTTTCATTTGAAGTAAAACTTTGAACATTTGTTTTAGGCTGGGAATGGCAGAATGAGCCATGTGGAAATTTGAGTTTTATTTCAACAGTCCTGCAATAACTTATTGTATTATCCTTCAATACATATATCCAGAAGAGAGCTGATTTAGTTATGCTTGTTTGACAAAAGGAAATATTTATATTGGACATTTTGTGAATACAGTGGTTTTTAAAACAAATTAAACCACTTGATTTATAAGTTTTAATACAGACTATTAATGTGGTGGGCACTTTAATATGCTCCATTATTTCAAGTAGCAACTCTTGTCTCTTTCCAGAGATGACTGACAATCTATTTTTAACGCATTTTAAAGATGATAATGTAGTGCATTGACAGGGCCTCAGCCTTAAATATTACTTAATTTAGTAATTATTCACAAAGCTAGGATGAGTTTTGATTTTCTCATGGTAAATGCTGAAACATGGAATTTGTTGCTCTAAACTTTGCTACTGTAAAGTAATCGGAGCCATGCTTACTGCTTTAATGTGTATGGATATGGTAGCCTTGTGATTATGGTATTAGACTATCAATCGTGAGTTCAGCTTCCTCCATGGCAAGTTGTCAGATGAATTCATTATCTCTGGTAACTTTGGGTTAGCATAACCATGAAAGCTGCCAGTTCCTTCATCGTTAAAAACCAAACTGGTTCCCTAATACCTTTCAGGGGAGGAAACCTGCTTGCCCTACCCAGTCTGGCTTATATGTAACACCGATCCCACATTATGTGGTTAACTCTTAATGCTCTCAGGGCAACTAGAGATGAGCAAAAAATACTGCCATGGCAGTGCTGCCCATATTTCAAGAACAAATAATTTTTTTAAAAACACGCCTCTAAGCACAAGTTATAATTTTCATAGTGGCCGCTGAATTTGAAGACTTATTTTTTTCTTTTAGTTAGTGAGATGAAGTTGTGAAGCTAAAATGTTAAGTAAGCTCTGTGTCATTGGAACAAGTTGCATTTTTGGCTGAAAGGTCTATTGATCAATTTCTGGCATTTGATCCAGTGTGGGGCTAGAAAGGAAGCTTGGTTCCTAGTAGCTGATGATTATAGTCTGCATTTTGGAAATATGACCTCCATTGGTGTATGTATTTCTGGGACTACATATATGTGATATAATAATTCAGCTGGAGCAACGCGCCACTTGGGAAAATTGTCATAATGCTTCTGCAGCACACCTTAATTCATGTACAGAATGATTAGCTATTTACAAACCCCTTGTTTCTTCAATGTCATAATGCTTCTGTCCATTACTTGACTGAGATGATCTGTTGCATCATATCTATATTATATCTATATATTATAAATGTATATACACACACATTAGTACAGTCAGAAAAACAGGAGGATTGGATTTTTCCTATTTTCCCCTTTTTCTGATTATACAAACATTTTGACGAAGGGCCCGCATCCAAAACACTAGCTTCTCTGTTCTATCCACAGATATCGACTGACCTATATATTTCCAGCATTTTCTGTCTTTATTTCAGATTTCCAGCATCTGCAGTATTTCATGTTTAACTGCTTTATCTTTTCTTCTGTGTTTTGTTCCCATTAAAAGCTGTATTTGGTCAAAACACTCTATAATTTACTTGTATTTCAGAATGTTGTTACACTCTAGTTCCTTCAGTCAAAACCTGCAGCTCAGACCAGGCCACAATGAACCCTCTTCTCATTCTCTCCCTGCCTCACAGCCCCAGCCACTATTCGATGTGCATACCTGGATGATTCATGTCTTGCCTTAGTCTAGCCTTTCTTTAACTGTTGGTGTGTTTTTGAAAACCTGCTGCATCTGATCTATTGGCTTAGAGTTAACCTCAAATTTTGGCTGTGTTGTTCTATAATAGTTTCAAATGTGTTCCAAACATGGTAATTCAAAAATACTCACTTGTGATGTGAAGAAAACATTTTAAAAATTTCATTTATGGAATTATTTTTTTCATAACAATCTTTGTCCCTGAGCTACAAAAGCTGGAGGCAACATGAATGTGCAGGTTGCAGAAGAATTATTGGAAAGTTAGTTATTATTGAACTTTCGCAGGTCTCTCTGCTGCATTGTAAAATAGTTTACAACAAATTAAAGACGATTATTGAGGGCTAGCGGGAGAAGTTACTTTATTGTAAATTACTTGTCCCTTTATGTTTCCTGTAAGAGCATTGCATGGTGGTAGTTATGCTTTATGGGTGGGTATACTTAGCAAGCACACACACCAGGAAGAGTGCTGAGAAAGAAGGGCAATGCAACGTAGGCAACACAACTCACATTGATGCACTGACCTGCTTTGTTGAAGTTTTTTAAAAAATAGGTTTGTCTTGATTGCACCGTGTCAGGAAGGCAAATATTTGAAATTTGAGAAGCTGGGTCAAGAGTTCCTCAGTTTTTAGCTGCCAACAATGTTGACTGTGTATGCACTTTGTAAGAAAAAATTTGGAGAGTCTCTGGTAACTTAAAACATGAAGAGTGAATATAAAGTCAAGCTGGTTATCAGCAGCTCTGTTGTACATTAATTGTGTATAAAATGTCCGTAGTAACTTCTAGAAAGAATATACGATTCAGTGTGTTTTACAACACGTTTCTCCTCTCTTTCCAAATAATGGTTGATTAGGCAACCTGTTTACTGTAAATTGGAGGATTCTGGAGTAGTTTCACAGATATTTTAAATAAAAATAGGTATACATTTGAATCCACATTACTTACCTTAACCATTACATGTTCCTAGTAACAGCGTACAATGAAGTCAAAATCTTCATTCGATTCTTGGGGCAGGTATTTATAAAGGAGGATTATATATGTTTTGAAATGTGCTGAAGGCCACAGTAAATAGCTTCTAATCAGAAACTTGGATTATTTCTGCACCTGACAGTGTTTAGTCTTGTAATCTAAAGGCAGTATTTCACTCACTAAAGATGGTTAAGAAGAATGATGGTGACTGCAGGTTGTTTCACTGGCTGACTTGAGCCCTGTTGTCACTATTTACGGCTTTCATCTGTCCAGACCTATGATGAATGCATAAATTTGGCAATTATTAGCTAATTTTCAGCTGCTATCAGGCACAGAAAATTCTATCTCTTTAAAGAAAATATATGTATTTAAAATATAACAACAGAAAATGCTGGCAACACTCAGCAGGTCAGGCAGCATCGAGGAGAGAGAAACAGAGTTAATGTTTCTTCGAGTCGGGGTCCCCTGCTGAGTGTTTCCAGCATTTTCTGTTGTTTCAGATTTCCAGAATCCGCAGTATTTTGCTATTGTATATGTATTTAATAATGGATAGTTGCCTGCACTACACGCAGTTTACAACATAGAAATTTCCTCAATCTGCCTACTGTCCTTAATTCCAGAGTAGTATTAACAGAGACAATCGTACCATTCAGATCGGTTTCAGACACTGTTACATGGAGGATATTCAATAGTTTACAGTTGAGCATTCTTTTTATGCTACCAGGAAATTAAAAAAACATTAAATTCTGGAAGATCTTGGTTTTGACTACTGTGAATGGGAAATATGCTTTAAAAGTGACGTTTGAGCTCGGGAGCCCAGTCCGATTGGATAGTCTCACACTGATTAGAGTTTGACTAGAGTACTTGATTGGAGTATAACTCCAGTGTAGTGTCAAATCGTCTTTACAATATGCTCCTAATTTACCCGCTGGGAGCAGAGTTCTGCATATGATTATGAGGATACATGCACGGAGCTCTGCTGGACCTGATGTTTAAATTTCAGAAAGGCAGTATAAACGAGGCACTAATGGCTGCAAATTAATATTGCGGCTATCAATCTGAGACGGGTGGCTTCAGTGTAACAGCACTTCAAAAAATTTAGTACGTAGGCATAGAAAGTCAGACATTGTATATGTTAAGCAGATGAGAAATGATTGAATAGCAAACTTTTACTCAATGATGTTTACCCTCACTTAAATGGTGTAAGTTGTGTTTCTTTGTAACACTTTGCACACTGCTTGACAGCAAAGAACACTGCAGTGCCTTTAATAATGTAGGAGAGGCTTAGCCTATTTTTCTGCATTAGGATCAACTGACAACATTAAGGCCAAACTTTGTGTTGTCACTAGGGTTATTTAGCGTATAAATACCCTCTTAGAAAAAATATCCCACTTAAGCCAGTACATTTTAATACATGGTTTGTGTTATATTTTTAATTCTTCACCTCAAATTCCTCCGATCACTTCCACCATCAGTACGTCACATGTTAGGTAACTCTCCAGACACTATCCATGTTTGGAAACTTCAAATGTATAACTGTACTTGGTTATTTTTCACAGTTCAAGTGGACAGAGTATGAAAATTTCACACCTATTGTGGTTACTGAAATCCTAGTGAAAAAAACATTCCTACCATTGTGTGGAAATTTCACCCACCACTAATACTGAAAGTTATCGGCAACACTGTCAGCTAAGTTTGAGAGTGGAATGTTTAGCCAGTCAGCATTTTGACCCGGAATTTGGGTTAAGAATAACGGTGCTCACCGTTATTGTGGAGTAAACTGGACAGCAGCTTCCGGAGTACACACATGTGCAGTTAAATGCGGAAATCCAGAAGTTGCGGGCCGAGTTACCCTGCTCCTCCACAAGCTGCGCTGTAACAATATCTCGCCGATAGACTCGGCATTGAAATCCATGTAAAGGTGTAAAGTTGCTTTACTTACCGACTAAATGCGGCAGAAAAAGTTAGGGCTGGTGCATTCAGATGTAATTGAATTTTTAATGCCATGATAAGTCATAATTACTGTCAAACAACCTCTCTGGCACTGAAAATTTAATTTACAAGTGTGGAGTCTCATTCCTTCAGGATTGAATTGGTGTTGCAGATTTAAAAATATATTTTTTTTACTTTTTCTATCTGTCTCTTATTTCTCTCTCAATCCCATCTTTCCCTCTTTATTTTGCTTTCTGTACATGATTTAAATCTAATTTATACTTCCTGGTTTAGGCATTCGTGGCTCAGTGAGGATTTAAATCTAATCAGACTTCCCGGTTTAGACATCCGTGGTTCAGTGAGAATTTTTTAGTCTGATTGGTTGAAGAGCATGCCCTGCTCTCTCACGCCACAGATCTCCTGTAGAGGGCGTCATGTCGGATCAGATGCCCGATGACTGCAAGTCGCCGCTGAAAAGCCCACAAAAAGGCAGTGGGCAGCTGTCGGGGAAGTGGACAGCGAGCACCGTTCCTTCGCCGCTGACCGCAAAATCTGGGCCGTTGTATTTCAAATACTCAAATTTTAAAAAAAGTTCAAAAATCTTTTAAAAAATATTACTGTGTTTTGTGGAATTGCTGCTACAGCATCCTGCAATGTTGCAATCTTTAATTGGAATTCAGTAAAACCCCACCTAGTTATATATGTGAACAATGCCTGTTGCATGTAAATGTCACATTGAAACTGTACTTTAGTATATCAATTTGCATACTGTTTATATAGACATCTTATTTTACAACACCAAATGTTCCCACATGATGCCCATTGTGTTAACTATTTCATGATCTACTGTTTTGTTTGTAACATGATTTTAAACTGTATTCAGAACTCGCTATATAAGTAGCATTATAGTGTATTGTTTTGAAAGGTCAAATTAATAGTTTAATTCTTAGTGCTTTTTTTTTTACTGACATAATTTTGTCGACTTCGTACTACGGCACTAGGTGCTACTGTAGGTGTTAAGAAGTTACGATTGAAAATTTCTTTAAGCTTTGTTTCTGTTATTGATTCATATGTTTATAGTAGCTTGTTATGACATTCATACTGCCCAGAGTATTGCAGGCATTGCACAAAACAAAATGGTAATGATCAAGCTGCCATTTAGGCAACATTTTTAAATCCAATTGATTTGATTGGGGTGAAGTGATAGTGTATAAGTTTGATTTTTTTTTTTAGTTGTTCCTTCACTTCCAATCTCAATTATAAGTTTAAGTCCATTTCAGCAGTAAGATTGTATTGTAAGATGATCAAATAACTATATATAGCATAGTCTGTGCATTCAAGGTGTGATTTTTGCCCTGCACTCTTTGTTTTGCCCTACCTACTGATGCCAGAATTTACTTTGGCTGGACTTATCTGAATACAGAGCACGGTGGCATAGTGGTTAGCACTGTTGCCGCACAGCGCCAGGGACCCGGGTTCAAATCCGGCCTCGGGTGACTGTCTGTGTGGAGTTTGCACATTCTCCCCGTGTTTGCGTGGGTTTTCTTCGGGTGCTCCGGTTTCCTCCCACAGTCCAAAGATGTGCAGGTTAGGTTGATTGGCCATGATAAAAATTGACCCTTAGTGTTAGGGGGGATTAAATACGTGGGTTACAGGGTTACAGGGTTATGGGGATAGGGCTTGGGTGGGATGGCTGTCGGTGTAGGGACCGGGTGCTAGGGTTTGGATGATCAGCCATGATCTCGTTGAATGGCGGAGCAGGCTCGAAGGACCGAATGGCCTACTCCTGCTCCTATCTTCTATGTTTCTATGACTTGTAGCAGTCGTACTAGGCGGGATACTGCAACAAACGCAATTCTTTCTCGAGCGTGACACTCCTACTAGATACATATTGGGGCCATTATGCTTCAATTAACTTCTGTACTTTGAAATATTCAAATATTTGTTTGCATTTTTATTTGACAGATGGTGGATCCCACTTTAGCTGAGATGGGGAAGAACCTCAATGAGGCTATGAAGATGTTGGAGGATACTCAGAGGTTAGTTTGTAATCTGTAGCACTTAAATAACTTCCTAAAAACTGAGCGCTTTTGAGTGGTTTAGGAGGAAAGAATGTGAATTTTCTTGCATGCAGGAAGGAAAGAGAAAAATTAATGTTGGAATTATTACCAGTCAGTGATTTGGGAACATGTCTACTCAATAACTTAAGGTTGCACAACCACATTATAAAACATATTTGTTGTAAATGTCTTCTCTCATAATAACTTTGGTTGTTTCTTACAATTGTCAAAACTTTGAAACATTCACATGTCCTATTCACCAGTTTCTGAGAAATCACCTCAGTAACTTCAGAACTCATTTTGGAATTTTGCCAAAATTTAAGCAATTTCCTCTGACTCTGTTACAGGAAAAGTTCTGATATCCGGCACCGACGGGACCGAGCTGCTGCCGATCTATCAAAACTTCCGGATAGACCAGCGCAAATGTTGAAGGATAGGAGGTTTTCATCTCCGTATCTGGCAACAAACACTGTTGCTTAGCAACAGCTTGTAAACACTCGGCCCGTACCTTGGAAGCGTCTCTGAAGCTGTTGCTAAGCTACAGAGACGTTTTCCAGAGCCTGACTGTTTTTATAAAAAAAAAAAAAAAAAAAATGCTAGGAGAAGAAAAAAAACCTAACCAAAACGGCTGCTGATTTCTGCCGTTAGATCGAGGTTGCCGGGCATACAACCTCCGGATAAACCAAAGTTTCCTGTACTTGGAGATATTGGGCCGAATTTTGCGATCCCCTACGGGTGCGTACGATGTGCGCATGCGCCTGTAGGGGCTGCGCAAGTTCCGGGTTTAGGCATGCGAAGGGCATGCACAGAAACCTGGCGCTTGTGATCTGTCAAGGATCTTCTTGACAGATGCTCCGCATCCCCAGGAAAAGGGCCTCTGGGTGGAGAATGGGTGGAGAATTGCACTATTTGCCCAACTTGTGCCCGCTGAAAGGCCTGCTTTTACCGGCATAAGATGTTTTTAAAAAATAGAAAAATAAAATGTTATCACTCACTTATACATTAGAAACCCTGCCCAATAAGGTAAGTTTATATGTAACCCCGTTAAAACATTTTAAAAAATTCAAAAAATTAAATTTTTGTTTAAAATATTTAATTAAATGCCATTTTAATTAATTTTATATATGTAATTTAAAAATTTTTTTATTTCATGTGTTCGTGTATTTTTTAAGTCATCCCCATTCATACTTATGACAGCTCCGTACGTATGGAAACCCCATAAGTATGAATGGGAATTCCCTTCTTTCATTGGTTGGGCCAGCCTACGTGATCCCAGGGGCGCATTTCTACCCGGAGAGGCCCAGGATCGCAAGCCTCCGTATCTCCCGGACCACCAGGTAAATGCGTAGATTTTTTGATGATCGGCGGCATCTGCCCGCCGGAAGCCTCCGATCGCAAATTCAGGCCCTGTATGTTCATTCTCCATCGTGTGTTTTATCCGTTAATTAAACTAAATACAGTTCACACATTTTTGAGAGCTGTGGTAATTGTGGGCTAGACTAAGCAGCTATGGAAAAAATTGATTGTGTCAAATGATCTTTAGTTTGACCGTTATGGAACTTGTGTTTTTAATATTTCAATAATGACAGCAAAAAATTAGAATAATACTTTAAATATTTGGTAATTGTTTTACAATGGTTATGACTTCATACACAGGACTAAAATGAAATATATAAAGTAACAACCACAGGTTACATCACCAGTTTATTGTAATTGAAATTATTTAAGCAGAGGTATCTTTTAAAACAGTTTTCAATAAAATTGGTAACTTAAATGTATCTTTTCAAATAACATTTTGTCTATGTAAGGTCAGTAGAGATGTCGCTGTTTTGCAAGGCATGATTCAAATTAGTGATGTCTTCAATTTTATTAATCAAATTAGGGAAGCAGATGAAGAGAGAGAGAAAAAGAAATATGCCAGAAAAGATATTCCTGGCCCATTGCAGGGCAGGTGAGTAATGCTGCAAATCAAGTTTGTGAAGGACCTTCATTATTTCTTGTGTGTATTTTTTCTTTTTTGCAGTGTATTCCCATTTTACTTCTAGTTTTATATACTGTGGTAATGTTATTGGAAACATAGTTAGTCTGCCAAATTCTGGATGTTAATTTTATTTGTGTTCTTTTGATGTGATTTCTAAATGGCTACAATTATCCCATACAGAGACTTTTTATTTTGAATTACATTTACTTGAACACCTACCATTGTTAAATTTAGTTATTTTAAGTTTGTTACATTCAGTATTGCCACCCTATTGCCTCATGAATCAGGAGACAAACTCTTAAAAAGTCATGAGATTTGGTATAGAAATCATGAGTTGCTATTTTTTCCCAAACCGAACTCTCGCTCACCTTTGCTCCCGAACAGGAAGCACATTCCGCGACTTTTGCTCCCAGACAGGAAACTCATTCCGCGACCTTTGCTCCCAGACAGAGAGCGCATTCTGCGACTTTTGCTCCCAGACAGGAAGCGCAATCCGCGACCTTTGCTCCCAGGCAGGAAGCACATTCCACGCCCTTTGCTCCCGGACAGGAAGCGCATTCCGCGATCTTCGCTCCCAGCGTATCAGCTGTCAATAACCGATTACTGACATCAGAACATAAGAAATAGGAGCAGGAGTAGGTGGATCGGTGGCCCCGCTGTCGTGTCACTCACAGGTCGGCCTCACTCTTCTTTTGAGCGTTACTCTTTCCGGAACACTGTCATTCTAATCTAGACTCTTCAATCACAGAAAACCGTCTATTTCTACCTATTCTTTCTAATCCCTTCATAATTTTAAACACTATAAAATCACCTCAATCTCCTCTGATCTATTATATTTCAGATGTCCAGCTCTTGTTGTCATTTCCCCCCCCATCCCCAAGTAGAAGGTTTAGTGACTTTCTGCACGGTTAAGAAATAAAGATGGAGCTTTCTGTAAGAATGAAGGGAAGGGAAACATTCAAATGTAACTAACCACTGAATTAAACACCAACGATCATACACAATTCAGCTTGCTTTTCACCACCATGCAAAATAGTCACTTAATTCAGGAAAAAAACCACTATTGAAACATAGCAGGAAGACAGTAATTGTCTGCAAAGCCTCCTACCTGGCCCATTGTCATACCTTCCATCGGAACGTGCTGCTGAAAAGGTTCGATACAATTCGACAGCCTCGGCCTTTCTCTGATTTGCACTTCTAATGTCCTTGTTGACAACACAATTGTCTATTGGGTAGTAATGATGTCAATCAAATCATTTGCCGCCACTTCCGGTAACAATTGTAATCTCCGACTACACGTGCGCCAATCTTAGACTGCCCTCAATCTGATACCGTTTGTAATCTCCATGATTGGTGAAACAGTGTCATCTCTCCTGTCAATGAGAGCAGATGTAGTGTAGGGGGCTAGGCGGTAGGCAGCAGGCTGAAGATTTTTTTTTGCTGGAGCTGAGAGGGCGGAGTTTAATAAAGTAGGGAAAAAAATCATGGCTTTTCAGAGTTGAATCGTGAGTTGGAGTAAATTTTCATTAAAAATCGCGTGTCTCACGATTAATTCACAAGAGTTGGCATTACCGTACATGAAACATGACCTGATTCCATTTATGCTAGCAGCAACTTAGACTAATAGAGCAAAACTTCACAGATGGTAATAACCAGACAAAAACAAATGGAAGGAGGAGGATTAATGGTGGTGATGAAAAGTAACATCAAAGGTGTTTAATTTCCAGGAGACTTTTGAAGGGGAGAAGAGCGCTCGCGAAACCGAGGGGCTGAGAGAGAATTTCCCTAAGTGTGGGGCTAAGACAGCTGAAGTAGTCTGAAAAGGAGGCCAGAATTAGAAGCATGGAGGATGTAAACAGAAAAATTAGGCGAAAGGAGGCTGCAGATGTAGGGAGGTGAGAGGTGTAAAGAGATTTGTAGATGAGGACAGGACTTTGCAATTGATGTGCAGGTAGATAGGGAGCCAGTGAAGGTAGGCAAGCACAGGGGTGATAGAGGAATCGATCATCTTAGTGCAGAATAGGATGTGAGCGGCAGAGTTGCAACTTAAAAAGGATAGAACTCAGAAGACCGTCAAGGAGAACATTGAAATAATCTAATCTGGAAATGAAGATGATGTGGATAAGCATTTCAGCGGCGGTAAGGGTGGAGCTGGGAAATGTTGCAGAGATGGAAATAGGTAGTCTTGGTGGCAAGACTTTAGGGTTCATAGCTTGGATCGGTCTCAAATAGGATGGTAAGGGTGTGTAGTGTCAGGCTTAGTCTGAGGGAGCTGCCAGAGGGAGTGGGATGTGTGTGGAATTATAGGAAGGCGCCGGACATAGTGGCTTCAAGCTTGTTGATACTGAGTTGAAGAATATTCTTGTTCATCCAGGACTTGCTATGGGCTAGACAGTTGGGCAGTACAGTGGTAGTCGAGAATGGTGGCAGAGGGATAAAGATGACTATTGCCGGAATACATCTGGAAATTGAGCCCAGTGTTGACAAATGATATCACCATGTAGATAAGGAAAAGAAAGGTACCAAGGATGGAGCCTGGGGCACACCCATCTGTCAGTGGGTTGAAAAGTCATTACAGATGAGGTGCTGCCTATGTTGGAACAGATAGGATTGGAACCAAGCTAGGATGGTGCCATTGAGATAGACCACAGAGGAGAGACCGTGGCGAAGTCATTGTTTGTGTTGAATGCTGCAGAGAGGTCAAGGATGAGGAGTGTTCGTGCACCATGTCACAGTATGAAGATTTCATTTGTGACTTTGACAGGAGCAGTCTCTGTGCTGTCAGCAGGCCAGAAACTGGATTGAAGGGATTTGAAGAGGGACAGGTGGTTTTGGAGCTGGATAGTGAAGAACAAGTCTGAGTGGTTGGAGAAATTGGAGTTATTTGAAAAGACAGATGGATCAAAGGAGGTTTTTTGAGGCGTGGGGTGATAATTTCAGAGGCACTAGGGAGAGCAGGAGTAATTGTGTGAAAAGGGGTTGAGTGAGGAGGTTAAGGCAACAGGAGGTGGGCCTTGGAGAGGAGCTTGGTGAGGGAGCTGAAGAAGAAGCTGATATGGAATTGGGTAAGGATGTGGAGAGGACTGGAGAATGAGACAGCTGAGGCTCTTGATCATATATATGGTCTCAGTCTTTGAGATGAAAAAATCCATGAGCTCCTCCTATTCTGTGTTTCAGCTAAAAATGTGGGAGGCAGGGGAAAGGGTGGTAAGACATGGTTTGCCATTAAGAAGAGAAGTCTAGGTTCTTGCCCTCCAGGTGCAATATTGCTTTCGAGGATCGAGCTAGATCTGCTGGTGAACAGCATTTTGTGCCAAGTGTGTTTCAATCTGCAGAACTCTGCTTTAGGAATAAGGAAATGACAGTTATACCAGAGCAAGCAGTGGGAATGGGAGATAGTGAGGGACTTGGAGGGATCAAAGGCAGAGGCAACGCAGCTGTTGAGCTGATTGGATGCAGCAGATGTGTTGAGGTGGGTGAGAAGGCCCAAGGAATGGGAGTTGGGAGTTTGAGAGGGTGTTGGACTGGGAGCTGGGCGATTGTTTTCTCCAGGGATGGAAGAATTCATCATTAAACAAACTAGAATGCACACGTGCATTTTTGAAAACAGCTCTGCAACTTAAAATTGTAGTTATTTCTATGCAGACTGTTTCTTGGGTTAAATTGCTGAATGGATTTTAAAGGGCTGCATTATGTGCATATTAAGATATTTGAATTCATTTTTTAAATGAATTCTAGGACAGCTTGAAATCATTTCAAATATTTGCTTGTAAATCATGTAGTCATTTACTAACATTAGTGAAGACTAAATTGGTAAAAACAGTTTTTACAGCTGTGTTTCAATCCAAAATTCAGTGGTGAACTTGAGAAGTAAAAAAATAAAGTTTGAATTCACATGCCCTATAAATACATTTTAGCAAATATTTCAATATTTTGACTCGTTTAAAAGATCTGCATATTATATCAATAAACCTGAAAAACGCTTGTCACTTAAAAACCATGATTCTCTAACAGTGTTCGTCAATGGAATGCTCCTAGATAATGCCCCACAACTGCAATAAGTATATTTCGCTATGAAAATATACTCCTTTATGGAAAGCATTTTTAACTGAAAATAATTTGATGAAAAATACTATGTGAATATTGGGCTTCCAATTGGAGACACTGATGGGGCTAGTTTGCCGAGAAATGCTATTTCATTATCGCATCACCGGGACTTCTAATGGGAATCCACCCGGCCTCATTATTTTTGAAACAGTAGAATATAGATGAGTTTTTAACTGTCGCCAACTCTACAGGGAATCTCTATCTTGTGGATTCACTGAAAAGTACGACTGCAAAATGTTTATGTACTATATTTTTAAAAATGTAATAGGTATGCCACGCTGAGCAATGTTACATTATTCACAGTGGGGTTGCTGGAAACCAAGGCTCCGCACCCCAGCCTCAAAATGGCATTTCCAATCAGGAAGTAAATATGTTCTATTTTCAATTGAGAAACTGATTTTATTTTGTTTTATTTTTAAACACAACACTTTTTTTTTTCCAGTGGACAGGACATGACAACTATTCTTCAACTTGTACAGAACCTTATGCATGGAGAGGATGAGGAGGAATCACAGTCCCTTCGGTAAGTAGTGAATTTTTAGATATATTTCAGAAGGGGTAAATTAGACTAATATGGTTTTCTTTTTGGTTTTAAAAGTACTTCAGTAGTACAGTTAAAACTTATTTTGCACTTCATTAGTCAGGGTTTAGACTTCACTATTAGTGCAGTCATAAAGGTAATGAGCCAGTTGTGCAATACACATCTTTTAAACTACAAATTCATCACCATCAATTGCAGACACGTAACTATGAGCGCTTAGTGTTGTACAGCTCAAAATGTTATCGCTAGACAACCCAACTTTTGGGAAGACGAAATCTCTAATGGTGTAAATCACAATTCAAGTGGGCATTGTACAGAAATTTTGAGTCACTTGGTAGCACTCGCCTCTGAGTCAGAGCTTGTGAGCTCATGCCCCACTCCAGGGCTTGAACACATAATTTAGGCTGCCTATTTAGTGCAGTAATGAGGAAGTGCTAGAGTGCTGCATTATCAGAGGTGCTGTTCGTCTGATGAGACATTAAACCAAGGTCCCGACTGCCTATTGTGGTGGTTCAGGTAGACATTAAAGATCCTATGGCACTACTTTAAAATGGGCAGGAATTTCTCCCAGTATTCTGGCTGACATTCCTCCCCCACCCAACATTACCAAATAGATGAACTGGTCATTCCTCTCCTGACTGCTTGTGGGACTTTGCTGTGCACAAATTGTTTACCTACGTAACAACAACCATGGCATTTCTAACTAATGCCACTAATGTGAAGTGCTTTGGGACATTTTTGCAAGATAAGGTGCTTTAGATTGTGTCTTTTTCTTTCTTTACACATCTTCAGTAAATGGTATGTAGAATAAAATATCTTGGGTAAAATTAATTACTTCATCATTAAGTTTACTGGTTTAATACAAACTAAGAAATACTTGTACTGTTTTCATATTTTGTGAATTATCAGTATAATGCTTATATTTAGGTGTTTGGGACAGAAAGCAAGACTACTATTCATATGCAGTATTGGTCTAATTTGTAATAAACTGGGCAAGATATAAACATTTCATAATGGAAATACATTTTGAAGTGTTGTGTCCAAATGTGACAAGTAAAAATAATGTTTGTGTTTGCAACTAACTTCTGGGGGTAATATTGTAAGGACTATTACTACAAGGCTTTCGTTAGTAATGAGACAAATTAACTATTGGCAAATTAATGATATTTTACATCTTCATTCTATTGCAAGGCAGTTAATCCAATGATACAATGCTGGCTGCTTCCTTGGTCAGAACATTAATAAAAACTATGTAGACAATTAATTAAATTAGTCAGCTTCTTTGGCTTCAGAAATTGGCCCTAAATTACCTGTCAAAAATTAGCTTTTTCATGACATGACTCCTTATTTTTGTAATACAAAGATAGTCTTATTATCTTGATTTAGTATCCAGCTCATGCAGATAGTGCGGCTTTAGTAGAAGCATTTTTTTCTGCCAGTAAGAATTTTTACAGTAAAAGAATTTATGTGAAATTATAACATGGTAGAACACTATTTTGAAAGTTAAGGTAGCAACCTCTTCAACACAATATACGTTAGTTTTATGGTCAAAAAAATGGGAGACAGTGTGGTTAGATGCAGGTTTGATCTCTGCTCTGTTGTTCCTAATCTCTCCAATACTGCTATGGGGAGCTATTAAGTAGAAACAAAGTATTGTTCCCTCCTCCCCAGTAGGGTGGAGGAATTATCAGTTAGTTCGAGTGGCCTCAGTGGGTCTTTTCCTCACATGCCCCTTGGTGGTTGACAGCAATGTAGGCTTGGGAACAGACTGCCCGCACCACTCTCTTGGATACAAGAGATGCACTGCCTCGGGAAAAGTCAGCCAGGGCACAAAAGAGGATGCAGGCCCTCACAGGAGAATAAGATACTGTCAAAAATTAAAGAAAAAATGATGAACTGGTACAATTGAAGAAATGTTGCAGTGTTCCATGCATTTTCTTAACTTTAGTCAGAGCCCTTAGAGCTGTGTAGATTTTCAATGCCGATTTCCGTGACAAAGTCACCAAATTGTGCAGAAAGTTTGCCCAAGGTTTGAGGACATCTCAAGATAACACTTGAAATACAGCAAGAAAACAATGCTGAGAAAAATTGGTCATTTTTACATAGTATTTACAGCACCGAAATAGGCCATTCAGCCCAGCAGGTCAATGCCAGTGTTTATGCTCCACACGAACCTCCTTCCAACTTACTTCATCTCGCCCTATCAGCATATTGAAGCAGTTTACTGTGCTTAGCTTTTGAGTGTCCGTGTGGTACTTAGCTATTTATAGTCATAGCTGCTATTCTTTATCTAATACCTAGATGTTTTGTCTGAATTTTTGCCGAGATATGTGAGATAGCTAGGTGGCAGGTTAACCAATACTTAGTCTACCAGTAGCTGATTATGAATAAAGTCAATTGACACCAATCTTCTAGTCCCCATTATTTTGCATCTCTTTAATCCCTTGCGTTCCACACTTTTCCTCCTAAATCAGACGCAAAAAGTTTTTCCAAAACCAGTTGATTGAGGATCTGAGATCAATGGGGTTACGTATTTCTGGTGAATTGTACAAGGTGTGAAATACATAGGGGTCAACGAGCTGCAAATCAATGGGATTAGAAGATTGGTGTCAGTTAACACTGTATGGATTCAAGCACTTGGTATTAGTTCTAATCCATCTACAGTGGAGAAAATTAGAAAGTAAACGAGGGAAAAATACATTGGGAGAGAAATTCTGTGGCATTTCCCACGGTCACTAATTTTAATGTTATATTTATACTAGTATGCAAACCTACATAAATTAATGTGAGCAGTTGTGTTGATAAATTTAAATATTGCTCTTTCATTACTAATGCATTTTGTTTGAACATATATATTTTCAATGTGAGGGAATTTTCTCATGAAAACTATTGCTAGATTTTAATAACCTTTCTATGTTTAGCAGATTGCAGAACGTTGGAGAGCAGGGTCATATGTCCTTACTGGGTCACAGTTTGGCAGCGTACATTTCTGTGCTAGACAAAGAAAGACTGCGAAAACTGACCACTAGGATTTTGTCGGATACCACACTCTGGCTATGCAGACTTTTCAGGTAACATTTCTTGATAGTGCAAAGCACATGTAATTACATATTGTCCTTATTTAAGATAACTGAAAAGTAGCGTGGTACAGCATGTTATATTGTAACATTCTATCACAAGGTGGTATGATGCAAGTTTGTTGCTTTAATTCCTAATGTTGGATGTGGTAAATAGAAAGGCATTTCACCACTGGGAGAGAGGAAAGAGGGGCAAAATCAGCAGTGCCTTCCTAGAGACAGGCTGAAGCTATATTGTTAAGAATCTATAATGTTCTCAGACTGTCTTCTGCTGGGGAATTTTCAGTCAGTTATTTGTAAAATATAAAATAATAAACCAGTTTCTATAAAAACCAAATTAACTCTGGAATTAAATGTAGAACAACTTATTTTAAACCTAATTTGGCAACTTTTGATTTAAGACTTCTGAGTTTTTTATGTAGAGAATACAAAGATTATCCTCAAAATAAATGTTGTAGAAGCTTACAAGGACTGTTTTATTTATTTGATGTGCTCTGAAATTGGAAAATAAATAGTTGCTTTAAGTGAAGACAGCACAGAACAAATGGATTATCCTCCCTCCCCATAAAATGTAAAAATGTCTGACTTTTATTTGGATGTATACAGTGACCACTTACTGAGTGCATGATGCATTAACCATTAACTGTTCACAGCTCTTCAGCATTTGTGTGCTGTTTTAAGATGTGCTAATACAAATCTGATCTTTATGGAAAATGGTCCTTGGTATCATTTATAAGAATGGATTGATATGTGATTCATTTAATTTTACCAAGCCTCCACATATTTGCTCTTAAAAGAAAAGGAAATTGTTTCATTTGAAGTGAATAACTTTTTGCCTCTTTCTGTGAGGATACAAGGTTACAGTAACTAGCTAGTTTTTTTTTTGCATGGGTTTTATCTAAACATGAAAAATGAACCTGGAGAAAGCAATATACTAATACAGTTATGAAGAGACTCAAAATACTGCTGAAACTATTTCCAATGGAGCAAAGAAAGCTAAGGGATTTAACAGGTTTTTAAAATTAGGAAGGGCTTTTATACAGGTAGTACAAACCAGGAAAGACTATTTTCTCTGGTTGGGTAGTCAGTGATGAGTTATTTAATTTGAAGTGTCACTTAGAGCGAAAAAAGAGGAAGGTTGGAGCATGGAGTGAAGCTAAGAGGTGGGTAGTCTCACAGTGCTTTATCTTTACTCTGGTTATGACTCCAACCTGCTACAGAAGCATGCTCTGGGTCTTCGGGAAACTTAGTATGGAATCCTTTTAAGGAATGTTAGAACGCAGACGCTCTCATTCGCACTTTCATAATAATTAGTCATCCAGTGAGTGGCGCTCTGAGTCTGGCACCCAAACTCTCGAATTACACCATAGCCTTGTAATAGCTCTCACTCATCTTTTCATAATAGTTAATTTTCCATGTCATTGCATATGGGATTCACGACAAATGTAGTCTGCAAATGAAGCTGTGTTTGAGGGCAGAGATGAATTGGACCAGGGTGCATAGATGGGATTTGGTGGCCATTTAAAGGCACATAATATGTCTTTATTTTTATATAATACTTTGATTTGGTGCTATTTATAGTTAAAAGCAAAACCCATGGCAATTTGAGAAGCAGAGAAATAGAGTTGGTTGGAACATGGGAGAGTCTCTGCAATATAGGCTAAAGAGCTGGGAGATGCAAAATTGAGTCAGCACTGGTGGGAGGGTGTAATAACAGAGTAACAAGTTTACATAGGCAGTTTCCATTATGAATATGGACATAGGAATTTATTGTGGGGAAAGTTTGTCTCACATTGTGGCAAACATGACAACAGTACTGTTTTGTAGATCGGAAGTGCTGTCATAAGATTTTTAATATAGATATCTAGAACAGGGCTGGGCCAATGTCCTCGCGGGGAGGTTAACTAGTGCTGTGTGGGAGGGTTTAAACTAATTTGGCAGGGGGCGGGGGACCAGGACGTAGCAGCAGAGAGGAGAGACAAGTTGCATAGAAAACTAAGAGGGACAAGCAGCAACAGGCTAAAGAATAGTGTAGAAAGAGCAGGGATTAGATAGAGGTAAACAGCAAAGCAGACTATTGGCATGGTGTTGGAATGCAAGAAATGTTACAAATAAGGTTGATGAGCTGAAGACACAAGTTGCCACATGGGGTTATGATATAGTAGCTATAATGGAGACCTGGCTTAAACATGGGCAGGAATGGGAACTAAACATTCCTGGCTACAATGTATTCAGGAGGGATAGGGAAGGGAAAGGAGAAAGGGTGGCAGTATTGTTCAAGGATAATATTGCAGTTCTGTAGAGGGACGATATACTAGAGGGTTCAAAAGCAGAATCTATTTGGTTACAGTTAAGGAACAGAAAAGGAGCTGTTACATTGTTGGGTATTTACTTAAGACCCCAAAATAGTGAGGCGATAGAGGAGCTAATCTGTAAGCAAATTTCAGAGAAATGTAAAAATAATAGAGCAGTAATAGTAGGGTACTTCAATTACCATAATATCACGTTAAACAGTGTAAAGGGCAAGGAGGGTGAAGAATTTCTAAATTGTGTACAGGAGAACTTTCTTAATCAGTATGTTTCTAGCCCAAAGAGGAAGGAAGCAGTGCTGGATCTAGGGAATGAATTAGGGCAAGTGGAGTGTGTTTCATTGGGAGAACATTTGGGCAATAGTGATCACAATATAATTAGGTTCAAAGTACGGAAAGGGGATAGAAAAATCAACGGTGAAAATACCCAACTGGAAGAGAGCCAATTTCAGTGATTTGAGAAGGGATCTAGCACAGATGGACTAGAAACTAAGATTGGCCAAGTAAACAGTAAATGAACAATGGCAGGCCTTCAAGGCAGAGATATTGCGGGTACAAACCAAGCATATTTACATAAGGATAGATGGATCATCCAAAGCTAAAGCTCCCTAGAGGACAAAGGAAATACAGGCTAAAACAGAAAAATTAGGTTTATGACAAATGTCAGGTACAGAATGCATTAGAAACGCAGGCAGAATACAGTGAGTGCAGGGGGACATTGGAAAAGGATACAAGAAGGGCAAAGAGAAAGCATGAGAAAAGATTAGCAGGTAACATAAAAGGGAACCCAACAATCTTTTATAAACCTGGAAAAAGGATAGTTAAAGAAATGGCGTGGACGATTAGAGACAATAAAGGAAATCTTCTTGTGGAGGCAGAGGGCATAATTGAGATACTGAATGAGTAATTTGCATCTGTCTTCACAAAAAAAGAGGATGAAGTTAATGTCGCAGTAGAGGTGCAGGGAGTAGAGATATTGGATAGGATAAAAATAGAGAGAAAAGAGGTGCTAAATAGGTTGACATTACTCAAAGTTAACAAGTCACCTGGTCCAGATGGGATGCATCCTAAGTTGCTGAGGGAAGCAAGCATGGACATAATTGAAGCTCTTACAATCCTCCTTGGATATAGGAGTGGTGCAAGAGGACTGATGGATTGCAAATGTTACACCACTGTTCAGAAAAGGGGAGAGGGATAAACCTAGTAACTACAGGCCAGTCAATCTAACGTCAGTGGTGGGAAAACTACTACTGACCATTGTCGAGGGTAAAATTAATTCTCACTTGGAGAAGCATGGGTTGACAAGGGACAACCAGTACGGATTTATTAAAGATAAAGCATGTCTGACTAACCTGATTGAGTTCTTTGATGAAGTAACAGCGAGGGTTGATGAAGGTGGTGCAGTAGATGTTGTATATGTGGTCTTTCAAAAGGGATTTGATAAAGTACCACATAATAGACTTAGTCGGAAAACAGAATCACATGGGTTTAAAGGGATGGTGGTAACTTGGGTACGTAATTGCCTAAAGAGGTAGGAGGCAGAGAGAAGTGATGAACGTGTTTTTCTGACTGGAGAGAAGTATGCAGTGAAGTCCCCAGGGGTCGGTATTAGGACCATTGCTTTTCTCATATATAAATGACCTGGACTTGGGTATACAAAATTTGGCAATGTAGTCAATAGTGAGGAGGATAGATCGACTTCAGGAGGACATGGATAGACGAGTGAAATGGGAAGACACCTAACAAATGCAATTTAAGGCAAATAAGTGTGTGAAGTGATGGACTTTGGGAGGAACTTTGGGATCGGTCCTTGGACCCCAGCTATTCACAATATATAGTAATGATCTGGATGAGGGAACTAGATGTAATATCTCCAAGTTTGCAGATGACACAAAGCTGGGTGGGCGTGTGTGCTGTGAGGAGGATACCGAGAAACTCCAGTATGACTTGGACAGGTTGGGTGATTGGGCAGAAGCAATATAACGTGGATAAATGCGAGGTTATCCACTTTGGTGTCAAAAACAGGAAGGCAGATTATTATCTGAATGGCAATAGATTGGGAGAAGGGGAAGTGCAACGAGACTTGGGCGTCCTTGTGCACCAGTCGCTGAAAGTAAGCATGCAGGTGCAGCAGGCGGTTAAGAAGGCAAATGGTATGTTGGCCTTCATAGCGAGAGGGTTTGAGTACAGGAACAAGGATGTCTTGCTGCAGTTGTACAGGGCCTTGGTGAGACCACATCTGGAGTATTGTGTGCAGTTTTGGTCGCCTTATCTGAGGAAGGATGTTCTTGCCATGGAAGGAGTGCAGCGAAGATTCACCAGGCTGATACCTGGGATGGCAGGAATGACGTATGAGGAGAGATTGGGTCGATTGGGCTTGTACTCGCTGGAGTTTAGAAGAATGAGAGGGGATCTCATTGAAACTTATAAAATTCTAACAGGACTAGACAGACTAGATGCTGGAAGGATGTTCCCGATGGTCGGGGAGTCCAGAACCAGGGGTCACAGTCTAAGGATAAGGGGTAAGCCATTTAGGACAGAGATGAGGAATTTCTTCACCCAGAGAGTGGTGAACCTGTGGAATTCTCTACCAAAGAAGGCAGTAGAGGCCAATTCATTAAATATATTCAAGAAGGAGTTGGATATATTTCTTAAGGCTAAAGGGATCAAGGGATATGGAGAGAAGGCAGGAACAGGGTACTGAATTTGGACGATCAGCCATGATCTCATTGAATGGTGGAGCAGGCTCGAGGGGCCGAATGGCCTACTCCTGCTCCTATCTTCTATGTTTCTATGGAACAACATGGATAGGCAGTATAATATAAATGGTACTATTTTGAGTGAGGTGCGAGAGCAGAGAGACCTGGAGGAGCATATTCACAAATCTTTGAAGGTGGCAGAGCAAGTTGATAAGGCGGTTAAGAAAGTGAATGGGATACTTGGCTTTGTAAATTGGGCATTGAATACGAAACAAGGAAGTCGTGCTATACCTTTACAAAACCTTGGTTATGCCTCAGCTGGAGTATTTTGTGCAATCCTGGGCACCATGCTTTCGGAAGGATGTCAAGGCCTTGGAGAGGTTACAGAGGAGGTTTACCAGAATGTGACCAGGGATGAGGAACTTTATTTATGTAGAGAGATTGGAGAAGCTGGGGTTGTTCTCCTTAGAGCTGGGAAGGTTAAGGGGAGACGTAATAGAGGTATTCAAAATTATGAGGAATTTTGATAGAGCAAGTAGGGAAAAAACTTTTCCTCTGGCAGGTGAGTCGGTAATCAGAGGTCATAGATTTAAAATAATTGGCAAAAGAACTAGAGGAGAAACTTTTTCAAACCAGGGTTGTTGAGATCTGGAACGCACGACCCGGAAGGGTGATGGAAACAAATTCCGTAGGAGCTTTCAAAATTGGCAATTGGACATGTACTTGAAGAGGACTCATTTATAGGATTATGGGGAAAAAGCTGGGGTGTGGGATTAAACTGGACAGCTCTTTCAAAGAGCTGGCACTGGTACGACGGGCCGAATGGCCTCCTGCGCTATAAGATTCTATAATTCTCTGATATAGCCTCCGGGGACAAGAATTACGTTGAGCTTTCTCATTCAAGCCCGTATCTTCAATTGCTGCTGCCATTCTGGTTCCCAAATTTGCCATATGACTTCACATATTTTGATTAGAAGGGAGAGCGTTTCTGTGGATGCCTGTGATGAGAAGGGATAGTTAAACTAAAATAATATTCATTATAGAGCATAAACGTGAGCTTTAGTATTTAAACTGCACAATAGTGAGTTGAGGCCTGCGTTTTGTTCTTCAGGTATGAAAATGGTTCTGCCTATTATCACGAAGATGATCGAGAAGGTCTGTTGAAAGTGTGCAAACTCATCATTCATTCAAACTATGAGGACTATGCAACAGAAGGCTTTAACGTCCTGCATAACAAGTCCCCTGTCCTCTATATTAGTGCTGCCTGTAGAACAGGTCTGGGCCAGTATATCTGCAACCAGGTAAAATATATTACTACATTGTGTACAGAATAACAACTGAGATGGGATTAATTACAAACGTATTGGTTTTGGGTCAGTATATAATCAAAGGATCAGATATAAATGGACATACAAATACAAATCTGAGGGACCCATTCAATATATTCACACAATTCATTCTTTGCCATCCATTATTTGGAACAATGGCCCTGAATTTGCGATCGGAGGCTTCCTGTGGGGCAATGCCGGCGTACCTGGGGCCTCGGGATCCACGAAGACTCGTGGTCCTGGGGCTACCCACGGTCAGAGGCCCACATATCTCAGGCGCAGGCGGTTCGCGAGTGCCACTGGGATCATGTGGGCCGGACCAACAAATGACAGAAGGGAAATCCCCATTCATTCATACTTATAAGTATGACTTACGCCTGCTTTTACTAGGTGTAAGAATTTCGCGGGCATTCGCTGGGCAGAAATTGAGCAAATAGCCCAACTCTCCGCCTGCGGATGCCCTTTTCCCGGGGATGCGGACGATCTATCAAGAGAATTATTGACAGATCACAAGTTCCGGGTTTTAGCGGATGCCTAAAGCCGGAACTTGCGTGGCCCCTACGGGCTCGTACGCACCCGTAGGTGCCGCAAATTTCAATTCGGTTTCTGAAAATTTCTCAGCATTCTGCTCTATTGAGTTGACTGCACAAATGAAAGCATTAGAAATGGGAAACAATAGGTGTGCGACATTACAGGTGCACCAACAGTGCTGACATAAAGCTGCAAAATTGTAGAAAAATATTGTGCAAGGAGATAACTCTCGGGAAATAGTGGCACCAAATACCTTGGCCTGTAATTTGGGGTCAGCGGCGAAGCAAAGGCATTCACTGCTGGCTCCGAAGTAAGCTTCCCACAAAGATCTCGCAATCTCTCTGGTGAGAAGTTCAGCTTTTCCGATATGCAGTTGAAATCAGTGTAAGTTAATGGGGAATCCCTAGCGTGAGCTGCTGTGACATCAGCAAGCTGTCTAAGCAGCCAATCACATTGCAGAATTCTCACAGACCAGGAAATGAATAAGCTCCTTTTATTCTTAACTTTTTAAAAATGTAGAGAGCAAAACAAAGTTTGGGGCTCTCACATGGGGAAAAGGTAAACCTGAAATAAAGATGAACAAACTTTTTTTTTTTAAATTATTTTTTAATAAAGTTTCTTAAAATGTTGCTTTTGACTCCACTGGTCCTATCACCATCTCGTCTCGTTTTGAATACCTCTTAATGTCTCTTCTCTTTTGTTCTCTCCCAGCCCGGCCTCAATCTATTTCATTCCCTGTGCCTCTTTAGTCTTGATAAAGGGTTTTGACCTGAAACGTTGACTCTAATTTCTCTCCACGGATGTTGCCTGGCCTGCTGAGTTTTTCCAGCATTTTCTGTTGTTATTTCTTAAAATGTTTAATTTTTATTGAAATGGATAAATTTGACACTCCACAAAATTTAAATTAGTTTTTCAGGGCCATTATGTTTGTTTAGCAGTCAATAAATACGCTGTTAAAACCCCAGTTGCACCTAATCTAAAAGGGTCTAACTTTTAATGGCGTATTTAACAGCAATATTACCGTGGAAAAGCCGAAGTTTCCATCAGTTTCACGGATTACACTGATTGCCGGTTATTTGGTGTTGGGGGGGGGGGGGGCGGCGGAGTCCACAGCGCAGCAGCCAGTGTCGGAGCAGTGAATGACTGACTGCAACTTTAAAATTTCCTTGCTAAATCCTGAAGTTGTGGTCAGTTTCAAAGGGGTAATAACAGCGAACGTTGTTTGTTTGCTGTTGTTACCCACCGCAAATTTCGGGCCTTTGTGTCTTAAATTATACCAAATTCAAGTATTAAACTATAAAACAAATTGCCATATTTGACAACTTTTATGGACCTAGCAGGGATGATTTGTGTGTGTTTCTAAAGAAACCAAATGATGTATTTATTTAGAATCTAGAATCTTGTAAATGTTGCCGTGCACCACATGATATGATTTTTATTTTTATTTATTTTTATTTTTAAAAGGAAAGTGTATTGGTTGCAGGAAAATAAGGACCTACGGTATACTGTAACTAAATTGTGTGCCTGTTTTTCTCTAATGTAGCTTGGTCTCCCCATCTCCTGTATGTGCAGTGTGCCTTGTAACACCATGTTTGGATCTCAGCATCAAATGGTAAGTTTTCTTGATTTATTTATAATATATATATTGACAAGTGGAGGAGGAATGGGAATTCACACACTTAGACCTTACAACGGAAACTCTTTTTGCTGGTTTGTATTTTCAATCCACTCTCAGTTTCAAGAAACTCAATTACAGTACCACCGCATCATCATAATACGATGATATACTTCTATAACACCTGCCTGCATCTCAATTGTTAATCCCCAAAACTCTTTTTTAAAACACCAATTCTCTAGTGTTAATGCTGGCAAAGATAGTTATTCCAACTCTAGCTTGTCCTATTTTAATGGTTTGTTATTTATTGATTTGACAGGATGTAGCCCTACTGGAAAGGCTTATTAAAGATGATATTGAATGTGGAAAACTTCCTCTGTTACTTGTCGCAAATGCAGGTATGTAATAAAGCTGTTATATGCATTGGCACCTCAATTACCTGTGCTTCCAGTGACGACATTCTCAATTATCCGTGTGAACTTTCATCGATTAAGGGAGACTGGTGGGAGTTGGGGCCTCCAGCATTTAAAAAAAAAAAAAAAAAAAAATCAGAGCACAGTTTTAATGCTAGCAAGATCAGCTGGTCAATCAACGGATCTGATACCCGCCCCCAGCTTCTTTTCCACTACCAACCATCTCCTTAAATCCCTCTCGCCTTCATCAAGTATGGGGAGCTCATGGATTTCTTTGCCACTAAGATTGAGACCATCCATTAGTTAACTCTGCTGCTCCCCCCCTCCCCGACCTAGCCCTGATCCTGCACCTTTTACTAGTTTCTCTCCCATCTTCTCTTATACCCTCCCCAAGCTCATCTTGTCCATGAGCTCCATCTCCTGCTCACTTGGCCCCATTCCCATTGGCCTGCAGAACACCCTTTGCTGGCCCCCATGCTAGCTAATAGTGTGAATGGTTCCTCCCCTCGGGTACTGCCCCCCCCCCCCCCCTACTTTGCAAAGCCGCCGTTATCAACCCCTATTCATAATTCTAACCTAGAACCCTCTGTCCTTGCAAACTGCCACTTTTACAACTTTCTTTTTTCCTCAAGCCTTTGAATGTGTTGATGCTTCCCAAATCTGTGCTCAACTTTCCCACAACGCTATTTTGAATCTCTTAATCAGGTTTCCGCCCCTACCACGAGACAAACAAAAAAGACTTGCATTTATATAGCACCTTTCAGACCTCAGGACGTCCCAAAGCGCTTTACAGCCAATGAAATATTTTTTGAAGTGTAATCGCGGTTTTCATGTAGGAAACATGGCAGCCAATTTGTGCACAGCAAGGTTCCACAAACAGCAATATGATAATGACCAGGTAATCTGATTTTCAGTAATTTTGATTGAGGGATAAATATTGGCCAGGACACCAGGGATAACTCACCTGCTCGTCTTCGAAATAGTGCCATGGGATCTTTTACATCCACCTGAGAGCAGACGAGGCCTCAGTTTAACGTCTCATCCGAAAGACGGCACCTCCTCCAGTGCAGCACTCCCTCTACTGCACTGGAGTGTCAGCCTAGATTTTGGTGCTCAAGTCTCTGGAGTGGGACTTGAACCCACAACCTTCTGACTCCGAGGTGAAAGTGTTACCAACTGAGCCACAGCTCTAATAAAAGTGACATAAGATCTTCTGCGACTGGTTGACCACACCTTCGTCCTCCAAGGCTTCTCCTTCATTGTCCTGCGTAGTGGGACTGCCATTACTTGGTTCCATGCTTACCTATCTAATCGTAGCCAGAGCATTTCAAACAATGGCTTCTCTTCCTGCCCCTGTGACATTAACTCTGCAGTTTTCCAAAAATCTGTTCCTGGCCCCCTCTTCTGCTGCCCCTTGTCGATATGATCTACTGACATGGAATCACCTTCCACTAGTACGCTGATGGCACCCAGCTCGACTTCGCTACCACCTTTCTCGACCTCTCCACTACCTCTGTGCTGTCCAACATCCTGTCTTGGATGAGTCGCAGTTTCCTCCAGTTAAATCGTCTTCATCCCCATTACAAACTCCGTATGCTTGCCATCCTCCTCCCTGGCCACTGTTCCAGGTTAAACCACAGTGTTTGCAACCTTGGTGCCCTATTTGACCTCAAATCCTTTCCATTACAAAGACTGCTGACTTTCACCTCCGTTACATCGCCCACCTCTGCCCCTACCTCAGGCCATCTACTGCTGAAACCCTCATCCATGCCTGTGTCATCTCCAGGCCCGAGCATTCCAAGTCTCTTCCCATCCTTCGCGCTTTGTGAACGTCAACTCATCCAAAACCCTGCTTCCTGTATTCTATCCTTCATCAAATCCTGCTCACCCATCACTCCTGTCCTTGCTTATCTACATTGGCTCCCGGTCCCCCAAAGCCTCCAATTTAAAATTCTCATCCTCGTGTTGAAATCCCTTCATGGCCTCGTCACTCCCTATTTCTTTAACCTCCTCCGGCCCTACAACCCCCTTGGAACCTTTTGTTCCTCTGACTGGCATCTTGTGCATCCGCTCTGCCTTTGCCCCACCATTGGCAAATAACTGTGCCTCTGGCTGTCTAGGCTCTATGCTATAGAATGGTCTCCCTAAGCCCCTGTACCTCTCCACCTCTTTCAAGACCCTCCTTACAACCCACCTCTGACTAAGCTTTTCGTAACCCTTCTTAATATCTCCTCCTTTGGCCCAGCGTCCATTTTTGCCTGATAATGCCTCTGTGTAGTGCCTTGGGATGTTTTTCAACTTTAAGGGTGCTATATAAATGCAAGTTGTTGTTTATCTACTGGCACATGGCGTCCCCACACCGTGTAAATGCTATAGTCAGCATTTATTTACCTCCGGAATCCCGTAGGCAGCCTCTGCAGCACTGATATAAGCAGAGCTGCCAACTTTAGAATCCATACAGAAAGTGCCTTTGTTTAAACACAGTCCACATTAGCACACTTAAACAGGAAGGCTTTGTATTGATGTTAAAGTCAGCACCTCCACTGAGATCAGTGCTACAGAGACTGCTAATTGGATTGCTAGAGGTGATATTTGACCTATCTTACCTTAAATGAGTCTCAGACATGTAGGTTTTTTTTAACTTTATTTTAGGCACGCCAGGTGCAGGACATACAGATAAACTTGTACGGTTAAAGGAACTCTGCAATCAGTACAAGATGTGGTTGCATGTAGAAGGGTAAGAATAAATACCTTAATCAATTTCAATGCTAAATTTAATGATTTAATGCAGTTCATTTACTACAAAATGTTCTCGTCCTGTAAAAACGCCACACCATTTTATTATTACATTTGTGCAGCAAATTACTTAAAGGTTTAGTGCGATCGGTCCAAAGAAATGTTTTGCTGATGGAAACATGTTAAGATTTCTACTTGTACGTATTTTTAGTTGACACAATTGGTGTGTCCATTTAAAATGAAGAACTACATGTAACTACTAATTTTAACATAGTTGTTTTCCAACAGATAACGCATTGTTTAGGTACATGTAGTCCATTTCTTGCCAAATGTGCATGCTCAAAAGTGAGCTAAGTATAGCGGGAGTGACCGATTAGGATTTTGCCTATGCCAGAAATTAAATAAAAGGATCAGAGGGTAGTGGGTAAATGTCCCATATAGAGTGGTACTGGGTCATACCGACCAGGAAGGTTCCCAATTTGTGTTGATCTCAGCCGGGCCAGAGGTGTGACACTACAGTGTCTCCAGGCTAGGCAGGGGAAGACTAGATTAATCTGCACAGAGCCAGGAAGGTTTTGTATTCCATTAAGTACCCCTTTCTAGTACAGGTTGAGCGTCCGGAATCCGTGATGATTGGTGGCAGGGTCGTCCAGAATCCGCAAAATGTTCTGGAATCCGGAACTCCGGATTTTGGACGCTCAACCTGTACTTCAAAAAGCCATTAACTTTTGTTCTCTTTTTTTGAAAAATCCTATGTAAAATGCGAGTGATGCAATAAAACTCTAGTGTTGTGTTTTATCCTCCTTAATCTGCACAGCTCCACGAAGTGTTTCTGCCAGGCTGCGGCCACAGCACCACACCACCCTGGTGGCCTAGTGTGGGCCATCGGATGCTCTGCAGAGCTCGCAGCGTCCCTCCCCTTTAACAGAAGGGGAGGGGCAGAGAAACGCGTCAGCGCTACGTGGAGTGAGTGGCCCAGGCATTTCCAGACTCTGAACGTGTTTCTGATGTCTGAAGTCTGGAAACGCCCGAGCTCAGGTTGCAATATTTCCGGACTTTGGACATCAGAAACACGTTCCTAAGTCTGAAAAAACACAAAAACCGGTTCGGCCTCGGTCCTGAGGTTGCCGGATTCAGGACGCTCAACCTGTATACCTCTCTTGCCAAATGTTTTCACTGACCTCTGTTGTGTTGCTAAAATTAGATTTTTTTTTCTATTGCAGTGTTAATTTGGCCACATTGACACTTGGTTATGTTTCCTCATCTGTACTGGTTAGTACCATTTCTGGTTTCAGTGATGTAGCTTGTTCATTTTAGTTATTGTATTTTTACAGTTTAGATGATCCCTGGAGGCACATGGCATTTCAGTTAGTTTAAACTTAATATTCATAGAATGTATTATAATACTGGTTTCAAGACAATGTAATGTCGATAGCAAGTACGGTTGTGCTTCCAGAAAGCTGTGAGAAGAAATCTTGTTTTCAATTCTGAAATGAATGCTCAATGTTTGACTTTACTTTTATTTGGCTGTCATTAACATTTACTGTTTTACAAACCATTGAAGACTATATTAGGGTGTGTATCGTGCAGATGTTTAACTCTCTCATGTTTATAGGCTGCAACTAAATGTGACAGCATGACCTTGACCTTAGGACCCTGGTTAGGTCTCCCAGCTGTGCCTGCAGTGACATTATATCGACATGAGGATCCTTCACTGGTAAGTGGTTTATTGCTTCAGGGACAAATATCAAAGAATCTAAGAATTTATGTATGCAAATATAAATAATTTAGGATCATATTCTGTTAAATGTAAGGTATTGTATGTCCTGAAATAATTAGTAACTTTAATTGTAATATATACGTAAGTGTAAATAACTCTATTTGCACCAAATGTTTGATTAAAAATCCAGAAAAATATCCAAATCACTGTTATAGAAAGATGTTTCCAAAAGAAACTTTTACACTTCAAATTTAAAATAAGATTGTTTAAATTCTGTGTATATATCTTCAAAGACTTTTATTGAGCTCTAGAATATGTGGCCTACTCAGTGATTATTTTAGTCTCTAGCTGCGGGCCTCACCACAAGTCAGCCAGTTGAGAAACTTCGAGCTTTGCCTCTCTGGCTCTCTCTACAGTACTTGGGACATGATGGGATAGTTGACAGAATCAAGTATGCATCTCAGTTGGTAAGTGTCTGTTTATTGTTTTGTCTTTAGCCTGGTACTTAACCATCATTGAACAAATCATGAATAATGCCCTCAGAGAAATGGTGCTCCAAATTTGGTAGTGTGAGTACTAATAATTCTCATCTAGCCAGATAATTCCACACACAACATTTTTGCCTTTTGGGCGGCACACGGGGGAGATCTTAAGCTGCTTAACTTGATTCATGGTTCCTGTCGTCCAGTCAGGTAGACGTTGATGGTATTTGTGGGAGAAACCTGCAAACGATCCATCTGCCCTGATAAAAGTTTGGGTATGGACAGCATCTGTAAGGAAAAAATAGCAATTTCAAAATATTCAAGGAAACCTAGAAGCATGAAAGGGAAAATTTAATTTGGAAAAATGTTTGAATATTCCCTAAATAGATTGGAATGAGTCGAAGATGTCTTTGTTCCAAAATTTATTTAGTGTGTCTGTTAGGCATGTGACACCTTTCCCCACCCAACCCTATTTAAAAGAAGTTTGAATTTTTATTGCTTTTCTAACAGCAGATGTTGCTATTGTTCTCTGTAAGACATAAAAGTCCAAAACAAGAAATGTCGTTCCTAGCGACCAACTGCGTTTTGAACTCTACTAATATCTTTGATTCCATCACCTTACCCGAGAGGTTTTCCAAACAAAACATCTGTTTTTCATTTCCTTTTCACTAATTTAAATTTATGTTTTCTTGTTGAGCAATTTTTTGGGTTCACCATATCTACTACAATAGCAACTTGCATTTATATAGTGTCTTTAATGTAGAACAAAATTTTAAGGACTTCACAGCCAGAGCCAAAGAGGGAGATATTAGGAGTGGTGACCAAAAGCTTAGTCAAAATGGTGGGTTTCAAGAGGGAGGGGGAGAAGCGGAGGCTGCAGAGAGGTCGAGAAGGACAGGAAGGGAAAATGTGCCACTGTCGCAATCACAGAGGATGTCATTTGTGATTCTGATTACAGCTGTTTCAGCTAGTGGTGGGGTGAAGGGAAGGGGGGATGCACAAGAGGCTCGAGTCAGAGTATGGGGGAGTTGTAGGGCTGGAGAAGGCTACAGAGACAGGGATGAGTAGGGCCATTTAAGGATTTAAGCACGAGGATGAGAATTTTAAACTTGTGGTGCTGGGGGAACTGGTAGCCAAATGCGTATTGTAAATGGACACAAAGGGAATTTGGCATGGCAGACATTAGGAGAGATAGGATGTTCATAAACAGCAGACAGGATGGAGATGATATGAAACAGTCCAGTGAGGCCCTGTGATAGGATGACGTCTAGTTGTAGACACAGTGAAGTCAGAATGGAGTGTCTACAAACCAAAAGTTGTGGAGAGGGAGTCAATCCAGGTACTATGCTATTTAATACTTTATCTACCTCAATGGAACCCTCTCATCTTCCCGTGAGTTTAAGCTCTAATCTTCCCTCATAACACACTCCCTTGTACTTAAAATAGTTCTTGTTGCTGTTTTCTGCACTCTCTCTAATTCTTGTATGTCTCTTTTGAAGTATGGTGACAGAAACTGCACAGAGTAATCACAAGTCTGGTCTCACCAGTGCATTACATTACTTCAGCATAATCCCTGTCGATTTATACTCCAATGTTTTGGTGATGTGTCCAACATTCTACTTGCTTCTCCATGTTTTTTAACTCCTGCACAATGATCCTCGGTAAACACAATTATAGCAATGAAGTGAGTCAAACATCAGGGACAACTTTATTACTGTAACATTGGCCCGTATTTTCCAATCGCAGGCCTCCCGCAGGCGGAGGCCTGCGATCTGGAAAAATCTACGCCCTTACCTGAGGGCTCCCGGGACGCGCACACTTCTGGTCCTGGGCCTCTCCAAACTCCAAGTGCGCAGGGCCCACGTATCCCAGATGCGCAGGTAGTTCGCAGCGTCCCTGGGATCACGTGGGCCATGGGTTGCCAATCAAAGAAGGGAATCTCCCTTCATACACTTGACAGGAAGACCTGTCAAATATATGAATGGAGATCATCCCAAAAACATAGTAAAACTTTAAATACATTTTTTTTTTTAATCACATTTTTAAAATGATGACTTGAAATTACAATAAATTAAATATTTGAAAAAAATAATTAAAGTTTTTTATGGGGCTAAAAATATTTTTTTTTATAGTTTTAAATGATAAATCGGTGGAAACATTAAAAAAAAAAAAAAAACTTTTTTGAACTCTTGTCCTGGTAAAAGTAGGCCTTACACCTGCTTTTACCAGGCATAAGAATTGTAAGTGTTTTCTGCGGTCGGAGGGTCTCCAAAAAGCAGAACTATCCGCCCGCAGAGGCCCTTCTCCCGAGCAGGCGGAGGATCGGTCAAGACCATTCATGACAGATCGGAAATGCCGGTTTTCAGCGCATGCGCTGTGCATGCCTGAAACCGGCATTTCCGATGGCCCTGCGGGTGGGTACACAGCGTGTACCCACCTGTAGGGATCGGAATATCCGGGCCATAAACTACTAAAATAAGCACTTGTATTTTCCCTGTCCGTATGGTAGGTTGCCTCATGTGGTACTGCAGAGTACTGTATAGGAAGCAAGCTGCATATACTTTTGTAGACTAGCCTTCTGGATCAATGGCTATTATTCTCTTTGGCTTCTTTCTAGCTCTGGAGATTCTGGGCTTCGTTTCATAAGCTGGTACCAGTAGATATCTTGAATCCTTTGATACTGAAAAACACTTACATCTGAGTGGTTCCGCGCTTTAAGTCACACGTCCAAGAAGCAGTTAGTACCGGCTTGTATCAAAGCTTTCATCAGCAAAGCTCAGGCAGCTCATGTTTGCTGTCAAATATATCTGACTCTGCTGGTGGGGTCATGCTGCTCTGTGCAGAGGGCACAGCAGGACCAATTTCGGGCATCCTTTCTAGAATCCTTTTTGGTCTACAAAGGTTCAACAGCATGGCCATGAGTTAGGCAGTTGGGTGTTCATGGGGGAGGCGGGGGAAGCACATCCCATCCTACAGCAACATTACTCCTTTAACCCCGTGCCTTGAGCTCCAAGGATTCTATCTCCTTTTTACGTATGCACTAGTGAGGAATAACATACCATTTTTATTGATATTCTTGTGTAAATCATTCTTCGCAATTGCAACACCAAAATTGTTGAAAGTAATGCACTGGCTTGTGTATATTTTTTTTACTAAATATAGCATAGAAAACACTAAAGTATCTATGACTTGTTCTTGATTTAAGTCACATTATATGTATATTTATAATGATTGGGGGAAAGTGATAACTGGAGTGTTCAGGGATTAGTGTTGGGCGCTCTACTCTTTTAATTTATATTAATGTCTTAAGATTCAGAAGCTCAAAGCAAACCGGTCAAATCCTGATGACACCAAACTTGGGAGGGGGAATTGAATCTGAAGAGAATGCCAAAGACATACAGAATTATTTAGATAAAATATGTAACTGGGAAAATACTGACAGATGAAATTCAGTAGAGATAAGTGTAAAGTATTGCACATAGGAAGACAAATAGACACATTGTTGAACTAGCTAATGGTGAAGTTGGGAGACATCTAGGAGTGATGGACACTGGGTTTAACATGTCCAACTGTTGTAGAATAGCAATCAAAGCAAATTCTGTGTAGCCAAAATAATAGTCTAAATTGAAGGATGTTGTGTGGAAACTGCACAGTATCCAGGCAACACCTGGAGTGCTGTGTCAGTTTTGGTCACCAAAGCACAAGTAAAGTAAAGTTATCAGGCCATGGAGGTGATGCAGAGGAAGGGCCACTAAGCTGATCCATAGTATTGGAAAACAGTTATGAGGGGGAACAAAACTATAAAAACTTGGGCTTTTTAGCCTCAAAAAGATATGTCAAAGATAGGAACTCATAGAGGTATGTAAGATAGTAGATGGTTTGGAAAAGGTAATTTCAGAGCACTACTTCAAGTTAAGTAGTTACAGTAGAACAAAGGGGCACACTTCAAACTAGCGAAAGACAAATTTAGGACTGATATCAGGATGTTCCTCTTCTCTCTCTCTCACGCGCACACACACAGTGATGAACATGTGAAATGGGCTTCAGGGTAGGGGGCTGGAGGCAAAAACCCCAGGATCATTTAAGGAACAGTTAAATGCCATGATGGAAATACCTGTAGGTTCTTTCTGGATTGATGAACTGAGATGGGCCAAATGGTCATCTTATCATTTATCTTATGCCAGCAATGTTGCTATGTACTTGTATACAAAGAGTAGTATTCCTTTCTATTTCAATCAGGGCTATCTCTATATACTTTACAGAGTCATGGCCATATTTTTGTTAATTAGTTTTTTGGGTACAGTAAGCTGGGGGGGTGGTGGAATTGGAGGAGGAAAAAAATGGTAACAGTTGCTTCATTTATTTTTCAGAGCCAGAGACTGCTGGAAAACTTAAAAACACTAAATTCTATCAGAACTTCGGTATGTATTGTATTTGTATTTTCATGGCATTTGATGACTTGCGTAGAATAAGCACCGCATAGTGATCGCTTCAGTAGTGGTAATGTGACATTAGTAGAACACAAACTACCAGAAGAACATCCCAAGAAAAGTATTAATATTTGCAATTTTAGTTATGAAAGATTATATTTTTCATTTGGTTAATTGAGATTTGTATCAATTATTAAAGATAAAGGTGATAAATTTAATTTTAAACCAACTTGCTGGATGTATTCCAGAAATAACTATTAGTTTTAAGAAAGCTACTGTTGCGTTTCTTTTGAAAAATTGGAATGTACTGTACTGAACAGGATGTAGTGTGGACTCCCATTTTGAGTAACTTTACACAATCAATGTGGGCCAGAGAAAAAAATGTTGGGGGAAAAATTCAGTTGTTTGCACCTCCCGTTAGCGCCTTCAGAGGGCGCTAATTGGGGCGCAAAGCAACTAGCGCCTGGGCGCGGCGATGTTTGCGCCGCTCGCGAAATTAACTAGACATTTTGCGGCGGCGCTAAACACTACCGCCACGATCTCCTGCGCCAGCAGATCATGACATCAGTCGAGTGCGCAACGCCCCGTTAGCGCCCCAGACCGGATATTGAGTGGCGCCCCCTGCCTTACTGCCTGCCGCTAGCAACGACAGGTTGAGGGGAGCGCTTTGCTGTCAGAAAGGGACTGGGGGAGCGCTATTTAAAGGTGACCGCTTCCTGCCTTTTTTTGTTGGTGACATTTTTGCACCACGCATTCTGAGAGGGGGACTTCTGGAGAGATTCAACGCTGTGTGAAGGAGTTTTGAGTACTGAGCAGCACTTTGCAGGTTCATTTTGATTTGCCCTTCCTTGCTTCGCCAGCGCTCTGAGGTAGCGCCTCGCTCCTTGGCCTTTGCGCCTTAAGACAGGTGTGAAGCGCCTGATTTAGCGCTCCAATCACCTCCAGGGGCGATAAAAGCCAAGTTTGCCGTCGAAGGCAATAATTAGCGCCAGGCGCTAAACTTTGCGCACGGCCAATAAGGACGCCCCAAATGGGGCGATACTGAATTTTTCCCCCGTTCTCTTTAAATGTATTGTTTTCTTTTAGTATTGTCTTTGCAATCCAGTGTCTCCTCATGTCTAATTTCATTTGATTGCAGTTTAAAATATTCAGTTAATATTTTAGTTATTTTGATTAAAACTTTTTTTAAATAAATGAATAAACAGTTATAAAATAAACCTTCAAATCTGCTGAGTAATGAATTAATGAAAACTGGATGGTTTAACAATAATTTGTTAGTGATCACCTGTTAATTCTATTACATAAAACTGATCCTATTTGTGAGCAGCGTAGAGAATATATTGGAAGGAAAGCTGTTACTCTATTTCTGCAATATATCCAAGGAAACTTGTGGTGCATGTTAGGTTGTAAGCACCATAATTGATTTTAATTTCTGAATGCTTTGAACACATAAAGTGCATGAATATGATACTTAAGTGTTTTGATGCTTTAAGATTTGTGGATGTGATTTTAGCCTCCTGCCCCAACTTTAGTTTTCTACAGTTTGGAAGCAGAGATTTATTTTTGCGTTCTATTTAAAACAAACTAAGACACTTCTTGTCGTCAGACTGTCCCCTTTGAACATGAGCATGCTGGAAATTATTCATCTGTCTCCTTTTGAGTGTGTATAAGCTGTAATGATTCACTTCAAAAAATTGATAAATACACATTTCTTCTGGGGTGTTTTTGAAATTGATTGTAAGCATTGCTTGACGCATTTTAATTCTCTTCTGAAAATGGGAGATAAATAACTTTATCAGCAGCATTTGGATTTTCTTTGAAGATGGACTACAACAACAACTTGCTTTTAAAATTGAAAAATGTCCTTAGAAATTAGACAGAAGTGTAATCAGGCAACAATTGACACTGCGCCTAAGAAGGAGATACTAGAAAGGGTAACAAAGCTTGGTCAAAGAGGAAGGTATTAAGGAGGGTTTTACAGGAGGATAGAGGGGTGGAGAGGTTTAGGGAGGGAATTCCAGAGCTTCGGGCCTAGACGGTTAATTGCACAGCTGCCAATGTTGGGGCGAATGGAGTGATGAATGATGATGCAGAAGAGTCCCAAGTTGGGGGAGCACAAAGTTCTCGGAGGGTTGTCGGGTTCGATGAGGTTACAGAGATGGAGAGGGGTAAGGCCATGAAGCACTTTAAGTTGGAGGCGTTGGGGAACCAGGAGCCAATGTAGGCCAGCGAGAACTGGGCTGTTGGGTCAGCAGAACTGTTTATGGGTGAGTTATATGGGCACCAGAGCTTTGGATGAGTTGAAGTTTGAGGATGCGAGGCTGGCCATGAGCACATTGGAATAGTCAAGTTTGGAGGTGACAAAGGCATGTATATGGGTTTCTGCAACAGATGGGATGAGGTAGAGTCAGAGACTGGCAATGTTGCAGAGGTGGAAGTAGGCGGTCTTTGTAATGGCGAGGATTGAGGTTAGAAGCTCAGTTCAGGGTCAAATAGGATGCCGAGGTTGCAAACAGTTGGCTTCAACCTAAAACAGTGGCCAAGGAGGCTAATGGAATTGGGGCAAGAGTATGAAGTTTGTGGGAGGGGCTGAAGACTGAGATTAGTGTGTTGGAAAGCACTATTACATCTATAAATTCTGCCTTTCAATGCCGACTGTTCAGCTTACTCATTTTCAAAATGTTTCTCTTTAACTATTGGAATAGTGCTTCTTCTAATTAGTTTCAGATGTCGGCTTAGACCACTGTAGTGTCCAGTGAAGTTGGAGTGTTCCTGCAGAACGAAAGCGAAGGGAAAAAAAATCAGGGTGCATATTACCCCAACGTTCTCCTATACTATTAACGGCTGCCACAGAACAGCATTAGCAGAGGCTTGGGAGCTGTTGCATGCCCAGCTTTTGTACTAGGAAATGGTGTCTGGTTTTTATAACTTTTATTTTTAGGGAAAAAGGTCACTTTGGAAGTTACAATATATGGTTGGTTTTGGTTAAAACACAACCACAGATTTCAATTCTCATTCTGATTATTCTGCGAATGATAATTAATTCAAATTTAATTCTAAAAATTGCTTATGAACTGTTTTCTACTTTATAATGTTTAAGATTTTTTTTGTAATAAGACTGGTCTCACTGAATCATTTCAGGAAGTAATCACCAAACCCAAGGAACTGACATTTACTGGAAAGTCTATAGGGAATATCTTGGGGAATATTGTTTTGGCAATTGTAGGTGGGAGTAAAGTGATGCTCGTTTAACTGTTCATGCTAACTTGCATCCAATTCTTTTGAAACATTAATTACATGCTGCTACAAGATGTAGAAGTTACATGATCCATTCAATGTCCAATTTTCTAACTTGGAAAAAGCTTTGTCTAATTTAGTGTGCTTGTATCCATCAGAATATTACCAGTTTTTATAATTATAATTAAAATAGTCAAATATTTAACTAATATTTAGATGGAAAGAGGGCTGGTTAGTGTGAAATGTGTTGCCTTACATTGTGAGAACTACATGCACGTGTGGTGAGACACAATCTGCCATCAGTTGTTTATTAAGAAAGCCGCTAGTTGGGGAAAGAAAAACAAAATTGCCCAAAAAAGAAAAGCTCCCCAGCTATACTTGTATATATTTTGTAGAGTAACAGTATTGGGAAACCGGGCAGCACAGTGGGTTGGACACTGGCCTGGCATTGGGCTCAAACCCAACCCAGGCTGATTAGATGAATATATCCTTTACATGTGAAATGGGTTTGGGCATCTCATTCCAAAACCAAGTGAGTATGAGCTAAATTCAGCACTAACTGGCAATCTCACTCATTGGTCATAGCATGAACTGCTTTGGGAAATGGAAAACATGTCTCACTGGTGCTGTAGGGTTGCATTTCTGAAGTTGGGGCTGAGGCGTTTTTTTTTTCGTTCATGGGACCTGGGCATCGCTGGCAAGGCCAGCATTTATTACCAATCCCTAATTGCCCTCGAGAAGGTGGTGGTGAGCCACCTTCTTGAACTGCTGCAGTCCATGTGGTGAAGGTACTCCCACAGTGCTGTTAGGGAGGGAGTTCCAGGATTTTGACCCAGCGACAATGAAGGATCAGTGATATACTTCTAAGTCAGGATGGTGTGTGACTTGGAGGGGAGCTTGGAGGTGGTGGTGTTCCCATGCGCCTGCTGTCCTTGGCCTTCTAGGTGGTAGAGGTCGCGGGTTTGGGAGGTGCTGCTGAAGGAGCCTTGGCGAGTTGCTGCAGTGCATCTTGTAGATGGTACACACAGCAGCCACGGTATGCCGGTGATGGAGGGCGTGAATGTTTAAGGTGGTGGATGGGGTGCCAATCAAGCTTTGTCCTGGATGGTGTCAAGCTTCTTGAGTGTTGTTTGAGCTGCACTCACCCAGGCAAGTGGAGAGTATTCCATCACACTCCTTACTTGTGCCTTGTAGATGGTGGAAAGGCTTTGGTGTATCAGGAGGTGAGACACGTGCCACAGAATACCTAGCCTCTGACCTGCTCTTGTTGTCAGAGTATTTATGTGGCTGATCCAGTTAAATTTCTGGTCAATGGTGACCCCCCCCCCCCCAGGATGTTGATGGTGGGGGGTTTGGCGATGTAATGCCATTGAATGTCAAGGGGAGGTGGTTAGACTCTCACTTGTTGGAGATAGTCATTGCCTGGCACTTGTGTGGCGCAAATGTTACCTGCCACTTATCAGCCCAAGCCTGAATGTCGTCCAGGTCTTGTTGCATGCGGGCATGGACTGCTTCATTATCTGAGAAGTTGCAAATGACACTGAATGGCAGTCATCAGCGAACATTCCCATTTTTGACCTTATGTTGGAGGGAAGGTCATTGATGAAGCAGCTGAAGATGGTTGGGCCTAGGACACTGCCCTGAGGAACTCCTGCAGTGATGTCCTGGGGCTGTGATGATTGACCACCAACAACCACAACCATCTTCCTTTGTGCTCGGTATGACTCCAGCCAGTGGAGAGTTTTCCCCCGATTCCCATTGACTTCAATTTTACTGGGGCTCCTTGATGCCACACTCGGTCAAATGCTGCCATGATGTCAAGGACAGTCACTCTCACCTCACCTCTGGAATTCAGCTCCTTTGTCCATGTTTCGACTAAGGCTGTAATGAGGTCTGGATGCATGTTGGGCAGAGTAGAGGGAGTTTTATTCTGTGCTATATCTGACCTGGGAGTGTTTGCCATTCCATTCCCAAATACTTAATGAGTGCAAGAAATTGTGGGGGAAAACTATGAAGTGTATTTCAAGGTTATCTGGATACATTTTTCATTCTTCATTCCCATCATAATTTTGAAATGTTTTATTATCTTTTGACCATCTATCTGTTATGGCCTTGTAACACTTTTCAGCCTGTATGTCCATATGGAATATTGGATACTTGATTGACTATTCAGGAAAAATTGTCTCGTACTATTGTACTTGTCACTTGATACCAAATATTTCCGAGTTCAGTGTTACACCCACTTTCATTACCCTTTTACCTATGAAATACCATCTCTAGTGCGTTCAAAATATCCTCGTAGGCTTTGCTATTTGCAGTTATTTAAAATGATTTCATAAGTATATCTGCGTCAAAGCTTCATTAATGGCTGATTGTGGTGCTGCAGCCTTGTCATTTATCATCCCAATGTGCAGCTGCCTAAAGTTTATGTTGGAACTGTACAAAACTTTAAAGTGCCCTTTCCACATGCCAAAAATAATTATTACAATCCTAGTAGCTATTTGCGGTAATTGCTAAACAGCCTTCTAACCAATGCTGCAAAATTATCTCTGCTTACGCAGGTGGCTCCGTAAGTATTGTTTGTCTTTGCAATTACACACAAAATATATTTTATAACTTGGTTAGAGAATTGTTTGGACTGTAAATGGACCATGTGTAAATTATCCCCAATGGCTGTTCCTATTGTATAAACTAACAATACTTGGCTCCGAATGCTCATTTCATACCCTGTGTCAATCAAACCAAACTACAGATGATTGCATGTGCATGATGTGATGTGCATGTCATAGGATATTCATTTTATTTGCTCCAGTCATAAAAGGAAGAGGCTTTGACAAAGATGAAGGACATTTTAATAGTTGCATGGCAATGAAAGGCCTTTGACATACCAAGAAACATTCTGTATGCATTCTATTAAAATAGCTTGTATTTGTTTGCACTGTTATCTAAAGTGACAGTACAGATAAAGAAGTGTTCCAAATGCAGTTAAAACCTGTAATAACCCTTTACCTTCATAGGACTACAATTTCAAAAGTTTAAACACTCTGCGAAATGCTAAATAATTTCTCCATCTTGTCAAAAAAGCCAAATTAGAATTTATCTGAGATTGCACACTAAATGCATTTTTAAATTGCTCGGTAGTTTTCAGTGATCTGTACTCTACATTTAAAAAAAATTCTTTTAGACAATTTCTGATTTAAAATATTTCTATATACAAGCTAAAATATAAGCAAGGTTGTTGGAAGTTTTATCTGATGGTAAAAGGGCCTGTCCCTGGGGTGATCAAAATAGTATGTATATGGCAGTGGATCCAGATTTGGATACAATTAAGAATACCTATAGTTAGGGTAGGGGAAGTTACTTTTGCAGTCAGGTATTCCTTAAAGAGGATAGTCCACAGAATTGGGAAGTTTTCTGCACAGCTCCATTCTAGCTGCTTCCAAACTTCTACATTGCCAATAGCTGATGCTAAAGCTTCTACTGCGCAAGTTTTTGTTTTGTGGATTTTTAATCCTATTTACTTAAAATTGATTTTTTAAGTAGATGCTGTTATGTTATAATTGACCAAATCGCAGAATACTTTATTGTACAAACATGATAAAATGCACTGCAAGACCTTGTACCATGGAAGTGATGCCTCTTGCATTATCATTTATTTTTGTCCCGTTTTGATTGGTGCCTGTTCCTTTAAATCTAGTCACTGTGCACAAGTAGTTTAAAAACTTGCTGCCATTCAGAGCCCTGTACCAAGCCTATTCTAATACAATATTGCAAGTTTCTTCAGTTGCAAGCTAGATAGAGAAATAAATCAAATTTAAACAATGCTGTGATTGTGGTTCAGTTTGTATATGACTGACGGTTCCTTTTTAAACTTGAGAGGTGGGATATTGGAAATCTCGGTACTGTACCTGTTTTCCAGAATATTAAAAGAGCTGTTCTGCTCAAATCAAAGACCATGTTTGAAAATCTTAGTGAGAAGTGATCAGTTTGAAACTCCTGAAGGAGAGAAACGTTACTTGAAATTTCAAAAACACATTTTAGATTAATTACACTCCCATAATGGCAAGAAATTCTAGAAGAAAGAAGCCCTCGTTAGAAGGATTAGCTTAGTTGTTACAGTTGCAGTATTTTTATTTTATCCACTCAAGGAGTTTAGTGGAAGGAAGTCTACTGTATCATGTGACTGTGTAAGTGCTTGTACAACTTTTGTAAAAATAAATTTGCTTGATATTTTAAACTTAAATATGATGCTCCACCACTTTTAAAGGCTGGAGTGAGATCTTATGGAGGCATAGAAAAAGTCCAATAGGTTAAAAGCAATTACCAGGCAAGATTTGTTGTTCATTTCCTGGGCATATGACCGAAAGCTTATCTAAATTCTGAGGCAAGAATAGATACTCAGAGGTATGGGGACTTGGGACTCGTCCGTGAGAGTGATTCAAGATATGAGTGCTAAAATAATCTAGGATTAGGTTAGAAAAGACCCAAAGCATTGATAGATTTTCATTCTTGGCCTTCCATATGTACTGCTGTTTGGTTTGACAAATATAATGTACTTCAGAAACATCAGGAGTTCCTACTTAGCTCAAAGTAGGAAAATTACACTTCTGTGTATCATTAATTCAGCAAGTCATTGCAAGCAAAAATAAGAATGCACCTGACAAAAGATAATATTTTGCAACTTCCAAAATTTGTTGCTAGCTAATTATAATTTGGCAACTGATTAACAATAACAACTTGCATTTATATAGCCCTTTTAACATAAAGTCCCAAGGTGCTTCACAAATGGAAATGGATAGGGGAACAAAGGACATGGAGGGAGAGAATAGGAGAGCTTAATGAAGGACTGGTTGAAAAGATGGATTTTGGGACAGTTTTAAAGAGGGAGAGAAGTGGAGAGGCTTAGGGAGGGTGTTCCAGAGAGTAGGGCAAAGGGAGGGGCTGTAAAAAGGCCAGAGTACGAGGACTAAGGTGTGTGTTGGGGGTAGTGGGTACAAGGATGGAGGAGATTGCAGAGATAGGGTGAGGCAAAGCTGTGGCAGGAATTCAAGTCGAGGATGAGGATTTTAAATGTAATGCATTGGAGGAAAGCAAGCCAATGTAGGTTAGTGATGATGGGTGTGAGGGGCTTAGTGCAGGTCAGGAATAAGGCAGCTTAGATTTGGACAACTTGCAGTTTCTGGAGAGTGGCAAGGCAGAATCATCAAGTCTAGAAGTGACGGAATGGTTTTAGCGACAGAGGGGCTGAAGTAGGAAGACAGTATTTTGGAGGTGGAAATAAGTGGTCTTGGTGATGGATAGGATGTTGGATTTGAAGCTCATCCTTAGGTCATTTACGACACCCAAGATTTTGCACTGTCTGATTCAGACTGATTGAGTGGCTAGAGAGGGAATTAGAGTCAGTGTTAACAGATCAGAGGTGATGGCGGGAGATGAAAATTATAACTTTGATCTTTATTACTGTACAGTTAATGTTCTGTTACTAAAACACTTTTTTTTAAAGTAAATAAACATAAATCTTATGCACTGCCTCTCTTATTGAGTTTCCTCTGTCTTTCCTAGTGTCATGTCCTAATTCTTGCTATATTTTTTTCTTGCCAATTTTCTCTTCTCTCCTTCCCATCCCCTCCTCTCCTGAAGACGTTAACTCCTTGCTGGATGCCGATCACCCTCTGGTACCTCGTCCAATTGGCCTTTCATGTGTGAGCCATGACGGTGAGTGCCAGCAGGATAATCAGTTATTGTGAAGCATCACAGTTTGTTACTGTCTTCACCTGAGGGCTACACAGCACCATCCAGCAGAGGTTGCTGGATAGCAATTAGGAGCAGCAAATTTTGGCTAACTTTTTTTTTTCTTTACCTAAACCCAAAGGCATTGAGGCTAACCTGTATACTCTTACATCTGTCCTATCTGAAATCTAATGCAGCACAGACTGAGGATCGAAATCTAACTTCACACAGACTGTAAATTAAATCTACAACCTTCCTGGCCTGTATGGCTCAAGTGCTCACTATTAGGGAGCCCAATGTTTTACTATGTATTATTTTGCCTTTTACCTTTATTTCCTCATTAAAAAAAAAAAAAAATAGTTTTAAGTTTCTGATTTAGCTATTTTCCTCTGACCTGACCTATGTTCCAGAGCTGACACCCACATTTCTTCCCTGATTGGCTGAAACTAGCTCTTAAGGTTGTTCTTTCAAGAATCAAGTGTTAGGTCATTAGCGATGAACCTACACATGTCAGGCAAGTGAGTTTACTGCAACTGTGTTGAGTGCTCCATTTGCTCAGCAAAAGAACTCTTTTCAATTGTGCTTACTCACCTGGCTGCCAACCAGTTATCTAGTTGCTGGTATTACAAGGTTAACTGTGTAGCATACTCTCTGTTTAGTGTGGTGAGCATTAAATAACATAATGGGAGAGCATTTCATGGATCAGGGTTTTGTGCATGGGTGTTATGTTTGTATAAGAAATATTTTGGTATTTTTGAACTCCATTTGGATCAAGCATGTTTATCTGGATTCCGGTGTATCATTTTTTATGTTGCTTCTCACCTTTTAACTTTCCACTTGGAATATAACTCGCAGAAATGGAAAATGTCAAAGGCTTTTTATTACTACTTTTGGATGGTATATTGCTTCTTTGTGTTTGAAATGGGCACTGCAGTAGAATAGAGAGAAAAGACTTTTAGTAAGAATTTGGAAATTGGTTTATGGGCGCTATTCATCTTTTGATTTGAGGTCAAAGACTGAGCTCAGTATGTTTGGCAGAGAACCAATCCTACAGTCCTACAGCATCCTTCTAGAAAATAAAAATTCTGCTTTAATAATCAGTGGTCAAACCTTGCCACTAAAAGTCATTGGAATTAGTTGGTAAGGTGATTTCTTTTTTAAAAACTGCATTTTTATTTGAGTGAAATAGTTGGACCCATAAACCAAACATTCAAAACATCCCTTCTTCATAATGATGGGCACCTAATATTTGTTTTATTTTATTAAAAGGTTGAAGATGAATTTAATTCTCCAGTGGTAGTGTTCAGATTCATTCAGGAGCACTTAAAATCAGGTAAGAAGCCGAATGCTGTTAATGCCTAGCAGTTACATGTTTCTGCTCTTTAAATCTCCATGACTGTCAGTTAGTCATAGGCTAAAGAACAAAGGAGTAGAATCCTTGACTCTGTATCTGCTTAATAAGTTTAGTAGTACAGGAACTATTGTGTTCTATGGAATATTTGATTACGTGTCAGCTTGGCTGAGTGGTCGCTCTCTTGTCTCTGAATCAGAAGATTGTAGGTTCAAGCCCCACTCTAGAACTTGAGCACATAATTTAGGCTGACACTTTTTAGTGCAGTATTGAAGGGGTGCTGCATTGTCGGCGGTGCTCTCTTTCGGATGAGAGGTTAAACCAAAGCCCCATGTGCTTGTTCAGGTGGACATAAAGGATCCCATGACATTATTGGTTGGAAAATCTTGTGGGATATGCTGCCATCTGTGCCCCAATCCCTGATATATGCTCTTGGTACATCGGGAGAATGGAGGCATTATATATACACTATGGTTTTACGTACAATACAGGTAAAGAAATGTGGGAACACCTACAGCTTGTTACAATTGTGTGTCCCTCTGCACTTTCAGGGGATTGTCTTATTTTTGGGAGCTGTGCCCCTTTATTCAGGTTGTATCACCATGGATGTTCCGAGAAACTATTGGAAGTGTGTGCCAGGACTCTCCTCAGAACAGGGGGTCTCGGGGGGGGGGGGGGGGGGAATAGTAACTCAAATGTAGATGAAAATAATTCATTTTCAGCTTCCACCAGATTTTTGGTTGCTGCTCTACAGCAGCAGCATCGAGGCCAGTGACCAGGGTCAAAGCTGCAGGTCTCCCCCATTTGTTGGTGCAAGGCCCTGCCTGGTGGCAGACCTGCACCGACTGGGTTGTGACCAATCCTTGTTAATGTCTCCGTGCACCACATTGGGCTGTAGATCGGTCTTGACATGTACAGCGCCTGTCCAGCACTGGGACAGAGGGCAGCCAGGAAAATCAACTTTTAATTACGTGTACAGGAAACTTTGTGTTATCCGGAGGCTAAATGCCCGGCAAGCTCGAGCCACCGGCAAAAATCAGGAGCCGTTCGGTTTTTTTTCTTCTCGTGGCTTTTTTTTTCCCCAACAGTCAGGCTCTGCAAAGTCTCTCTGAAGCTGTTGCTAAGCTACAGAGACGCTTCCAAGGTACGGGCTGACAGTTTAGAAGCTGTTGCTAAGCAACAGTGTTTGTTGTCAGATACGGAGATAAAAAGCTCCGTATGCTTCAACATTAACGCTGGTGTGTCCGGCAATTTTGAGGGAACGGCAACAGCTCGGTCCCGTCAGTGCCGGATAGCACAAAGTTTCCTGTACATTGTATCTAGGCAGGAAGGAAAAGAGGGCGTTGCTTTGTTCCAATTACCAGTAAAGGGTAGGTCCTGCCCATTCATCGGTGTGTGCAATTCCAAGGTATGCAATATGTTAGAGAATGGGAACTATTTCTAGTAAATAAAATAGCATCATGGTACAGTGAGGAATTCCATGGACTGATCAGTCTCTAATATCAGAAATATGTGTGTATGTGTTGGCAGATTTTGTTACTAATAACACAGCAGTGAGACCTGCACTGTTTGAAGATCAACCAATAATTGCAACGTCACAACAGAATTCCTGTTTGTTTTGTAATTTTCTTTATTATGAAATAATCATTTTGGAGTGACCAGCAATTTGCTTCCAAGAACAAGAGGTGATGGAGGATCAGTGGCTGTGTTGGCTTCAGTCTAATGATTGACAACAGCAATAGAATTTGCATCTGTTCCTCCATGTGATCCTCAGGCAACGTTCTTCTGGGCGTTGTTAAAGAAAACATGAAAGGATGCATTTGAGGTGACCTCAGCTTGTGGGTCTTTGAAGAAGGACACACAGTCTGTGATGTACATGTCAACCCTGTCAGGGAAGTCATTAATGAATTACTTGAAATGTCTCTTGGGAACCCCTGTAGTTCTGCTAAGTACTTCAGAATCACTGAAGGTGACTTGTCAGAACCAATAAGTGGAGCGGCCAATGTTAAGTGACAAGACGATTTTGCTGTTTTCATCCAGGTGTAACAAGCAAATCAGGTTCAAATGGATCTGTCGTAAGAAGCAGGATTTGGAATTTCCATTTCCACATTTGGTTAAGTTCCCCAAAACATTTAGGGGGAGAAATTCATTATAGCCCCGTTTGGAACGCTAACTTTTAAAAGTTGAAAAAATTAGCACCAGGCGCTAATGTCTGTCTTTTAAAAAATTTGGTTTTGTGCTCCAGGAAGGAAGTGGAGTGCTAAATCAAGTGCTCCACTTCCTTCCTGGAGCGCAGCAGGCGGGGCGGTAGGTGAGCAGCACTGCACACTGGGCCGTGCAGCACTGCGGCATTGGAAGGCTCCTTCCCCCCCCTTAAAGGGAAGGGCTATTGCTGCAAGTTCTACAAGGAAAAAACTTACCAGGGCCGCGATCCGGCCCGATTAGCCCGATGCACTGCAGCAGAGTGCCGGGCTGATCGATCGCTGGAGGAGAAAAACAGAAAACAGTATTTCAGATTTTTTGCTACTTGCCTTTAAGTATCGCCCCTGAAGTGCCCAGCCTCCCGATGAACGCCTCCTGCAGCTGCCGGTGTTTTTGCCCAGCGATGCTGCAGGGGGCGGAACTGAAGTTCGGGACCGGGGCAATGCTGATGCTGTCACGATCTCCGGGCGAAGGAGATCGGGGCGCAACGCCATACCGCTACCACAAACCTCCCACTGAATATCGCGGGAGTCGATCTTCTTGACGTGCCTGGTTGGTAAGTGATTTCCGCCCTGTTATTGCACCTGCCCCCCCCCACCGAGGCGATAACGGGAGGTGCAAAGGTACCCAATTTCTCCCCCTTAAAGCTTTAGTCTGCACTTTATCAGACTCTGCCCCAGTTACTATTTTCCTCTTCCAACCACTCTTGGATCTCCTCCCCTCCCCACCAACCTATCCACTACTTGGCCCCTTCTGTTCCTCATCTAAATACTTCTCTTTCTTCAATTTCATCTGAAGCCATGATGTCAACTTCCAAATGTATGGTGATGACACCCAGCTTACTTCACCACCTCTCAAACCTTCCGCTATCTCTGTACTATCAGACTGCTTATAGAATCATAGAAATGTACGGTACAGAAGGAGGCCATTCGGCCCATCATATCTGCGCCAATCGTAAAAGAGCTTTCCATTTTATGGCACTTCAGGTGCATATCCAAGTACTTTTTAAATGTGATGAAGGTTTCTGACTCTACCACCCTTTCAGGCAGTGAGTTCCAGACCCCCACTGCCCTCTGGGTGAAAAAAGTTCTCCTCAACTCCCCTTTAATCCTTCTACCCATTACTTTAAATTTATGCCCCCTGGTTATTGACCTCCCTGCTATGGGAAATAGGTCCTTCCTATCCACTCTATCTAGGCCCCTCATAATTTTATACACCTTAATTAAGTCTCCCCTCAGCCTCCTCTGTTCCAAAGAAAACAACCCCAGCCTATCCAATCTTTCCTCATAGCTAAAATTCTCCAGTTCTGGCAACATCCTTGTAAATCCCCTCTGTAACCTCTCTAGTGCAATCACATCTTTCCTGTAATGTGACCAGAACTGTGTGCAGTTTGTTTGTCCGACATCCAGTCTTGGATGGGCCACCCAGTCCATCACTGGCCACTGTCCTCTGGTTGACCTAGTCTGTTCGCAACCTCGGTGTCCTATTCAACCTTGAGCGAGCTTCCAACCTCTCCATCACAAAGACTGCCTATTTAAACCTCCATAACATTGCCCACCTATGTCACTTCCTCAGCCCATCTGCTGCCAAAACCTTCATTCAGGTCTTTATCACCTCCAGACTTGATTACTTCAGTGTTCTCTGTCCATCCTCCAATCTCCATAAATGTCAGCTCGTCCAAAGCTTTGCTGTCCATATCCTATCCTACACCACATCATTCCCACCCATCATACTTGTCCTCGTTGACCTATGTTGGCTCCTGGTCCTCCAACGCTTCAAGTTTAAAGCTCTCATCTTAGTGTTTACATTCCTGCATAACTTCACCTCTTCCTATCTTTCACTGCCTCCAGCACTACAACACCACTCATACACTCTGTTCCATGACTCCACCATCTTGTGCATATACCTCCTTCCTTTCACCCCGCCATTGGCAACTGTGCCTTCAGCTGCCAAGGATAAGATACCACATAAAAGGTTGTTATGCAAGATAAGGGCTCATGGGGTTGGGGGTAATGCATTAGCATGGATAGAGGATTGGTTAATGGACAGAAAACAGAGTAGGGATAAACGGGTTATTTTCAGGTTGGCAGGCTGTAACTCGTGGGGTGCCGCAAGGATCAGTGCTTGGGCCTCAGCTATTTACAACCTATATTAATGACTTGGATGAAGGAGCTGAGTGTAATGTATCCATGTTTGCTGACGATACAAAGCTCGGTGGGAAAGTAAGCTGTGAGAAGGACATAAAGAGCCTGCAGAGGGATATAAACCAGTTAAGTGAGTGGGCAACAAGATGGCAGATGGAGTATAATGTGGGGAAATGTAAGGTTATTCACTTTGACAGGAAGAATAGGAAAACAGAATATTTTTTAAATGGAGAGAAACTATTAAATGTTGGTGATTTAGGTGTCCTAGTACAAGAAACTCAGAGTTAAAATGCAGGTACAGCAAGCAATTAGGAAGGCAAATAGCATGCTGGCCTTTATTGCAATGGGGTTGAAGTACAAGAGTAAGGAAGTCTTGCTACAATTGTACAGGGCTTTGGTGACACCATACCTGGAGTACTGTGCACAGTTTTGGTCTCTTTATTTAAGGAAGGATATACTTGCCTAAGAGGCAGCGCAACGAAAGTTCATTAGATTCCTGGGATATGAGTGTTGTCCTGAGGACAGATCGAGTAGATTGGGCCCATACTCTGGAGTTTAGAAGAATGAGAGGCGATCGCATTGGAACATATAAGGTTCTGAGGGGGTTTGACGGGGTGGATGCTGAGGGATTGTTTCCCCAGACTTGGAGTCTACAACTAGGGGGCATAGCCTCTGGATAATGGTTCGGCCTTTTAAGACTGAGATGAGGAGGAATTTCTTCACTCAGAGGGTTGTGAATCTTTTGGATTCTCTGCCCTGAAGGGCTGTGGATACTTAGTCGTTGAGTATATTCAAGGCTGCGATAGATAGATGTTTTGGACTATAGGGGAATCAAGGAATATGGGGATCGGGAGGGAAAGTGGCGTTGAGGTCAAAGATCAGTCACGATCTTATTGAATGGCAGAGCAGGCTTGAGGGGTTGAATGGCCTACTCCTAATTCTTATGTTCTTATGAAATCCCTCCTTAAATCTCTGTCTTTCCATTTCCCAACATCCTCCTTAAACTCACGTCTTTGACCAAGCTTCCCGTCATCATCTCACCTTTGGCTCAGGTCCCTTTTCCTTACATTTCTTCTATGAAGTACCTTGGGATGATGTTCTACATTGAAGGTGCAAAATCAATGCAAGTTGTTGAAGTCTGCATTCTAGCTCGTTTTTATAAATTAAATTAAAAAAACAAATATTGAGATAAATCAATTGTTTGCCAATGAGCAAATTTATTTATTTGTTTTTCAATTGCCTAGGTAAAAATTCTGCATGGAAATCTCACATTGAGATACAGTCATGTACACCAGGAGTATTTGATCAGTCTTTTGGAGGTTCTCTTATAAAAATGTTAGTGAAGCAGGGACCAGAGTGCAAGTATTTTAACACCATAACATTATTCATCTTTGATCGTTCTACAGGGACAGGCAGAATGTGGCTTTAACCTCAATTGCATGAGTGCTTTTTATTAGGAGAATAACAATCTTCACATGATCAAACGGAGTGTCAGCCAATTCAAACCTTTTTTCAGAGAACTGACAGCAATTGCCCTCCAGGATTTCTAAGTCAATTAGTTTATTATATGCCTGGTGCATTTGGATCAATAAACAAAAGCGAATATTGTTCCTTTTATTGTGTACCTGTACATGAATAGGATTATAAATGATTCCAAATACTGGCCAGACACCATATCCATATCCGGCTTCTCGAACTTACTCAAAGGCAAACTGTTTTGAAAGCACTGTGGCTTTAAAGATAGGTTTGTGTACACTTTGATTCCATACCTCACTATTGGCTTCCTTTCTATGGCACATAAAATGGGGAAGAAATTGGGCCATGTTTAAAACTGGCATGAGTTCCAATTTAGGGCACCAGCATTTTGCAGCCCAAGGACGCCTGAAAGATGTCCAACCCGCTATTGGGTCGGGCTGTTTTTCAGGCATTCCTGGTGCTCACCTAAAACCACTGTTGGGCTGCTTATTTACATATGTATGGTGCCCAACAGCTGTTTTAAGGCACTTTCCCCAGCGAAATTGGATACCGTTGAGCAGAGAAGGTGCCGGGAACTCTGCACTGTAGCTTCAGATTCCATTCCCTTCAGCTGCTCACTCAGGCTATACCAAATATCGTGCAGTTTCAGTATCCTGTTGGACCCTGATCTGAGTTTCAAACCCCACATCTAGTCTGTCACCAAGACCACCTATTTCCACTTCTGTAATGTCGGCCTTCGCTCCTACCTCATACCCATCGGCACTGAAACCCTCATCCACATCTGTGCCACTAGCAAGCTCAATTTCTCCAACACACTCCTTCCTAGACCCCTGAGCTCAACCGTTCACAAAACTCCAACTCATCCAGAACTCCATCCTCCACATCCTATTCCATTGGAAGTTCTACTCACCTACTCGTCGAACTCCACTGGCTCCCATCCCAGGTTTGACTCTGTGTTTAGCTAATTTCAGCAAGATGGCAATAGGGCTGTCATGCCATAGCCCCCTTGGTTCCAACTATCCACAGTTGCCTACTGGAAACGGTACACGTGGACATCTGATGATCACAGTATCGGGTTCAGATGTGAAGTCTTCTCCTCCCCCTTTCCCCATGGCCAGCACTCCTTGGGTACCAATGGATGAACAGCACCTATAGAACCATACCAGAGCAGGAGTTAACACCTTCAGGCGAGGAGGATCAAAGAAAAATTGGCCAACGCAAATATATATCTGCAGCATTTCTTTCTCATTTGTGATCTCCATTTTAATCTTTTTATTAATATTTTCAGCTCCAGGTGGAGCTCAGTATCAAACTGCTGCAGCACAGGAATCCACAAAAGACAGCAATGAGAGAGAGATTGATGATGCCCTGAATCGCTGGGTAAGAATTTAATGTGAAGTTTGTATTCTGTTAAGTTTCCAGATGTCCCGATACATCAAAAAAAAATTATAATCAAAAGTTAAATTAGTGTCCATATTGGTCAATTAAAACATTCAAGAGATTCAAAATGAGTTCATAGCAAGTGCATTATGTTTTTACAGTTATTCACCAAATTTATACCCTGTATTTCTGTCAACAGTTAGGAGAACAGCTAGGACAGTTGGTTCCGACCAGTGGTGTAGATGTTGTGGAATTGGAAGATGAGGGAGTGTGTATACGATTTAGTCCATTGATGACCGCAGCTGGTGAGTAAATAGCTTGATTTGATATTTCTATTAGTTTATGATTTGTAGGAAGGATTTGTCTTCATTGTGTAAATACTTTTATTTATACATTTTTAGTACCATTGAGTTAGCATAAGGTGCAGGGCTGATGTTCTATAATATCCGTTATTTCTTTTTGCACTGATAGATGCACCAGAAGCTTTCCTTATAGAGAGGTAGAGGGGACTTTCCAAGCACCAGACTAGTCTGGATTCAATGTCACATGACAGCAAGAGGACAGTGTTGTGTTGTAATCCACTGTAGCATCCAGTCTCCTACCCTCAAAGGGGCCCTGAGTTCTATAAACTGGTGTTGTATTCTTTCTTCTTTCATATGGTAGTAGCAAATCAAATGTCAATATCTAAGTTGGATATCCAGGCCAAAGCGTAACAGCGTGAATATCTTGTAGGCTGCACAGTATTGAATTACTTGAATTCATATCTGGGTAATAGCTCGGCTGGGTGAAGATTTAGCTGAACCATTTTTGTCAATATCAATTCTGATGCTGATTCCAATAGCCGCCTGCAATATACTGTGTCTACAGAAATATTAGGAGAGGGACCATACATGCTCCCCCAAAGGTTCCAACAATCCTAGCACTGATCTTGCATGTACAAATTATCCAGATTTTAACTAGTAATGACCTCTAATCCCATGCGCATTTATCTTTGACTTCATTACTTCTCTTCATTCTACTGGCTAAAATGATGTTGAACTTTCTGGTGTGTGTATCAGTGCAATTCAGATATTTAATTCCAGTATCAAATCGTCACATTCAGTCAGGAAATTTGCTTCTCCTGTTTAGCTGTGCTGCATGTTATCAAAGAGATTATTGTATCTTGTCTTTGTTTTAAATGGACCTTTTCTATATAAAAAACAAAGGGTTTGTAGAACGTAATGATACAGTATAGCTACCAATCTTAAAACACTATAGCATTGAGAATTCACCATTTCCGACTAAGTGGGAGACAGAAAATGAATTACTTGTCGCATAAGCTTCATAATTCCAAAGTCATTTAATGAGGTGTCACTGGGTATTTTGTTATTACACTACTGCCAGCTATCCTGTGAATATTAGGTGTTTCTAAAAATGAGAGTTCCAATTTTTTAAAATTTAGTCCTGAATACCAAGCCAGAACATGTGGACGAATTGGCTGAATGCCTGAAAGCAAAAATTCCAATTCTAATTAGCACCGCACAACTTCGAGAAGAATTTAAACAGGAGGTTTACCAGACAGCTGGTCTGACCTACATCGAAGATCTGAGTTGGCCTGGATTAGGTGCTGTACGGTAGGTCTTTCAAAATGTGTTTATCCAAAAATATTTTTCTAGATGTAGCCTATGAAAATATGCATGATTGGAATTATAACAGCAAGAATAAACAGAATGTACATAGTCCCATATTATGCACTGGTAATATTTTTAAAAAATAGTTTAAGGGATATTGATAGAAAGATTCACCTGATTTAAACACAAGTGAAAACACACTTTTTCAGGACGTGGCTTTTTAATGATGGTTTTGGAATAGAAAATGATCTTTTCCATCAAACAAAATTAAAAGGGTACCTGGTTAGTTTAGTTGAAAAATAATTATTGAAACTGTACACACTGTTGACATTTCTTCGGTTTCTCTGCCTGTGGCTGCAATGCTTTCCACTAGCTCTGGCACATCTAAATTCAGTTACCATACCAATATAAATGCAGTTCTTCTTGCTTCCAAACTCAGGCCCTGCAGATTCAAAGTATATTAAAATAAATAATAAAATGGGCTGTGAAATTGGCACAAACTGCTCCTCAGATAACTGCATTTCTTTAGATTATAATCAATATGAAGTACAAAATTGGCCACGATGTCCACAAATCCTTTCCTAGAATTAATTAAATCAAATACCAGGAAATGCTTTTATTTCCACATTAATAAATAAGTATCAAACATTGTTCTTCCTCTGGTCAGCTTAAGAGGAGTTTTTTGGCATCAGTGTGTTGCATTTACATTTCCTTAGGTTTGTGCTTCATAATAAATTCTTAAAAATAACTCATATCCACATTTATTTTGTGCACATCTCCCCTAATTTACTTTTCGCAATTTCCCCTCCCTCCCAAATGAAAATCTCCCCTGCTGCCTTCCATTGCAACATCTTATTTCAACTTTCCTCAGGGCAGTGTCCTAGGCCCAACCATCTTCAGCTGCTTCATCAATGACCTTCCCTCCAACATAGGGTCAGAAATGGGGATGTTTGCTGATGACTGCACAGTGTTCAGCGCCATTCGCAACTCCCCAGATAATGAAGCAGTCCATGCCCGCACGCAACAAGACCTGGACGATGTTCAGGCTTGGGCTGATAAGTGGTAGGTAACATTTGTGCCACACAAGTGCCAGGCAATGATTATCTCCAACCAGCGAGAGTCGAACCACCGCTCCTTGACATTCAACGGCACTACTATCACTGAATCCCCTGCCATCAACATCCTGGGGGGGTCACCATTGACCAGAAACTTAACTGGACCAGCCATATAAATACTGTGGCAACAAGAGCAGGTCAGAGGCTAGGTATTCTATGGTGAGTGTCTCATCTGACTCCGCAAAGCCTTTCCACCATCTACAAGGCGCAAGTAAAGAGTGTGATGGAATACTCTCCACTTGCCTGGATGAGTGCAGCTCCAGCAACACTCAAGAAACTCGACACCATCCAGGACAAAGCAGCCCGCTTGATTGGCACCGCATCCACCACCTTAAACATTCACTCCCTCCACCACCGGCGAACCATGGCTGCAGTGTGTACCATCTACAAGATGCACTGCAGCAACTCGCCAAGGCTTCTTCGGCAGCACCTCCCAAACCCGCGACCTCTTCCACCTAGAAGGACAAGGGCAGCAGGCGCATGGGAACACCACCACCTCCAAGTTCCCCTCCAAGTCGCACACCATCCTGACTTACAAATATACCACCGATCTTTCATTGTCGCTGGGTCAAAATCCTGGAACTCCCTACCTAAGCACTGTGGGAGCACCTTCACCACATGGACTGCAGCAGTTCAAGAAGGCGGCTCACCACTACCTACTCAAGGGCAATTAGGGATGGGCAATAAATGCTGGCCTTGCCAGCGACACCCACATCCCATAAAAAAACAAATTTAAAAAAACTTGAAAGGCATGATTTTCAGCTTAGTGTGGCTTCCCATGGTTGGTGGCTCCAGGATGACCCTGACATTGATGCAAAGTTGCAGCCCCATTAATAATGAATGGAGCCATTCTGGGATGCACGAGGCTCCTCCTCGACACTGAATTCATGGGGACCCAACCTGGCTGGATGGATGAGGTGAGAAATTTAACATGTCTTTTAAAAACTTTTTTTTAAGTAGATGGGATGTGGAGGGAAGTTCTTTGAATCCTCCCTGACTTTCCTTCTGCTTTAAACATAAATATGAAATGGTAAGTTTGAACAACTCCTTTGATGCCTCTTGTTAGTTGAGTTTAAATTACAATACTGAACTGTGTAAATTATCTGCAGGTATGAAATTAACAAAGAAGAAACTGACCCAGAAAAACAGCTAATAGCAATGGAAAAAATCACGACTGGATTGCTAAAGAAATTGAAGGAACTTGACTCCGATCTGATGTTCTCAACAGGTCAGAAAGCCCTTCTACCTAATACAGGTAGACTATCCTTTATCCGAAAACCTCGGGACCAGCCGAGTTTCGGATAAAGGAGAATTTCGGATTTCGGAAGGTGGGTCGGCAGGGGTCGGCGGGGGGTCGTGCGCACGACTTACGCTGACGCTCAGCGTAAGTCAGTCGGGGTCACAGAATCACAGAAACCCCACAGTGCAGATAGAGGCCATTTCGGCCCATCAAGCCTGCACTGACACATATCCCACCCAATCCCTGTAACCCCTACACCAACACATATCCCACCCTATCCCCGTAACCCTACGTATTTAATCCCCCTAACACTAAGGGTCAATTTATCATAGCCAATCAACCTAACCCGCACATCTTTGGACTGTGGGAGGAAACCGGAGCACCCGGAGAAAACCCACGCAAACACGGGGAGAATGTGCAAACTCCACACAGACAGTCACCCGAGGCTGGATTCGAACCCGGGTCCCTGGCGCTGTGAGGCAACAGTGCTAACCACTATGCCACCGTGCTGCGGGGGTCGGGGCCGGCGGGGTCCGCGGGGGGGTCGGCGGTTGTCGGGGCCGGCGGGGGGGATCGGCGGTTGTCGGGGCCGGCGGGGTCGGGGCCGGGGGGGTCGGCGGTTGGCGGGGTTGGCGGTTGTCGGGGCCGGCGGGGGGGGTCGGCGGTTGTCGGGGCCGGCGGGGTCCGCAGGGGGGATCGGCGGTTGTCGGGGCCGGCGGGGTCCGCGGGTGGGGGGTCGTGCGCACGACTTACCCTTTATCCGAACTTCCGAAACCGGAACCCTCTAAAAACCGAAGGTTTTTTCGTTCGTACGCACGACTTAGCTGAACGAAAAAACCTTCGGTTTTTAGAGGGTTTCGGTTTTCGGAAGTCCGGATAAAGGGTAGTCTACCTGTAGGATAAAATATGTAAAGCAAATTAGCTCGAAGATGGCACGGGTCATGGGTTCACTGAGTTTCTCTAACTGAATTTCCAACGTCATGCTGCTATGGGGAAGTACCAAGAGGTGACCAGAAACATCCTTGCAAAGGAGGGAAAATAGAGGGGCATCTCATTATCCTTCTAATGTACAAAGTGCAAGACAGCAGTCAGTAGGTGAATGAAGAAATGTGGGAGAAGATCTAATGGAGTCCAAATGGGATCTCTATTTCTGTTCTAAATTTCGAACTCCATCAAAAAAGTTAACATATTTAGCTTAACAGAAATAAACTCTTACATTTGTTTTGCTGATGCCACATGTCCTATTGTTGGACACTTTTAAGATAGAGTGTAAAAAAAAAAAGTAAACCTTTATATTTAGCTTGTGGACAAATATGGCAACTTTTGCTGGTACAGAAATATTTTTTTCTCCTAACCTGAACCCTTCTCCGCTGAAGCCAACAGCTCAGGTTTGGGTGCAGTTCTATGGGAAGCATTGGCCCTCCAATACCTTGCGTTTCTTCGCTTGTGAGCCTAGATTGTAAGCATCAACATGGGATGGAGGTAGAAGGAAGGCATCATAATTCTGTCCTCGTGACACAATACCAGTGCGCTTGCATCAGGATTCACTGGATAGTGATCAGCAAGGAAACCTCAGCTGCTTGCTTAGATTATACTCCTTAGCCCAGGGATGTTTAGGTCCGTTGTACCAAACTCACCAGAGGAAGAACATTTGATTTTATTTATTAACGTGGAGATAAAAGCAATTAGTGGTATTTGCACTAGTTGATTGTAGGAAAGGACTTGTGGCCAATTTAGTACTTCATATTGATTTATAATCTAAAGAAATGCAGTTATTTGAGGAGCATTATAGTTGTAGTTTGTGAAACTTTTATTATTTACTTTAACACTTTGAACCTGCAGGGCCTGAGTTTGGAGGCGAGAAAAATTGCATTTATATTGGTATGGTAACTGATAATTTAGATGTGCCAGAACTAGTGGAAACCATTGCAGCCACAGGCAGAGAAATAGAGGAAAGTTCAAAGGTATGTACAGTTTCAATCATTCTTTTTCAACCAAACTAATTTCATTTGATGGAAAAGATCATTTTCTATTCCAAAACCATGCTTAATTTTGTATGTTGATGGCTCCAACAGTCTTTTAAAACTTTACTGAAATGCACCATAACTCTACGCTTTTAAAATTGTCACTAATGTTATTTTCAAACTAAATGTACATAAATTCTGAATATGTTGTCTTATTCTAACCTAATTCCACCAAGATCTCCATATTTTATTTATAATACCTATATTATACATATCCCCCTGTCTGGCAGGTGTATTTAAGTAAGTACTGTTGCAGTTTCCAAATGTAGTCAAATCCAGTCACAGTGATTGATGCGGCCACTACAACCAATTTCCTATTTGTATTACTGCTCCGCGCTGCTCATCCTTCCTGGAAGACTGCTTATTCTCCATGGATTATACTTTACTGGTCAGCTATTTAAAACTACCACGCAATGCTGCTGTTTGGTAACACTGCGGACCAGCACTTTGAACACAGTGCTGTGCTCATAGTGCCGGTTTGGGACTAAGTCAGGGGAAGTAAAGACTGATCAAAACATTGTTCTTTAAAATGAAGGCTGAAAGGAAAGGGTGTTTAAAGTGCTGCTCGGAGGTGAGCAATGGGGAAATCGGGTTTGGATTTTGGGTACCTTCCTCTCTAGCATCTTCTTCACAACATTTCCATGTGTTTGTTTCTACAAAATAGTCAGTACCGATCTCTACAAGCATGGAAGGTACCACTTTCCATGCAATGTGGTCTTGGAATTAAAAAATTGACCCTTCCATTGTGGATTACTACAAGCCAATTCTACTGTATTCCATTATCACTCCTTGAATGGGCTAAACCAGGACTTTTCCTTTGCTCAGTTGAATTAGTCTGGGTTGAATACAGCAGACACATTTAAGGTTTCTGAAAATCTACTGTGTGGTGAAAAAACTACTTGGACCCTTATTGTCTAGTACTAATGCCAACCATAATTCTCCCCCCTTGTATTTGTTTTGAAGTTATTGGAGAACATGACTGAAGTAGTCCTTAAAGGAATTGTTGAAGCAGAGCAGCAGTTGCAGAAGGCCAATGAAGCTAAGCTCCTTGAAGAAGTAAATATAAATACTACCAGATTAAGTTTAACACATTTTGATGAAACACTTTAATGTACAATATATCAAATGTTGTTCATTAGAAACAAAATTGGTAACAATATAGAATTGCACTTTTAAATAGAATACTTTTAAATAGTGTTTTTACATTTAGTAATCTATTGCTGATATTTGTTTCATTTCAGTAAAACCTTCAAAATAACTATATTTGCAGAAATCACTAGGGGTGCAGTTATACTGCCACTTTTCAGTGAATCAAAAGTGACAGTATAGTTCCAGAGCCACGTGCAGTGGTAGAACATTACAGTATCAAACTATTTTTTTTTAATGCCCAGAGTCTTCTGGACAATCCCATCATGCTCTCAAAACATCTCAAATTTGCAGGTTAGGAATATGAGTTTCAATGTTGCTCTCTTCTAACTCCAAAAGTTTGATTTGGAGCCAAACAGCATAAATTGGGTACCACCAAGCTGGAATCAATTGCATACCTACTAGTCTAGCTATATTATAAGCATAGCCTAAAATGCACATTACTTGTGTTTTTAAAAAAAAAAAAAAAAATCTGATAGCAGATAAACTAAATATTTAACAAACCTTAATGTCAACTAATGCAACATCTCTCAGATGCAATTTTTGAATTTGAGATATTGTTGTATGACTGCTTAGGAATATCTGCAGTGGAGAGCAAAATACAGTGAGACTGAGGCAAATTATTAAAAGTAGTCTACTGTTTTGGAATTATTTGAACTGGTTTCCATTCTGGCACTGTTTACATAAAAACTCTTTTTTTACATACATACAAATTCTAATAGATGCCAATCAGTGAGTAGAGAATAATGATTGCAGGTTATCATTGCGGACATAGATGACCACACAAAGCCAGAATCCTTTGTAGTTATCACTTTGATCCTTGAGATTAAATTTAAATTGCTCAATTATTTATAATAAATTCTGATTTATTGTAGAATTTTATTCTATTTTTTGATGCCAGTAATGGTGGTTGATGTGTGATAACATTCACACACATTGAGAATTAACAATTGCAGTTTGCTTATTTGCACATTAAAGTTGATTAGAGATATTGCCCAACCAGCACAAATAAGCTTTTAATAAGTAGAACCATACAAGAAATCAAGTTTAAATGATGGAACCATGAAAATAATCGACAATTGTATTTTTATTTGTGCACTTATTGTCCTTTATCACATTCTATCTTTGCAGGGAGTTCTGCGCCAGATTCCTGTAGTTGGTTCAGTGCTTAATTGGTTTTCCCCAGTCCAGAGCTCAATTAAAGGAAGATCATTCAATCTGGCAGGAGGTGAGCTATCAGTTCTAAGTTCTGTTCCATTTGTAACACATTTCCCATTTATTAAATTCTATTCATAGTGCATACATTTATTTTGCTCATGATTTTTCAAAGAATTGAATATTGTAACAGTATTTTTACACAGGTGTAAACAAACTGTTTAAGTATGGATGATGGATCTAGAGCAAAATTTTTTTAATTTCACCCATTATTATAAAACTTCTGAAAACAGACTAAAAGGAACCCCAGGAACAAGTGTTGTCAGATTCCCCTTTCCTCAACTTCAAAAACTCTGCCGTATGTTTCTTTTGTTGCCAATTTTCCTCTCCTGAAGGAACTGACTTCTGCTAGATATGGTACAGTCGGCACCAGTCAGCCTCCAATACTATGGCCATTCCTTATGTGTGTCTAGGTAGTGTGTGTTGAGAGACTATTGGACTGGTGGCACCGCAGCCCAGCTGGACCCTGTCCATACACATGCACTTTCCAACAGGAGTTACTGGAAATCCTGACCATTTTTTCTGCATATCCAGGATGCTACAGTGAATTACTGCACCCATACGAGCAACACTGTTGAGAACAGCTTAACTCAGCACAGACCAATAATTGAACCTGGAGCCTTCTGATATTTATGTCTGAGTTGCATGATGTTTACCAACTGAGCCATCAGGGCAGCATCCTTTCCTATGTTACTGAGCAGAATAGGATGTGTCTGTTTGAAAAATTATTTGTCACAATTTTGCTGTGTTTAAGGTATAACAAGCAATGGTATACAATGCACATATCAGTGGAAACTGGTATTTGTGGTTATAAATTGATTCATCAGAATTTTCACACAATAAATGTTATGACAGGAAATATCAGATATCTCAGTCTTTTATTCCTGATTATAGTTTCAGCTGTGGCTCAGTGGGTATCACTCTCTCCTCTGATTTAGAAGGTTGTGGGTTCAAGTCCCACTCCAGAGACTTGAACACAAAAATCTAGGCTGACACTCCAGTGCAGTAGAGGTGTCGACTTTCAGAAGAGACGTTAAACTGAGGCCCCATCTGCTCTCAGGTGGGCATAAAAGATCCCATGGCACAATTTCGAAAAAGAGCAGGGAAGTTATCCCTGGTGTCCTGGCCAATATTTATCCCTCAATTAACATCATAAGAAAATACACGTAGGAGCAGGAGTAGGTCATTTGGCCCCTCGAGCCTGTTCCGCCATTCAATAAGATTATGGCTGATCTGATCTTGGTCTCAACTCCACTTCCCTGCCCGCTCCGCATAACCCTTACCATTCAAAAATCTGTCTTATCTCCACCTTAAATATATTCAATGACCCAGCCTCCACAGCTCTCTGAGGAAGAGAATTCTAAAGATTCATGACCCTCTGAGAGAAGAAATTCCTCCTCATTTCCGTTTTAAATGCCCACTTATTCTAAAATTATTCCCCCACGAGGGGAAACATCCTCCCTGCATCTACCCTGTCAAGCCCCTTCAGAATCTTGTATGTTTCAATAAGATCCCCTCTCATTCTTCTAAACTCCAGTGAGTATAGGCCCAACCTGCTCAACCTTTCTTCATAAGACAACCCCTTCATCTCCGGAATCAACCTCGTGAACCTTCTCTGAACTGCCTCCAATGCAAGTATATCCTTCCTTAAATAAGGAGACCAAAACTGTACGCAGTACTCCAGGTGTGGTCTCACCAATGCCCTGTACAGTTGTATCAGGACTTCCCTACTTTTATACTCCATTCCCTTTGCAATAAAGGCCAGCATTCCATTTGCCTTCCTAATTACTTGCTGTACCTGCATGCTATAACTTGATGTGATTCATGTACAAGGACCCCCAGATCCCTCTGTACCTCAGCATTTTGTAATCTCTCCCCATTTAAATAATTTAAAAAAACATTATCTGGTCATTATCACATTGTTGTTTGTGGGAACTTGCAATGTGCCATTTAGCTATTGCGTTTCCTACTTTACAACAGTGACTACACTTCAAAAACACTTCATTGGCTATGAAGCGCTTTGGGACGTCCTGAGGTTGTGAAAGGCGCTGTAGAAATGCTAGTCTTTTTAATATTTTAAAACTGCAGAAACAGCCAGGCAGCAGACATTTTCAGGTATGTTCCAGCAACTGCTTCAGTAGTTGTCTATAGCCTCCAATATTTTAAAAGCATAAAACTGATGAACAGTAAATTACCGGAAAAGAGAGACCATGCTTAACCAATTTACAGAATCCATGCTGTTGGACCTTTGTCCATCAGAGATATGCCTTGTACTGCAAGAGAGCTTGAACTCCATTTGTTTTCATTAAACTTTTAGCAGCAATTCAAAATCACGGCTAGAGCTGCCGAGAAATTTGCAGCAAAGATTTCAGATTGCAATCACAAACCACAGCCCCCCTGTTGATATATGCCATCTGAAAGGGCAACTGTCTTCTGAAGAATTGTTTTAAAACTGATTATTGTAATCTTAAAGCATTGTTAATGCACCGCCCAACTGTGTCCCTCACAAATCTCTTGCAGCCCCCAGAAGATTCCCAATTTTCTGCCATCAGTCCTACTAGTACAGGGTGGCCCAAAACTATAAATATTCCCTGCAAACAACTTGGAAAAAATAGAACCTCCACTTTTAAAATAAGAAAAGGATTTTTTTTTTTGGAGCTGCAGTTGTTCAGGAGAGAAAGAGAGGGAGTGAGTTACAAATTGCTATCCAGGCTCCACAAAATGTATAGGTACGGAAATTTCCAAAATTTGAATTTGATTGGAAGTAGAGTGTAGTATGGGACTTTGGAAAATCTGAAAATGATGTATTCACATTGTTCCAGTTTAGAACTTGGCAAAAGGTACCAACTGTAGTCCAACCACCAGTCAGTCCCACCACCACTGCTCCTGCAGCAACCTGACGCAGGCTTTGAAAGGCTGGAATTGTGGCCCTCTGCCCAAAAAGTAGTGGTACCCCCTGCATTACTGTGCCTATTTCAAGATAAGATAAAATATAACTACTTAAACATTGAGTGATTTATTTTGGTACAAGATTGTATCACAGAATATAGAAAAATACAATTTTAAATACAGAATAGGTATTTGCTAAATGAATAGAAATATATCTAGTTATGGCTGAATACAAAGCATAACTGAATTGTGACTGAAACGGTATTATTTTAGTGTACCTTAATTTAAAATATACATCTAATTGAAAAAGGGTTCTATTTAAAACTGGAAGTTTATCATTTTGCATTTAGTCTTTCAGAATTGAGTATTTTTTTGTTGACGATGTAGATGCAAAGAGGGTGTAGAGTTTTTTCTTCGTAATAAGCTTAAATGAAAAGTAGGTAATAAATACAACAATCGTTGTCCATAAATTTTCCCCCGTCCTGATCCCCTTCCCTTTCTTCCTCCTGTTCAGTTTCCAGTCACTAACCACCAACTTCTGAAACACTCAAGACATTTCTCGAAGTAATGAGCACTGCCGGTGGTGACCAGTATACCCAGCACCAAACAGAAATCTGATTTGAAAACTTTGGCTATAAAGCTATTCATGTTTGAACTTGTATATCTACACTTAATTGGCCTTGTGCATTTAATCATCAAGGGTGACTTATGCAGAACTTTCTAACAATGAATGTTGCTATTTGTGCTCATTATGTAGGTTCATATTTACTACCATTTTTCCCCACTTTATTTTCTGTTATGTTTATCCTGATATTGTTTGGCAGGTTCTCTGGAGTCAACAGATAACCTATATGCACTGAAAGCCCAGACCTCTGGAGGAACCCCGCCCCCAACACCTACAGCGAGTAGCACCAAACGCAAGTCACCTGGTATGTTGCCTTTTTTTATTTTTCTCGTTCTTGCTTTTGAAGATATGCAGTGTGACAGCTGTACAGATCAGTCATCTAGATTTTCTTGATATAAAAAAAAATCAAAAGTAAATCACTTTGCTGAAATGTTGAACCCAGGAACTAAAAGTGTTGTCTCTCTGCCTCTGGAGTGAGTTGGAAATTGGGATTCTGCACTGAACTTGAGATAGTGTAAATTGATTTTATACGGTCAAAATTCTGATATTGAATCTAAATACCTAACCCACTATACAATATGAAAAACAGCCCAAAACCATAAATAAAAGTTAGATTTATAAATTTAATGTCATTCCGATTATAGGAGTATTTGTTTTGATTCCAGTGGTAAGTATAGTGTGATATGTAATATTGATGGGTTTGAAAATGAAAGGAAAAATCAGTTTACTTAATGCTGTTGGGATTATGCAATTAAAAAAAAATTAAACGTAGGAGCATCTCTCATCAGTATATGATCATTGTACAATATATTGTCATGCTCCACCCTACAAATACTAAGGCTACTTTATACTTGTGCAAAGGTCTCAATCTCGGTTTATTCCCTGGGGCATTGACAAAATACTTGAATCAACCAAGTTGCTCAAATGCACCTCTTAACAGTTACAATCACTTGTCCACCACCTATTTGGTGAACAGTGTGTGCAAGTCAAAGTGTAACCGGTCCCAGGCTATAGCCGCTCTTGAGACAGCTACGCGGAAGTGTGCAAGAACAGTCAGCTACGACCAGTGGGTTTTTTTTTCCATACCTGTGAGGCAGTGTTTAGCTTCCACTTAGTGGCAATGCAGCGATCATGCACAATAACAGGATATTTTCTTAGGCAAGAATCCATTCTTGCATGTTAATGGCTAAGTGTTGTTGAAACTATTTTCAAACCTAATTAAAGAAGCATATTAAATGTGCTACAAGTTTTTAATGTATATATTACAATGTTTATCTTAATAGGACAGAAACTGTTTAGAAGATCTTCCAGGACTTCTGCCTCGGATATGGTCAGTGAAACTTCTTCAGTGGGACACATGGAAGAAATGGAAAAATCTCAAACCATTACGGAACCAACCAGACTTAAGTTTGAAAATGATGTCCACAAAAGCGCTCAGCTGAATGGTGATTTGGAGCTTCCGGGTCCAACACTGCCTGAAGGAAAACCTGATACAAATAGTATCAACGTACAAGAAGTTCACCAGACCCCTGTACCAACAGAAGCTGAGGATTTAGAGAAAGAAAATCTTAGATAAAGCAAAAAAAACCTTTTAGCAGTAAGACTTTGTACACAGGAAAAGCACATGTCTGATGTTTGGGATAACATGGAACCTTTACTAATGTGAATTGTGCCATGTGATAGTACAGTAAGGATACTACTGTTGTATGCCTTTAATTAGGATTTTGCACATTGCTGTGATATGACTAGGAATTTCAATTGTCGTATCGGTTTCCCACAGCAGATTGTAATTGAAAGTTTGATTTAAAAAGTTGATTGCAAATTGTCTCTAAAATGTTGATCCTAATTGGAATCTGTCATGTGGGCTGAATCTCAAAAGTGCAATTGTTCTGTTTTCTGTAGAGTGCGAAGAAAACTCAAGTTTCCTTCCTTACACTATCAGCCTGACTAACTACATTTGCAGTACAATTAAGTATGCTATCACCCCATGAATATGGGTTAATTTGTAGTTATACTTTTGTTTAAAATTAGTAAACTTTACTATTGCTGTCAATATTTAATTGGGTGGGGATCATTTTATTTTTGTTCATTTTGCACATTGGTGGTTTTGTCCTTTAATAATTAACTGTACCACCCACACTATATGTACATCTCTTAATTTAAAAAAGCTCAAACCCTGCTGCTTGAACATAATTTAAGCTTCAAGCAAAAAAACATAACTTTTAAATTCAGTGTTTGGATTTTTAGTTCAACAAAATCAAATAAAATTTGTTTCAGAAATGTGATTCTGGCTGATTACTAGAAAATATACTTTCAAAATGTAGAGACTTGACATGTATTTGAAACAGCCTTGGAGGAAGTGTATGATGCCAGGATGTGGTATCTTCAAGGTTTTGACTGGACTGAACATGGAGCAAGTAGAACAGGTGTTTATGTAGATGTTAGGGGAGTATTCCATTTTACTGCCTGTCCACCATGCAATTACTACCAACAGAATGCACACATTATCCAAAAGGCTGCATCACACAAGAAAATCGAAATAATTTATTTTAATTCTTATTCATTACATAATCAACAAATATACTGGTACTCTCACCAGGCTTAATGGCGTCAGTATAATAATCATCACTCCAAAAAATTTCCTTAAGCGAACTCCCATCTTCATCAAATGTGAGGCATACATAATATCTCCAATCCAGCATGGGTAACCTCATTCCACAACGACCTGCACAAGAAGCATTCTGTATACGGTGGTCCATAAATTAATGTACTTCCATCCAGTAAACTGGTTACATGATTTTTTGAAGCAACACTTGCATTGGACTGCCTTAAGCTTTTTTAATGCAAAAACAAGCCTCCTGTGATTAGAAGCAGTTAAAGCACTTGGGTGTTAGTGGCACTCTAATCCAAAAAAATTAGGCAGCACAGTCAATCCTCTCCCACAAACCAGCTGTAGTTTTTTTGTAGATCCTGGACCTGCCCTTAGGAAATAATGACGCCTCTGGATCGTCACTTAGAAATCGGAAAATAGATCTCATATGTTTAATAAAATGTGGGGGTTCAACAACTGGAGATGTTGAAAAATTCTGTAGAGATAGAAAGCATACAGCAATAAATATTGTATATATGGCCAAAGATGTGAAATTTCTAATAAAGTATCCAAATTCTGACCTTTAAGTAATTGCCAGTGGGCAACTGGCAAACATTTTTACAGCAAACTTCAAATGTTGTACCTGTAATATCACTTGATCAGTCTGCTGCAACCAGAACTGAGCGGCTGGAAATGGTGTCCACTGGTAAGGTTCAATCTGCAGCTGTTCCACTTTTGCATCATAAATTGACAACATCTTAGAAGACAAAAATGGATGACTTGGAAAAGAAATGTACTTTAGAGAAGTCAGCTCTATTTTTAGCACATCATCTTGGTGACTTACACAGGTCAACTTTAAATTGACTTTTAATTTTTGAGGTGATTTTGGAACTTACAGAACCCCCCATAAAAGTACGAGCAGAGCGGATAACCTCATCTGGACCTCTATCTGGGAAAGTTGCGTGAAAAATCTCTCCGGTTTTCACATTTACACCTGAAAGAAAATTAACCAAACCACAGCGAACTTGCTCTTTAAACAGCAAAAAAAGTTTAATGATTTCAGAAGCAAGAAAGCTAATTAATACCAAACCCAATATTTGCACTGAATGGAAATAAAGAGCAAGCACTGGCTATTTTTTTCCCTTTCCCAACCTAAAGATACCAGGACAAACTACATTACATTACACTTATTGCTACAAGATTAGCTAACTCAGTAAAGATCAAATCTAGCATCCTCTGGCTCTGTGTCACTCAGTACCACACTACAGTGAATTTACTGACTGAGCCATTGGGATAGCCCTTACAATAAAGGCAGTCATAACATTTAACAATTCTATTTTCACCACAATTATCTACTCACACAACTTTGTCAATGATTTTCAAATTTGTTTTCATATTCCACTGGAGGGTCAGAGCTGCAGATTCTTGATCAACGATTTAAAACAGAACGCGATCATTTCAAATATGTTTGTTTTTTAATGCTTCCCATAGCTGTATTGATGTGGCGCTCTCTTAACCAAACAAATTCTTGCTAAAACAAAATGATCACGTCTTTTCTTGTAACACTTGCTCGGCTCATGAGCTTCCAGGCTTCAGGTACTGTCAACCAGGGGTGCAATGGCAACACTACACTTGTCCTATGCTGCTTAATCTAGGAAAGCAAAACAACTATTCCCCCCTCCCCCTCAATCAGTATCTAGTGTTGGTAAGCATCAAGTGAGGACAAGATGAGACTGTGCCCTCTATGGCTAAAAAGCCTGGCAGCACTCAATCTAGACTTGTACAAGAGAATGGTTACTTGGGCAAGGTGTTAGAGGGCTTCTGCTGCCAATGGAATGATCTCACAGCACAAATCAGTTTGATCGGAAGAGGGGTGAAAAAATGAACTTGAGTGCAAGCCCAGAGCTCATGCCCACAATAGAAAACCTAATCTCCATACAGTAAGTTTGAAACACAAAGAAAAGATTTTGTAGTAGATGCTGAGGATACTTCACAACTTAAACTTGGGGAAAAATGAAATTGTGGGACAGGTTGGAGGAAAAAATTGCAACAAATACTCACCTATTCCATATATTACAGGCCAGTGAACACTTTTCTTTACTACATCATTAAGCTCTACAAAAGAACATTCATTTTTTTAAATATATAATTAATATAATGCCATGTCATTTGTTGTACAGATCATACAAGTGAGGCAGAAGTGAGAAATATTAGAAAGAAATAACCTGCATTTATATAGCGCCTTTAATGACCTCAGGACGCCACTAAACACTTTACAACCAATGAATAACTTCTGCAGTGTAGTTACTGTTTTAATGTAGGAAACACAGCCAATTTGCGCACTGCAAGGTCCCACAAACACCAATGTCAGCAATCTGCGATAGAATGAGTATTCTTTGTCTTTGCTCCTGGAAGTGACCCTAGGGCAGAATATTTAGCAAGAAATAGCACATAACAGAAGTGTGGAAAAGGAGGCACTGGGGTAGAAATTGGATAGCCTGCCGCCGCCGGCCAATGTGGCTGAGCAGCGCTCTAGAGGTCCCGCGCCAGCCGTTCATCGACTTTTCAATAGAAATACATTTTTCGCGCATGTGCGGTTAATGGGCCCATGCACCCAAAAAACATTACAGGGAATATTGCTGCCAGCAGGTGCAGGGAATGATCCCTGCATTGGAACAAATATTCCCAAATCTCAATTAAAACTGACACTGGCAGCAGTCCTCAGGAAGGTTAAAATAAAACAAGGTTACTAAAGTTACAAAGCATTGTGAAAACTATGTGCACACATAGCAACATCAGTGGCTTTGGTATTACTGTTGAGCACAACATAAAAGTTCTGTCTTGGTGCCTAGCAAGATAACATTGAAGAGGAACAGGATGGAACTGAAATACTACAGAATTAGAAAACAGGAAATAAAAAGGAGACCAATACATGGGTTTTGCTTAGACTGTCTTGGCTAGGTTCACTGAAACACGAACAGTATTTTGGAGATGGACAGATAAAAAACTAAAAGTAACAATATAAGTGAACTGATTTTAGAGAATTTTTTTTAAAAACTTATTCTGAGATAAGGGTGTCGCTTGCAATTGCGCATTGCTTGTTGCCTTTGAGAAGGTGGTGGTGAGCTGCCTTCTTGAACCACTGCAGTCTGTGGCGAAGGTACTCCCAGAATGAATTTAGGTAGCAAGTTACAGGATTTTGATCCAGGGATGAAGAAGGAACGGTGATATATGTCCAAGTCAGGATGGTGTGTCACTTGAAGGGGAACTTGGAAGTGATGGTATTACCATGCACCTGCTGCCCTTGTCCTTCTAGGCGGTGGAGGCCATGGGTTTAGGAGATGCTGCTGAAGGAGCCTTGGCGAGTTGCTGCAGTGCATCCTGCAGAAAGTACACATTTGAGCCACGGTACGCCGGTGGTGGAGGGAGTGAATGTTTAAGCTGGTGGATGGAGTGCCAATCAAGCGGACTGCTTTGTCCTGGGTGGTGTCGAGCTTCCTGACTGTTGTTGTACCCATCAAGGCAAGTGGAGAGTATTCCATAACACTCCTGACTTGTCCCTTGTGGTGAAGAGGCTTTGGGGAGTTGGGAGATGAGTCACTGGTCACAGAATACCCAGCCTCTGACCTGCTCTAGTAGTCAAGGCATTTATGTGGCTGATCCAGTTGTGTTCCTGGTCAATGGTGACCACCAGAATGTTGATGGTGGGGGATTCAGCGATGGTAATGTCATTGAATGTCATGGGGAGGTGGTTAGACTCTCTCTTGTTGGTGATGGCCATTGCCTGGCATTCATGTGACACAATTGTTACTCGTTACTTATCAGCCCAAGCCTGGATGTTGTCCAGGTTTTGCTGCATGCGGGCATGGACTGCTTTATTATCTGAGGAGTTGCGAATGTTGTACAATTATCTGCCCACATCTTACAGATCATTAGTAAAAGTGAAAAATTCAATTTTTTTCTTTAACAATAGACCTAAAACAAAGTTTAAATTTATAACAGTCATACAATAGAGGACAAGATATTAATCAAAACAAGGAGGAGACAAATAATTTAAAATCAGTCTGAGTAAGGGTTTCATAACATTTTTAAAAATGAATATATTCCACAGTAATCAAATTCCAGTTCATCATTCTTACTGCAAGGAAAAACAGTGAAAAGAGTTACAGTAAATATAAATTGATTTACCTGTTACACAGTATGTTTCCAAATGAATGTTCTCTGACTGACTGTTGAAAGTTTCTGCAAATGAATATAGCAGAAAACTATGATGATTATATACAGAATGCTTAGAGAGTGATGTCTTGGATGCAACTATTATGGTTTGCAGACCTCTAATTTATACCCAACAGAGCTCCGAAGGATGTCTAAAAACAGATCAGACAACCAGGTGACAAATTGCAGTATTAAGTTAGACCGACGCCACATAAGTCAGCTCAGTTCACAATGGAACTCACCATTAATAATGCTAAAGGCGGTTCAATGAGGTAGTACGAGTTACAGTTCACATCAGGGAGCAATTTCTGAACAGGACAGTGATATACGCTTCTAAAAACGTTAGAGATTCTCTGACAAATGAGTAATCAATGTGCTAGTGGTGTCACACAACTCACAGTGGCAATTAAAAGTTTAAAGAAGTTTCCCACTGTCGCAGCAAGTTTCTCTAGTGAATAGCTGAATCGTATAGACCAGAAAGCTGCCTTTAAGCAAAGTGCACAAATTCCAACTTCTTTCAAATAACTTCAGATAATTCACATATATGGCATATAGCATGTTCTGTCACATCTTTTTGCCTGATATCTGGGATACTCATCCAATCAAGAAATATTTCACCATCTCTGAAAATAATTTTCTCCACCCCATTCCCACCCGCACACTCTTTGGACAGCAGCCATACTGATTCCTTCTCAAGCTTCCATCTTCCTTTGGTTCTTTCCATCTACAGATGTTCCTATATGTTTATTTATTTTCCCTTCTCCCTGCCTCTCCGCTTCATTTATTTATTTACAACTGAGCTACTCCATTCTTCCCCCATGGAGTATCAACTCCCCCTGCTCCTGTCCTAAGTGCCAACTTCTCCCGCTCACCCCACTAATTCCAGCCTCTTCTTGCTCATCCTCACTGACGACTAGCTCCCGTTGTTCACCCCCCAACTCCCAGCTCCCCTCTGCTGAGTGCCAGCACCTGTGTAGCATTTTGGAACTTTTACATGTATGGCCTGGAAGGGATTTTGTTTTATGTAATGATATTACTATGAAGTTAGATTCAACTTACAATGGGTTAAGTCTCAGCGATACAATATTTTGGACAACATTCGGGGCCAGTCGACATGAAATCTAGATTACTGCCATAGCCATTTAGAAAACGAATTAAGAAACACTGGGTGGAGGCCTCGGTGATTGTCTCTCTTCAGGAAACTCATTAATGTTTCCAATCAGCCATCAGACTGTTCACTTGTGCGTTTTGCTGCAGCTTCTATGGGAAGTACTGCAGTCAAATATCTAAAATGGTCATATCGCTAAGAAAACATCTTTGGTCATCAACACAGATAATCTCCTTTGTTTCAGTCGATGTTGGTGGAATACACATTATGAGTTCATTAAAATCAGAAAATGTTCTGTCCACAGACTAAGGCAAGAGATAAATTGCTCCTTCTAAATCAGTCAGGGACAGAGACTCCAAAATGGCAGAGTGAACCCATACTGCTTGTAATTTAAATGCAATACCAGTTAGCTTAGGGTCAAGCTAACTTAAAAGTGAATTTTTACCTGGAATGGCAGGCAAGTCTGTTTTATTATTTTCCAAGAAGGAGGAGTGGTAGGAAATTTATGAATTTCACTGTCAAAACTGTATCCAGTTTACTAATTTATTTCATGTAAAGTAAACTAGTTTGTTAAGTTACAAGCATGCTTCATCTCGCTAGATAGAGTATCTTTTAAGAAATATGAACAGGAGTAGGCCATGTGGCCCCTCGAGCCTTAGTTTGCCTTTTGTAACAACAGGAGAACAGACTTGGTGGCACATGCAAGGTCACAGCATCCAGTACAAGCAACAAAGATTCTATGTTATGGACCCTGGGTCATTCTATTGTTTAACTAGATAGTGAGTGGGGAAGATGCACTTCAGATTGTAGGGGATGCCACATTCAGTGCCAACCACTGCACGAGTGTCGGCTGCTGTTGCTGTCTACTGCAGAACATCATCCAAGAAAAAAGAAACCAAAACAACCCCAACTACTAAACAACAATGTGCATTTATATAGTGCCTTCAATGTAGAAAAACGTCTCATGGCACTTCACAGGAGTGTTATCAGACAGAATTTGACACTGAGCCACATAAGGATATATTATGACAAAAGCTTGATCAAAGAGGTAGGCTTTAAGGGGCGTCTTAAAGGATGAGAGGGAGGTCGAGGCAGAGAGGTTTAGGGAGGGAATTCCAGCACTTTGGGCCTAAACAGCTGAAGGCACAGCCACCAATGGAGAGGCGAAGGAAATCAGGGATGCACAAGAGACTAGAATTGGAGGAATGCGGAGTTCTCAGAGGGTTGTAGGGCTAGAGGAGGTTACAGAGATCAGGAGGCACTTTAAAATCACACCATATTCCCTGAGGAAAGCCACAAGAGGAAAAAAGAAACTTGGGAAATGTATTTTCCCCAGAGATAGTGGTCTTATTGCAAAACAGAAAGATAACCACAAATAAAGAAAGCAAAAGAAACAAGATACAAAAAAAGCAGCATTTTTACAATAATTTCAATGATACTTTCATTTCTCTTTCTTGTTTTTCACCACAGACACTACAAGAGATACACTAGTATAATACAGGTAGACTACCCTTTATCCGGACTTCCGAAAACCGAAACCCTCTAAAAACCGAAGGTTTTTTCGTTCAGCGTAAGTTGTGCGTACGAACGAAAAAACCTTCGATTTTTAGAGGGTTCCAGTTTTGGAAGTTCGGATAAAGGGTAAGTCGTGCGCACGACCCCCCGCCGACCCCCCCGCCGGCCCCAACAACCGCCGACCCCCCCGCGGACCCCGCCGGCCCCGACAACCGCCGACCCCGCCAGCCCCGACAACCGCCGACCCCCCCGCGGACCCCGCCGGCCCCGACAACTGCCGACCCCGCCGGCCCCGACAACCGCCGACCCCCCCGCGGACCCCGCCGGCTCCCCCCCCCCCGCGTACCCCGCCGGCCCCGACCCCCGCCGACCGACTTACGCTGAGCGTCAGCGTAAGTCGTGCGCACGACCCCCCGCCGACCCCCCCGCGGACCCCCGCCGACCCACCTTCCGAAATCCGAAATTCTCCTTTATCCGAAACTCGGCTGGTCCCGAGGTTTTCGGATAAAGGATAGTCTACCTGTACATAAATTATGTGAAATTCCAAAATGTCTCAACAGTAAAATATGAGATTTAAACCTACTAAGAAGTTTAATAGTGAGCTTGTGTGACAGCGACCTTTCATCAATGAATCCTCCAACAAGGTGAACCTCATATCTAAAATACAAAATTACACCAAATTAACAAACGTTTTTGGAAGATGATGTTTATCTAGGTTGGAAAATCCTATGGATTAATGGAACATTAATGTTCTTTAAAACACACCATATTCCCTAAGGAAAGCCACAAGGGGAGAAAAGAATCTTGGGAATGTATTTTCTCCGATATAGTGGTATTATAAATAAACAGAACAGTAAAAATGTGGGTGAAACATATGGATATCTGCCAGTCCAGGTGATGTTCGGCCTTAGTCTTTAACTAGGGAAGTTCCAAGCAATCTAGACCCCTTCCAATCTAGACAATATGCTGAGACCTCCCTTTAACCATGTTCCTTTTCTTAAAAGGAGCTGAAATCTGCATAAGCTTCTGCCTCACAGTCCACCAGTGACTGTCTTAACAACTAAGGTACAATGCTGCTCACGCATGTACACTTCTACTAATCGACCCTGTACACCAATGTAGGATATTAGGATTTTTTTCTCTCTCCCACATGGCAGCTGTCTCTCATTCTGCCAGAACATTTCACACCTAATCTAGAGCCGTCTTTTGTCTCCACTAGTCCTATCACCATCTCGTCTCATTTTGAATACCTCTTAATGTCTCTTCACTTCTTTTGTTCTCTCCCAGCCCTGCCTTTCGATCTATTTCATTTCCTTTCCAGTTTTGAAAAAGGGTTAGACCCGAAACGTCGACTCTATTTTATCTCCACGGATGTTGCCTGGCCTGCTGAGATTTTCCAGCATTTTCTGTTGTTATTTAGGATATTAGTGTATGCCTGCCCCTGCCCCCATCGTGGAATTGCAATGTGCAATTCAATCTGATATGTATGTGTGGGAACTACTACTTTATACAGAATTACTCTGTGTTTTCAATAGTTTCAAGCTTAATAAAACAAATGTATAAAACTAGGTTAAAATTCAAATGAATCTTTTATTAGTCTCTTTAATATTTAAAAAATTGTATGATTTGCAAAATTGCTGTTCATCAATCTGACTCCTGGAAATTCTACTTATATTAAAAGAATATTATCCCAGGAGAGAGTCTGGGCAATGTTGTATTCACCACATCATGAAAGGGAATTTACAACAACCCTTAATTTATACTCACACTTGGCCTGGCTGCTGATTGGTAAAATCTTGTTTGGCTCAGAGCAATGCTGCTCTTTTGGCCAAGTTATTTAGGTTGCCCTACACTGTCACATTGGGGAGAGTGCATTACTATGTTTAGCAGCATTGCAATTACATTTAAAAAAAGAACATGTTTATAATGTTGCTGTAAATAATGGACACAGTAATTCTTCCTCCTGTATGAAGAGATTGAGTGCATCAATCAAGTCTCCACCCACTCATTATTAATAAAGCTTGTATTGTTTTATTTAGTATAACTCTCTTAACCAATACTAAGATTAAGAGTTTTACCAAGAGAGGGTAATTGAGAATGCTTGGATGAGGAAGTAAGTAATCTGACTTGATTCCAATCAAAAATATCAATCCAGAAGATTATAACTTCTGGACAATCCCACGTACGTGTCCTAATGTTCCTGTCTCTCATCACACCCTCAGTGGTTAAGATTACACCTCACACCCACCTCATGCAATTCAATAGGTGCAGGCTGGGTTCTATTGATTATTTCAGTTTGGATTATTTGAAGCCCTGTGTTATAGGTGCTCATCTACATCCAAATTTCTTAACCCACATCCCAAACTGGAATTTTCCACTTTTCCAACATGACTGCTCTTACTCCTAGACCATAATATACCAGCAGGTAGATTAAAAATTGAAAATTGTAACAACCAGTGCAAAGCTGATCACAATTATACAAAGCTCCCATTTCATAGCAGTCTATAGATCACCATTATTTATTGTTTAACGATCCATCTACAAGATGCACTGCAGCAACTTGCCAAGGCTTCTTCAGCAGCACCTCCCAAACCCGTGGCCTCTACCACCTAGAAGGACAAGGGCAGCAGGTACATGGGAACACCACCACCTAAAAGTTTCCCTCCAAGTCACACACCATCCAGACTTGGAAACATATTGCCATTCTTTCATCGTCGCTGGATCAAAATCCTGGAACTCCCTACCTAACAGCACTACCCTCCCTAACAGCACTATGGGAGTACCTTCACCACAGGGACAGCAGCGGTTCGAGAGTGCGGTTCACCACCACCTTCCCAAGGGCATTCAGGGATGGGCAATAAATATGCTGGCCTTGCCAGCGACACCCATATCCCAGGAACGAATTTAAAAAAAAATCCAGCTACCAGATTGGTTACTCCAGGTGTGCCCTTATATTAGTTTTTCATTGAGATCTTACCTTCCAAGATCACATCCTACTGACAAGGACTTCACAGCATTTAACATCATGGACACCGCCATTTCTGTAGCTGACCCATCATAGTGTCCCAAACTTGTAGCCCCACTCCCTAAAAATGAATCCAGATAATGTGTATAAGGCAAAGAACAGAATTTACAGTTTTAACTATCAGATATATGGGGTGAATGTAATAAAATTACCCAGATACGTAAATATACCTCAAGTAGAATTCTGAACTTAACAAAACAGAAGACTGAGAGGGAGGGGAAAAAATTCAACCAGGATTCCCATTCCCGAGAGCTATCCAGGAGGTGGGGGGTGAGTGTGTGTGTTGTAGCCAGAGAATTACCTGCAATGGCTTCTCTTCCCACTCCTGCACTGTTACCTCTGGTCAGGGAGTCCAGAACCAGGGGTCACAGTCTAAGGATAAGGGGTAAGCCATTTAGGACAGAAAGGAGGAGGAATTTCTTCACCCAGAGAGTGGTGAACCTGTGGAATTCTCTAACACAGAAGGCAGTTGAGGCCAATACATTAAATATATTCAAGAAGGAGTTGGATATATTTCTTAAGGCTAAAGGGATATAGAGAGAAGGCAGGAACAGGGTACTGAATTTGGATGATCAGCCATGATCGCATTGAATGCCGGAGCAGGCTCGAGGGGCCGAATGGCCTACTCCTGCTCCTATCTTCTATGTTTCTATGTGTCCCCTAAGGATCTATCCTTAGTTCCCTCCTATTTCTCATCTACATGCTGTCCCTTGGCGACATCATCCGAAAACACAGCGTCAGTTTCCACATGTACACTGACGACACCCAGCTCTACCTCACCGCCACCTCTCTCGACCCCTTCCATTGTCTCTAAATTGTCTGACTGCTTGTCATACTGGATGAGCAGAAATTTCCTCCAACTAAATATTGGGAAGACCGAAGCCATTGTCCCCGCCACAAACTCCATCCCTCTCCCTGGCAACTGTCTGAGGCTGAACCAGACTGTTAGCAACCTTGGCGTCATATTTGCCCGAGATGAGCTTCCGACCACATATCCGCGCCATCACTAAGACCGCCTATTTCCACCTCCGTAACATCGCCCGACTCTGCCTTTGCCTCAGCTCATCTGCTGCTGAAATCCTCATCTATACCTTTGTTACCTCTAGACTTGACTATTCCAACGCACTCCTGACCGGCCTCCCACATTCTACCCTCTGTAAACTTGAGGTCATCAAAAACTCTGCTGCCTGTGTCCTAACTCACACCAAGTCCTGTTCATCCATCACCCCTGTGCTCGCTGACTTAAATTGTCTCCTGATTAAGCAACGCCTCGATTTTAAAATTCTCATCCTTGCTTTCAAATCCCTCCATGGTCTCACCCCTCCCTATCTCTGTAATCTCCTCCAGCCCCAGAACCCTCCGTGATATCTGCGCTCCTCCAATTCTGGCCAGTTGACCATCCCAGATTTTAATCGCTTCACCATTGGTGGCCATGCCTTCAGCTGCCCGGGCCACAAGCTCTGGAATTCACTCCCCAAAGCTCTTTCCTTCTTTAAGATGCACGTTAAAACCTACCGCTTTCCACCCTAATATCACCTTATGTGGCTTGGTGTCAAATTTTGTTTTATATCGCTCCTGTGAAGCACCTTGGGATGTTTTACTTCGTTAAAGGCGCTATATAAATACAAGTTGGTGTGTGGGCGTGTGAGTGTATGTAGAGACGTTGAGCAAGGACAACATCAGAGTCAACTGGGATACCACCCGTAGTTGAACAACCTGTTCAGATTTTTCTTTATCCAGAGAGTGGTTAGAATGTGGAACTTGCTACCACAGGGAGTGGTTGAGGCGAACAGCATAGATGCATTTAAGGGGAAGCGAGATAAACACGCGAGGGAGAAAGGAATAGAAAGATATGCAAATAGGGTTAGATGAAGTAGGGTGGGAGGAGGTTTGTGTGGAGCATAAGGACGGACCAGTTGGGTTGAATGACCTGTTTCTGTGTTGTACATTCTATGTAATTCTACGTAGATTCACTGTCGAGTCTCATACGCAAGGAACGGCCATGGGGCAAAGCAGGGGAGAGCAACTAGTGTCTGTGCAGTTGTAGCACAGCAAAGAGTCTTCAGGAGGAGAAAGTGGGGGAAACACAGATTAAGTAGATTTCATACAATTTCATCATGAAAGTGGCTGTATTTTCTATGCCTGCACAATTTGAAAGACCATCTAAAAGTTACAGTAGTAGCTATTACACTAGAGCGCGCGCTCATCTAGATCCTGTCTGCAGAGGACAGCATGGATGTGGGATTGGAAGATGGAGGGAAAATGAAAGAGTAAATAAAAATGACTAAAGGAGTTATCCAATTTTTTTATGAAACCAACCTTTTTGCTTCACTTAATTTTAAAAAATCTCAGGCAAATCACACAATTATCAGTTTACATACAATTAGCCAAACAGTCCAATGCTGTACCAGAGTTCTGTGTGTTTTGTGATGCAGCACTCCACCACCTACAAGGCACAAGTAAGGAGTGTGATGGAATACTCTCCACTTACCTGGATGAGTGCAGCTTCAACAACACTCAAGAAGCTCAACACCATCCAGGACAAAGCAGCCCACTTGATCTGCACTCCATCCACAGCTTAAACATCCGATCCTTCACCGTTGTACCGTGCTGCAGTGTGTACTATTTATAGGATGCAATGCAGCAAGTAGCCAAGGCTTCTTTGGCAACACCTTCTAAACCTTTGGCCTCCACCACCTCCAAATTCTCCTCCAAGTCTTGGACATATATTGTCGTTCATTCATCATCACTGGATCAAAATCCTGCAACTCCCTACCTAGCAGCATTGTGGGAGCACCTTCAACACACGGACTGCAGCGGTCCAAGAAGGCCAACCACCCTTTCCTCAAGGGCAATTAGGGATGGGCACTAAATGCTGACCTTGCCAGCAACACCCATAACATGAGAATGATTTTTTTAAATCTAATTATTTGTCAAATTTAATCCCCAAATATATTACTTGCCCTGCTGATTAATGTTCAGTTTTAAAACTGCAGAATTTCAGAGGTTGGAAAGAATGTGACCATTTTGGGTAGTTACTAATTGAGACACCTATCCACACTGTTTTACACAATGAATCTTCTCACTATCAGAAACATATAAGTTTGTAGCTCATTTGCACCACTGTACAACACCCCTCATTACCTGTGTGTCGCAGAACTACCAGATGGCAAGTAGTTGCATCTTCTGTTCCAAGTATAGACACAGAACCTGTGGTTAAAAAGACATACAGAAAACATGAGTCAACATCTCTGCATTTTACAACAAATAAGTTTTCATCACCTCTGAATTCCCAACTCTGCTCCAAGGGCTCAATGTAAATTTTACTTTCCTTTGAATTGGAAGTAAATTGCCCAGGTTCCATCCTGGCCACAGAGTGTCACCAGGTTACGCTTCTCCCAATTCTTGTGTCACAACTCTGTATAAATAAAAGACACTAGACCTGTGTAGTAACAGAGCTGCTGGGAGAGAATCAGGATACCTGCAGCCCACAGCCAAATTAAAGTTCTTGGCTTGGCCTGCTTCACAGTAGACTGCTTGGCATAGTACACAGTGCTATTGTGCACTCATAAGTAGCTGAGTCTATTTTTTGCCATTTAAAAATTCAGAATTTGGTGACACGGTGGGTTAGAATTCAGTCCGTTCAGCATTGACCTTGAATCCAGTGGAACAAAAGTCTCACCTACTTGGCAAAAGTCCACAAAAATTGGTGGCTGGTACCCTTATCCCTAGAAAAACCTTTACTCTCTCCCATCATGGCAGTTCTCCCTGGTAGGGCCCCTATTTTCGCTCCCTCAAGTCCAAGAGGCGAAGACTTGAGCGGATCTGCCACACAACAGGACTAGCCATCCATTACCAGATCTGGCTGGACCACATCAAGTGCTCCTCTGCCAAACTCACCCATTTCAACAGAATCATCCTGGAGAGCAAAGATAACCACGTCTTCTTTTTTTCACAACCAACTGTCTCATTAAAACCTTCTCCCCTGCCCTCTCCACCTTCACCTCCAACAATAAGTGCGGGGAGCTCATGGACTTCTTTGTCACGAAGATTGAGATCAACCATTCAGCTGCCTCTGCTGCTTGCCCTCTTCCTCTTATCCATCAAGTCAAATCTTCCACAGGCTACCAATTGCACTAGCCCCGAATCCATGTCTTTCTCTAGTTTTTCTCCAATCTCCTATCATAAGAACACAAGAAATAGGAGTAGTGTGCCATACGGCCCCTTAAGCCTGCTCCGCCATTCAAAAAGATCATAGCTGATCTTCTACTACAACTCCACTTTCCCGCCTTATCCCATATCTCTTGATTGTTTGTCTTAGTGTCCAAAAATCTATCAGCCTTGAATATACTCAACAACTGAGCATTCAGAGCCCTCTGGGGTAGACAATTCTAGAGATTCACTGAATTGGAGGACCTACCAATGAATAAGTAGCATCTTTTCAAAGAAGATAAAGAAATCAATCTAACCTCTAACTGACCTCTCAGGATGTGCCTATCACAACAATCAGACCTTGTGATGGGACAGGATGTCAAACAGCTCCACCTTAGCAGAATACTGCATAACTTTCTAGTCATTATGAAACAGTTCCTCTAATTAATCAATACCATGTGACGCTACTAGTAAAAAAAAACAGAAGTTCAACGGATGAGCCAGTTACAAATTCAGATCTGACATTGACATCTATTCAGGTTCAGTGGAGTCAGTCACTCCCTGAAGCAGTCTGTTGCCTGCTTTTTTTTTTTACAGAAATTGACTCCCACTGCCCTATGGTACAGAAGTAGAGGAATGGATTCAAAGACAACATGGCTATTGCAGGTTTTGGATCAATAAACTAGGAAAAGTATGACGCACTTGCATTTATATAGTACCTGGTCTTGTCCCCGGGATGTCCCAAAGCACTTTACAATCTATCAATTTGTTTTAAAGTGCAGTCACTGTGCAGGTAAATGTAACAGCCAATCTGTGCTCAGCAAGGTGTTTCCTAAATTACAACAGTGACTACACGACCAAAAGTACTTCATTGGCTGTAAAGTGCTTTGAGACATCCTGAGGTCGTGAAAAGCGCTCTATAAACGCAAATTCGTTCTTTAAAAAGGTTACATTCGTTCTCGTTAGGAAAAGTGATCCACACTGTCTGTGTGGAGTTTGCACATTCTCCCTGTGTCTGCGTGGGTTTCCTCCGGGTGCTCCGGTTTCCTCCCACAGTCCAAAGATGTGCAGGTTAGGTTGATTTGGCTATGATAAATTGACCCTTCGTGTTAGGGGATTAAGTACGTGGGGTTACAGGGATAGGGTGGGATATGTGTCGGTGCAGGCTCGATGGGCCGAAATGGCCTCTATCTGCACTGTAGATTCTGTGATTCTGTGATTGATTCTGTGATAAGGTGGATGTAGAGAGAATAAAATCAGCAATGCGTATGACTACAAGCCAAAGAAGTCACAAGCAAAACTTCATTTAAGGAACAACTTTTTTTTAATGTTTGTAGATAGACATCCACCTCGTGCACTAAACTGACTCAATTATAGACTTTGGAAGGCAACTGGATCAACTCTATATTGTGCAGCGCAGCCAATGGAGAGAGACTGGTTTGGGATAGGAAAAAAATAATGAAATCAATTAGATCAGGTCCTTGAAGTGAAGCTGGGAGATGGGGCAACCTAGATGTCCGAACGGCCTTTTTTCATTCCTGTGGCTTTATCTTTGAAAATGTGAAATATAATGATGCTTACCAGCCTGAGGAGTTGTTGCTGCAAATTCTCTTTGCTGAATATATAGAAGACCTTTAGGGTCTATCTTGCCCGCTGGCTTGGATTTCAGAGCTTTTGCACCTTCCTGCATGAAATAACAGAATTAGGGTTTACTAATATGGATAATATATTTTACCTTCAGGTGAGGCAATGTGCATCCACTTCTGGTTACTCTGTCAAGAAGTTCACCTCACATGAAAAAAACAATCACAGAATAAGGAAGTTCTATGGTTTGGGTGTTCATGTTAGTATTTCCTGTTAGAATAATTAGCAATTATATCTTGCACTATCCTCCAAATTTGTTTTCCAAGTCATTACCAGAGAGGTTAACAAATTCAGCAAAGCTCCATCTTGGGTTATAAGGAGAATTTGACCCTTTCTACAGTATTTAGATTGATGACACTATTGAGCAGAGCTTACTTAAGTCTGTGCTTGTGCAGTGACAGACTCATACTAGGAATGATTGCTGTTTGATACTCATCATTGAACTAGTTATTCCAGATGTCTGAAATCTACCCACAATGCAAATTGAGTACACAAGTCAAAAATTTCACTTACATAAGTCTCCTAATTGTTCAGTAGGTAAACACACCACAAGGTGTGGAATGAGCTATACAGCCCAGACCTTTCCCAGATTTAATACCCACTCTATCCTGAGTGGCTGATTTCAACCCAGGTCAGCAATGGCGCACTATAATTGGCCCCTGGCTAGGAAGGAGAAAAAAGTCCGGATTCTCACTCTTCATCAAGATCTGAAATGGTTACATGCCTGTGATCATTTTGGCACAAAGTAATGCAGAATGCTGAAAACAGTAAATTGTTTGGCAAGACTGTATACATAGAATCACGGACCAGGTTGAAAATCTTCCTGATCACCATCAGAATGTTTATACAGCAGTATCTGAATTATAATTCAGAAAATAATAGAATATTCAGCCTCTGTTATACTCGAATACCCAACTCACTGAACTTATACTGACTCCACAATGATTTATATACATAGAGGTTACAACATGGAAACAGGGCATTAAGCCAAACCATTCCTTAGATCTAATGGATCTTCAGCAGAACTGTTCTATTTTAAAATACATTGAAATAAATAAGTTCCAACACAGAAACAGGCATTCAGCCCAACCAATCCATGTCAGAGTTTACCCTCCGTGCAAGAAAGTAGTTCTAATCACATTTAGCCATCTTGTTCCTGTAGCTCATCAACTCCTCATCCACCTATCCAATCTCATCTTAAATGCTGACATCGTTTCTTCCTTAATCACCGTCCTTGTAAGTGAATTCCACATCCTCACAACTCTGTGTAAAGAAGTTTCTCCTGCCCTCTGTTCTAAATCTAATGTAATCTTGTATCTGTGACCACTTGTTCTTCACCCAGCTACTGGAAACAATACTTCCATCTACTCTGTCCCATCTTTTCATAATTTTACACATTTCTATCATATAAGAAACACTTTTCCCAAGTCATTCTTTGAATTTGTATTTTCTCATATCAGGCAGCATTCTAGTCAATCTGTGTTGTACCCTTGCTAAAGCCTCAATATCCTTCCTATTACACAGTTACGAAGAATCATGTGTGTAGAAATTAAGATAATTTCTTTACAAATAAAGTTAAGCCATTGATTGCTCAAATATTCTGATCCACTCTCTGTTCAATTACCTAGAGCATGTTTACTTCCAATTCCTTCTCGATGGGCTTTCAGACTCCTCCTGCATAACTCTAGATACAAAAGGCATCAAGGGGTATCGGGAGAGAGCGGGAATATGGTATTGAGATAGAGGATCAGCCATGATCATACTGAATGGCCTACTCCTGCTCCTATTTTTCTATGTTCTATGTTTCTAAATGCAGATTTGACAAATCTGTTACTTTCAGCGAGACTTGCTCTATGTTTGTTACAGAGCAGAGATGTAACCAGTTTTTGTGACCCAATATAAAAAAAATCAGTTCTAACTTACTTCAGATTTGCAAACCCTCAGAGCTGTCGACATTAGAGAAATATCAGAAGTAATGTGAAGAGTAAAAATATAGATTGCAAATGCATTTAAACATGAGGAGCTGTGTTTTGACAGACATCCCTCAGAGGTCACTTTAATATCAAAATCAATCATTCTCACTCCAATAAGCAACACTTGCAAAATGGACCATGATAAATGAATGAAAAAGACTTATTCATCCTGCAAAACCTAGTCTCCCCATCACAACAACTTGTATTTATATAGCCTCTTCAACATAATAAAACGTCCCAAGGTGCTTCACAGGAGCATTATGAAACAAAATTTGACACTGAGCCACATAAGGAGATATTAGGGCAAATGACCAAAAGCTTGGTCAAAGAGGTCAATTTTAAGGAGCGTCTTAAAGGAGGAAAGAGAGGTAGAGAGGCGGAGAGGTTTAGGAAGCTAATTCCAGAGCTTAGGGCCTTGGTAGCCGAAGACACAGCCACCAATGTTGGAGCGATTGAAATCAGGGATGCTCAAGAGGCCAGAATTTGAGGAGCGCAGATATCTCGGTTGGCGGGGGGGGGGGAAAGAGGTTGTCGGGCTGGGGAGATTACAGAGATAGGGAGGGGCAAAGCCATGGTGGAATTTGAAAACAAGGATGAGAATTTTAAAATCGAGGCATTGCTTAACCAGGAGCCAATGCAAAGCGAGCACAGGGGTGAACAGGACTTGGTGCAAGTTAGGACACAGGCAGCAGAGTTTTGGATGACCTCAAGTATACGTAGGGTAGAATGTGGGAGGCTGGCCAGGAATGCGTTGGAATAGTTAAGTCTAGAGGTTCTTCACCCAACTACTGGAAACAGTATTTTTCAAAGGCATGGACGAGGGTTTCAGCAGCAGATGCAGTGAGGCAGGGACGGAGTCGAGCGATGTTCCGGAGGTGGAAATAGGCAGTCTTAGTGATGGCGTGGATATGTGGTTGGAAGCTCATCTCATCATTACAGCATCACAACAGTCTCTTAAATGGCTCCAAGGATTTTGCCTTCACTAACTTACGCAGAACTCCAATCTAAGTGTTGAATACTCTTTGCAGAGGTTCCTGAGATTAGGCATTTGCCTCTCACCAGTTTAAACCTATGCCACCTACTGGTGTGACTTAACTTGAAGTAGTGCTCTAGATATAGCATTTCTATACTTTTTCATATCTTATATACCTTTGCAGTCATTTCCTTTCAAGGATCAAGAGCTTATGTTTCTCTAGCGTTTGCTTATAGCTCAGATCTCTGACATTAGGGATCAGCAACATGGCTCTTCTCCATGCTAGCTCCAGGGCTTTAAAGCTTGCTTTCTGACCTGATGTGAAAAACAAGGATATGGTCTGCTCAGAGCACTATACAGCTCCCACATACAGCAAGAATAACTGCTAAAACTGTAAAAACAATGATTCGTCACAGTAAGACCAATGTGGCAACTAAACAAAGAACCGCTGAAACTATAAGACTAAGGTACTGTCGGAACATGCTGATGGGCCTTAATCTCAAGGACAGACACATGAGCAGAGTCTCATGGAGAAAAACTCATAAAAGTAGCAAATAGCATTTTCTTTATTTGGTAATAACTGAAGCTACCACTAAAGGTATAAAAAGGTTGACAAATTTGGAAATAGCGAGAGACCACAAGAAACATTTAAAGTAGTCATCAACGAGGAATTAACCCCTCAATCTCCCAGCAGTATTTGATCACCCTTGTGTCTGAGTTGTACTCCCAGATAAGGTCGCGTGGCATCTTTATCTGAAAAACCTGTGTGTCTTAATGTCAACAAGATGAATTATAAAGTCTTGGTTGATTCTTACCTTTCAAGCATACTAAAGGAAAAAAGAGATAAACCCTACAATACTGTGCTGATTTAGCAATATAATTCAGTACTTTAGTTACTTTGATTACTATTCCACAGGGATTTGACATAATAAGCACCCAGTTTACTACCACTCCCAAATGACTTCACTCTGAGGTAGTTCAACACTATTCGTAAGAGAGTATCACCCATTTTTTTCACCCAACATGCAGCATCTTACTGAAGGATTTTGGACTTTTTTTTGATATGGACATTTTGGTGCCTGCTCTCAAGAAAGTCTAAGTAAGGTCTTTGGAGCAGAAATTGTTGTCGCGAGCTGCTGTCCCAGGAACAAAATATAAAAACACAGGCTTACAATGATTTTTAGATCAAAAGAAGCAGTCAAAGAAATCACTGATTAAAAAATTAACCCCTTTATCTCCCGAAAGAGGAACTGATCGCTCCGAGTTTCAAGTTGCACTCCCCAGAATAAGGTTGTATGGCATCTTGTGTCTTAATGTCATTAAAATTCTTCAGAATTAGTAAAATAACTAGTGCCTTGCTTGATCCTTCATACCCTAAAGAGAAAAACCCTACATTACATTTATTCACAATTAATTTCTTCTGCCAGTGGTCCACCCACTCAGCCAATGAAGTACTTTTGAAGTGTAGTCATTGTTGTAATGTAGGAAACGCAGCAGCCAATTTGCGCACACAAGGTCCCACAAACAGCAATGTGATAATGACCAGATCATCTGTTTTTGTTACGTTGGTTGAGGGTTAAATATTGGCCAGGACACCAGGGATACACCCTTGCACTTCTTCAAAATAGTGCCATGGGATCTTTTATGTCCACCTGAGAGAGCAGACGGGGCTTCAGTTTAACGCCTCTTCCGAAAGACAGCACCTCCAACAGTGCAGCATTTCCTCAGTGCGGCACTGGAATATCAGCCTAGATTTTTGTGCTCAAGTCTCTGAAGTGGGACTTGAACCCACAACCTTCTGACTCAGAGGCGAGGGTGCTACCAACTGAGCCACAGCTGACACTATGGATCACTTTGGATTATAAATGATAAAATATTGGGGATGTGGAGGAAAGAAATTGCATTGATATAGTACGATAGCAAAATGGTCCATCTCTGACTCTTCCCTTCCTCGACTTCTCCGTCTCCATCTCTGGGGATAGGTTATCGACCAATATTCACTACAAGCCCACTGACTCCCACAGCTACCTGGACTACACTTCCTCCCACCCCGCTTCCTGTAAGGACTCTATTCCATTCTCCCAGTTTCTCCATCTCCGCCGTATCTGCTCCGACGATGCCACCTTCCACACCAGTGCTTCAGACGTGTCTTCCTTTTTCCGCAACCGAGGATTCCCCTCTACCGTGGGTGACACTGCCCTCGACCGTGTCAGTTCTATCTCCCGCACTTCTGCCCTCACCCCTGCCCCTCCCTCCCGGAACCACGATAGGGTTCCCCTTGTCCTCACCTTTCACCCCACCAGCCTCCACATTCAACGGATCATCCTCCGGCATTTCCGCTACCTCCAAAGTGATCCCACCACCAAACGTATCTTCCCCTCCCCTTTCAGCATTCCGTAGGGACCGCTCCCTCCGAGACACCCTAGTCCACTCCTCTATCACCCCAAACAGCCCTTCCCCTTCGTCTGGCACCTTCCCGTGCAAGCGGAGATGTAACACCTGCCCCTGTACCTCCCCCCTTCCCACTGTCCAGGGCCCCAAACACCCCTTCCAGGTGAAACAGCGATTTACTTGTACTTCTCGCAATCTAGTATACTGTATTCGCTGCTCACGATGCGGTCTCCTCTACATTGGGGAGACCAAACGCAGATTGGGTGACCGCTTTGCGGAACACCTCCGTTCAGTCCGTAAGGGTGACCCCGAGCTTCCGGTCGCCTGTCATTTTAATTCACCGCTCCATTCCCACTCGGACCTCACCGTCCTTGGCCTCTTGTATTGTTCCACGGAAACTCAACGTAAACTCGAGGAACAGCACCTCACCTTCCGATTAGGCACTCTGCAGCCTTCTGGACTCAATATCGAGTTCAACAATTTCAGATCATAACCTCGGCCCCTATTACACATTTTTTCTTGTAATTTTTCCACTCCTTTCCCCCCCCCCCCCCCTTTTCCTTTTGTTTCTCTCTCACACCTGGCAGCTATCTCTTGCCCTGCCAGTACACTTTACACCTAATCTCAGCCTATTACCATCTCGTCTAGCTCTTTCACTTCTTTTGTCCGATCGCAGCCCTGCCTTCGATCTATTTTCTTTTCTTTCCAGTTTTGAAGAAGGGTTCGACCCGAAACGTCAACTCAAATTTCTCTCCACGGATGTTGCCTGACCTGCTGAGTTTTTCCAGCATTTTCTGTTGTGATTTTGCATTGATATAGCGCTTGTCACGACCTCAGGACAGCCCAAAGCACTTTGCAGACAATTAAGTACTTTTTGAAATGTAGTCACTGTTGTAAAAGGGAGAGAAATGTCGCAGTCAATTTGCGCACAGCAAGATCCCACAAACAGCAATGAGATAAATGTCCAGATAATTTTTTTTTGGTGATGTTGGTTGTGGAATAAATATTGGTAATGTGACTAAACCTCCAGGAATACATCCAACCACAGTTGTTAAAGCTAGCCACCAACTGACAGTCTCTGCCTTTAGCCACTGGCTCTCGTCCTTTACCTATTTACCCATTTACCGTTGACGCAGCCCAGCACCAGACCCAGGCTGAACACGCTCCTCAATTATAACGTCCCAAACCTCCTCACCTTTAGCTGCGGATAACGTGCGATGAATTCTCCGGTGGACGAAGGCAGGTGTATTGGATGGTTATCAATGAGAAGCGGCATGGTATCCACAGCCGCAGCCCTTTCCACTGCTACCGGTCCTCCGACTCACCAGCAACGTCACACGCGCCGTAGCGCTCTCTGGGAATTGTAGTCACCTGACGCGTGGAATGCCGCCATTATCGGGGAGGCGGCAGCATTCGAAACTACAGCTCCCAGAATGCACCGCAGCCCGGCCCCAATTGCATTGCGCTGGGGAACAGAATTCGGCAACGGGTGGGTAGACAGACCCTTCAGCAATTAGTTTTTTACGGTTAGTCTGAGCCCGAGAGTTACATCCTGTGGCAATACGCAGATCTCTCTAGTGTAGGAAGTTCTTTTGACTTGAGTATTCCAACACTCCTGGCTGACCTCCCACTTTCTACCCTGGGTAAACTTGAGGTCATCCAAAACTCTGCTGCCCATGTCCTAACTGGCACCAGGTCCTGTTCAGCCATCACCCCTGTATACGCTGACCTACGTTGGCTCCCAGTTAAGCAACACCTCAATTTTAAAATTCAAATCCTTGTTTTCAAATCCCTCCATGGCCTCACCCCTCCCTCTCTAATCTCCTCCAGCTCTACAACCCTCCTCAAATTCTGCCCTCTTACACATGCCCAATTTTAATTACTCCACCACTGGTGGCCGTGCCATCAGCTACTAAGGCTAATCTTTGGTATTCCCTCCAGAAACATCCCCACCTCTCTTTCCTTCTATAAGATGCTCCTTAAAACCTACCCCTTTGGTCATCTGCCCTAATATCTCCTTTTGTTTTATAAAGTTCCTGGGAAGCACCTTGGGACGTTTTACTACATTAAAAACGCTATATAAGTTGTTTTTGTTGTTGACAAAAATGTGGAGTAGAAGTTTTAAGGTCATTTTCTAAAATCAAACCTAATAATAACATACTGTAAGAAATACACTAATCTTGGATTCAATTTTATCTTCAAATTGTAAATTGTGCAGTACCACAGGCAGTTTGAAGTCATATACATACAAGCATAACATTAATTTCTGAGTTCTGATGACAGGCCATCGACCTGAAACGTTAACTCTGTTTCTCTCTCCACCGATGCTGCTTGACCCGCTGAGTGTTTCCAGCATTTTCTGTTTTTATTATTTAATATTCATGCAATTGTTGTGAAGCACAAGACATGATTTTTTATATATTGAAAATAGTTCATTTTATAACTGATATTCAATCAAAAGACACTAGGAAAAGTAAGTGACTTTTGGATGCATAGTACCCAGACCATAATTTCCCCCTCCAATTCAGAAAAACTCCTCCCCAAATATCTACAACAGAAGTCTAAATAAATTGAAAAGAGAGGCCAGAACTGTATAGCTACCATACCAAATGACTTGACAAAGTGGAAAGATCTCCATCTCAATTCATCCAGCAAACATTTGTATGAAGTGCTACATCTAGACATTGAATGAGTACATCATATTTGGGAGACCAAAACCTGCAATGGGGGTTGTGTAGTTCTAGTGTAGCTTAATAAATAAATAAGCCTCAAGTAAGCCTAGAGATACAAGAATATTCATTTTTGACTGTAAAACTAACATTCAAAGTATTGTATTTAATCACAGGGATGCTTATTATTGGTTTGACAAACTCCATTTATAATCACTCCTCCATTATCATTCAATGGGGAAAAAGCTACTTCAAAAGTAGTAAATACAATAACACTTCATAATTAATACGTCCTGAGGATATGAAAGGCTTGATATCAATGCAAATTCATTCTTTAAGATTGCACTGAAAAGACAAAAGACTACACGACAATCTCCAGGAATCTGAAGTCAGCACTTCACCTAGAGACTGAGTGGTTACTGAGTGAAAGATGTCTGATTAATGAGTTAAACTTTGTAATAACCTAAAAGCTTACCAATGCTGTTGAACATCAACTTCTGACAAGTACATTCTGTAACCTTGGAACTAAATGTTACTGTTATAATGCTGTGATGTAACACTTAAACATCAATTTTATTCCAGTTCTGATGAAGGGTTCGACCCGAAACATTGACTGTTTCTTCTCTCCTCGATGCTGCCTGACCTGCTGAGTGTTTCCAGCACTTTCTGTTGTTATTTCAGATTTCCAGCATCCGCAGTATTAGGTCACCCAATCTGCATTTAGTCACCCCAATGTAGAAGAGACTGCATTGTGAGCAGCAAATGCAGTATACTAAATTGCAAGAAGTACAAGTAAATCACTATTTCACCTGGAAGGTGTTTAGGGTCCTGGACAGTGGTAAAAGGGCAGGTGTTACATCTCCTGCGCTTGCACGGGAAGATGCCGTGGGAAGAGGAAGGGCTGTTGGGGGTGATTGAGGAGTGGACCAGTGGTATCTCGGAGGGGAGGGGAGGGGAGGGGAATATGTGTTTAGTGGTGGGATCAGGCTGGAGGTGGCGGAGGATGATCCGTTGAATGTGGAGGCTGGTGGGGTGAAAGGTGAGGACAAGGGGAACCCTATTGTGGTTCTGGGAGGGAGGGGAAGGGGTGAGAGCAGAAGTGCAGGACATGGAACGGACACGGTCGAGGACCATATCAACCATGGTAGAGGGGAATCATCGGTTGAGGAAAATGACTTATCGAAAGCACTAGTATGGAAGGTAGCATTGTCAGAATAGATGCGACGGAGATGGATAAATGGAATAGAGTCTTTACAGGAAGCGGGGTACGAGGAACTGTAGTCCAGGTAGCTGTGGGAGTCAGTGGGCTTATAGTGGATGTTTGTCGTTAGCTTATCCCCAGAAATGGTGGCAGAGAAGTCGAGGAAGGGAAGGAAAGGGAGGAGTCGGAGATGGGCCATGTGAAGGTGAGGGAAGGGTGGAAATTAGAAGCAAAGTGAATGAAATTTTCTAGTTCAGAACGAGAGCATGAAAAGGCACCGCCGATACAGTCATCAATGTACCAAAAAACAAGGTGAGGGAGGGGACCGGAGTAGGGCTGGAACAAAGAATGTTCCACATATCCTACGATAACATAGGCATCAGCTAGTAGCTTGCAACTAGTACATTCTTTCACTAGAGCAATCTCAGTACTTGGCTAAACTTTAATAAAATATAAGCTTACACTAATTGCTTTAATGCTTGAAAATTAAGATTACTCTTTAAAACACGCACAGAGTACTCTCTTCAACTTGTACGAGTGCTGAACTGGTATAAAAGTATAAATAAAAGTAAATATATTCATTATCATCTTGTATCAATTACTTATCACAATTCCCAAAGCATACTAAACTCATCAAACAGTACAGCTTTAAATAATGACTCTACCTGTACCTTTCAGGACATGAAACTTATAAGTGAAGATTATATATAAAAGGTGGCTGGCTAAATTGGATGCAATACCATAAGTACACATTCAACCCCAAAACAAAATGGAGACAAACATTTGAGCAAAAGTACAAAAGACAGGATAATGTATATTGCAGAGACCGTGATTAAACTAATAATCAAATAGACATTTGTATTTAGTACAATGCAAAAACTTTATGAGATGATCTAGAAGTTAAATTAAACCATTGAAAACTGAAGAATTGTCACCAAATCAGTATCTGCACAGCATCTGTACAAGTTTTGCTTAAAAAAAATACATATTTCATTAACACACTTTGCAACAAGCACTCTAGAATATGGTTGAAAAGACATGCAAGCGACCAAGTACAGTTCCAATGCTGCAGCACAATTCTGCTCTAAACTTCAATGTAACCCATCTCTTCCCCTCCCCTTTACCAGGCACCAAACTGCACACCAAACGGCCTGCCATACACTGGTAACTTTATGGTAAAAGTAATTAACATGGGTGTAATTTGAAGCCAGGTAAATAAAAATCACTAAATTTTAAACCAGGCACCAAATGTTCTTCTACTTTCAGTCCCAGTATCTGCTATATTTAGGTCAGGACTACAAAAGAAAAACATTCCCCAGTACTTGTGACAGATTCAGAGGTAAAAAAAAAGAAAATTCTAGAAATGAACAGCATCTGAAAATTAGGCTCTGACAAACTGTTTCATCCCAGAAATTAACCAGTCTGTTTCAAATACTGATCAAGCTGTTCATTTTTAGCATTTTGTTCTCATCACAGATTTCCAGCATTCAGAGTTTTTCCTTTTTACCTGTAATGAAGATTCAGACTTTCATTGAGCTGCTTATTTTAAAAGAAAAGTAGCCAAAGCCAGTGTGACAATAACAGAAAACAGAAGGGGAACAAATGGGAGATTAGCATCAGTTGCCTGCATCAAATGTAAAAATATGCACCCTTCCCACAAAAACAAGTTGAAACATTACTTTAATAATCCAGACAGCTTAAGAAAAATGAGTGCTTGGGATTACAATTTCGGTACAACTGATTTGGAAACCGTGACCACTGGTTTCGTATGTGTTCTTGTCTTGGACTAGTAATTAAGACTTATTTTTTATTCCTGAAAGAAAATAAATTTGATCCCTCAACCAGGGGGATCAAACGAGTTTACAACCAAACCAAAGATAATTTAGGAAGCAATTGATGACAAATTGTTTAAAACAAAAGCATAGCAAATGTTAAGATTTACAAATTACTATATACACACAAATATACAAAAATATTTACAAAACAGCTGAAACAATTAGACAAAGGAGCTCAGCGAGTTGGAAGAAAAATAGAGTCCAGACAAAAGCCAACTTCAGTTTACAATGTTCCTGAACAGTCTCTGACGTAGGATTTTCTTCTCCATTTTAGCACATTATGGTGGTGGTGCCCACCATACGAATGGAAAGCAACTTTTTTTGAAGCTACATCTGAAAATTTGTACATTTATCTGATTTACAATTAAGTTCAAAAGTGATGAAGTGGAAACGTAATAGGTGGAGAGCCAACACTGCTAGTACTTTGCATGTGGGATTCAAAAGAGCTCGGCGCGATCCCAACAGGCTCATTTTGCAGTGACTCTCCTTTTAAGAAATCATCCTCTTCATCTTCAGCTGTATCCTAAAAAATGATGGTAGAAGGGACATTATGTATTTTAAAGTCAAACCAATACTACTCAGTTTCCTAGCAGTTACAGCAGTGGCTTACCAATCAAACACCACTGAGTTCAAGTCCAATGTTTCTTTTGCTCAGATCTGCCTGTCGTAATAGTCAGGAGCCTAGTCAGTCATCACGTGAAGAGAATTTTGGAATAGCTAAGTGTTTCACCTCAAGAACTACTTGTAGACTCATTGTGATCTCACAGTGGCATTGATGGTAGCTGATAAGTTAGTACAGGAAACTTTGGTTTATCCGGAGTTTGTATGTCCGGAAACCTCGATCTAACGGCAGAAATCAGCAGCCATTTTAGTTAGGTTTTTTTTCTTCTCCTAGCATTTTTTTTTATAAAAACAGTCAGGCTCTGGAAAGCCTCTGTAGCTTAGCAACAGCTTCAGAGATGCTTCCAAGGTACGGGCCGAGTGTTTACAAGCTGTTGCTAAGCAACAGTGTTTGTTGTCAGATACGGAGATGAAATCCTCCGTATCCTTCAACATTAGCGCTGGTCTATCCGGAAATTTTGATAGATCGGCAGCAGCTTGGTCCCGTCGGTGCTGGATATCGCGAAGTTTCCTGTAACCTGCCTTTCTAGCTAAAGGCAGCTCTAGCTGTAATGAAAGGTGTCTTTAGCAGTACCAAAATTTTCTTTAAAAAGCGCTAACCACTTTAGTGCTTGCCTATTGAGACTTTACATTGGGTTTTCCTCAGAAACTTAAACGGTAGTGACATATTTCTTTAAAATACTCCATCTCATTAAGTCACTATTGTAGACATTTAAGCACAAGAACCCTCAGCAATACACTGACACAGGCATTTCTACTCACCAGTAATGGATGTTTCTTTAACTGACCCTATGGGGGTATGGGGTGTTCAAAGGAACCCCTAACTGGAGGAGATGGTGGGTATGGAAAGTTATTTTCCTGGTTTCTCGCTCCTGGTGGTCAGGACTTGTTCCTACTGTACTTTACAAAGTAGTTCTTCTGTTTAGCCTTTGAAGTGCATTATTGGAGTATGTTATAGAATGTACAGTAACTAGTTGATCAAAACTTTTTTATTAGTACTTTAAACAAGTTAAAAATGCATATGGGTCAAAAGGAAGAGCAGGAGATTTGCTAACTAGATCACAAGCATAGTACAAACATGGCATGACCATTCAGGATTTTATAAATGGGATTGTTATTGATTTTTTACTATAATAACGTATCATCCAGTACTTGCAATATTTAATACTGAAAGTCTGACTGGAAATGTTATTAATTCTGGTGTTTTACTCTCTGCTGATTGTATTTTCTGGTGCTACAGATTAGAGATTACATCTATGAATAGAGCTCTAGCTGCGTGTTTTGCATAGTAACCAGCTGGAATAGCAGTCTTTTCATCGTCACTACTATTCAAATGGATGTTAACCTGCTTCACAAGTATTGCACGCTAGTTATGCAGGTCAGCCTTCCTTTGTCCACATGGGCAAATTGGTTATCGGAGAATTTCCCCATACAAAAATAGCAGCGGATTGCTATTTATCTATAAAAAAAAGGGCATATGAATCACTCTCAACAAGAGCAAGTCAAAGTTACCTGTGGTACCAAAAACAGGAAAATTTCACCAACTAATTTTTCCATTTGCTACATTGTGATAAAAAAATCCTGTTAGAATAACATGCAGTGCCCACCAGTTTAATGATTTTCTGTGGAACCTGAACGTCCTGCAGGCTCAAATCCTCCCAGACCCGATAAACACCATCAAACATTTTCTTAGATCTGTCAAAAAAACAAATTATGATCTATGCTCAAATAATCTCAACAAATCATTTAGTACTCAGTTATAACTCGCTCAAAAGGTTAACAGTGTACTCATTTCAGCAGCGCATATACTGCCAATATTGTCATAATGCATTACAAAATAATGCTGAGAATAGCTATACTGTTAGAGTTAAAACTTGTTGCACTCCAAAATCTGATTTTAAAAAAGTTTAACTGAAAACATAGTAGCGATGTAATAAGTGAAATCTAATAGATTATAGATTCAAAAAGAAAAATATCAAACAGAACAAGCTAGCTGTTCTTTACATAGAATATACAGAAACAGGCCATTCGGCCCAACTAGTCTGTGCTGGTATTTATACTGTAAGGGGTTAAAAGGATTTCTAGAATTAAAGTGAGTAGAAACAATGCTAGTAAGCCTGTCTCCTGTCCTTGCTTAGGAATATAGAACGGTAGATAAGACAGGACAAACAAGATTTTAATAGAATGAGGTAAGCACCTCATTACTAGAGTAGAAACAGATAAGTTAGCATGCTCATGCTGCAGAGATGGGTCTCTGTGAACCATTCAGCAACCTCTCTGATAAGAGGCAACAAATGAAGGTAGCCCCTCTAATAAATTATACACCAATCAATGATCATAGAAGGGTCGTGCATGAGGGGTGCATGCCCCGAGTTAGGTATAATTACTCATTGGAAGCATCCTTTCTCAGGCGGCTGAGACTGAGATTTTCCCCCTGCATATGCTTGAATAAAGATCGTGAAACTGATCCAAGGTGTCCGTCTGGTGAATTAGTGGTCGCTATAGGGCAAGCGTCGACCCCTTATTTCAGGGGGTTCGCTTGAGAGGAGGGATGACTTCTCTATTACCCCATCAATACAGGTAGACTACCCTTTATCCGGACTTCCGAAAACCAAAACCCTCTAAAAACCGAAGGTTTTTTCGTTCAGCGTAAGTCGTGCGTACGAACGAAAAAACCTTCGGTTTTTAGAGGGTTCCGGTTTCGGAAGTTCGGATAAAGGGTAAGTCGTGCGCACGACCCCCCGCCGACCCCCCCCCGCGGACCCCGCCGGCCCCGACAACCGCCGACCCCCCCGTGGACCCCGCCGGCCCCGACAACTGCCGACCCCTCCGCGGACCCCGCCGGCCCCGACAACCGCCGACCCCGCCAACCGCCGACCCCCCCGGCCCCGACAACCGCCGACCCCGCCAGCCCCGACCCCCCCGCGGACCCCGCCGGCCCCGACAACCGCCGACCCCCCCGCGGACCCAGCCGGCCCCGACAACCGCCGACCCCGCCAGCACCGACAACCGCCGACCCCCCCGCGGACCCCGCTGGCCCCGACAACCGCCGACCCCGCCGGCCCCGACAACCGCCGACCCCCCCGGCCCCGACAACCGCCGACCCCCCCCGCCGGCCCTGACAACCGCCGACCCCCCCCGCCGGTCCTGACAACCGCCGACCCCGCCGGCCCCGACAACCGCCGACCCCCCCGGCCCCGACAACCGCCGACCCCCCCCCCCGCCGGCCCCAACAACCGCCGACCCCGCCAGCCCCGACAACCGCCGACCCCCCCCGCGGACCCCGCCGGCCCCGACAACCGCCGATCCCCCCCGCCGACCCCCCCGCGGACCCCGACAACCGCCAACCCCCCCGCGGACCCCGCCGGCCCCGACAACCGCCAACCCCCCCGCCGACCCCGACTGACTTACGCTGAGCGTCAGCGTAAGTCGTGCGCACGACCCCACCGCGGACCCCCGCCGACCCACTTTCCGAAATCCGAAATTCTCCTTTATCCGAAACTCGGCTGGTCCCGAGGTTTTCGGATAAAGGATAGTCTACCTGTACTCCACACAAGTCTCCTCCCATTCGATCTACCTCATCTCAGCCTTTCAGCATAACTTCTTCGCTTTTCCCTCATGTACTTGTCTAGTTTCCTTTTGAAAGCATCTAAGATATTTGCCTCAACCACTTCCTATGGTAGCAAGTTCCATACTCTAACCACTCGGAGTAAAGAAATTGCCCCTTATTTCCCTATTGGATTTATATTTTCCTATTGGATTTAATATCAAACACTGCCATACACTAACCTTTTAAGAATATAAGGATCAAAGGGAAAGAAGCAATCAAGCGGATTAGTGCAAACCTGCACCAAGTCACCTCCAGTGCTGCTCCTAACAACTGGTATGAGCTGTCGATTGTTTCGTTCAATAATTGTGTAGCAGAAAACTAATTGATACTTTCTGTAAAAAGAAAAAAAAACACTTTAAAATTACTATAATTAGATCATGATGATCTCTACAAGTATGCCTATGTTTTTCTGCCTTTATGTACCTTTGTTGTTATTTAGTGTTTATCAGATTATAAAAGTCAAACTACTGCCTTGAGATATTTTTTATTACTAAAGCATGTTTCTGTAATCGTCAAGTTCCTCAAGAAATCTTCATCAAACAGTAATGCTTTTCATTTTACAACAGAAAAAACAAATTTTCAACAATGCATTAAGAATTATTGTTTATTAACAAAGAGAAGACACACCCATAAATTCATGGTTTTATCAAATGTCATCTCTGGTTTATATTTCTATAGTAAAAACCAAGTCACAATTAAATCTCATTCATCAATTACAACTAGATAAAATAAAAGAAACCATGGGCGGAACTTGAGGCTCCGTAACATCAGCAGGGGTTCACACAAAATGGGAAGCTTATTGGAAAATTGTGGGGGCATTGCCTGAGATTTTCCAACAACTGACATTAATAGAAGGAAAATTATGGGCAATGCACTCACAATTTTCTAATAAGGCTGCTACTGTACGAGACCCTGCCAGTGGTGCAGACCCTAGGACATTCCGTCTTGTGTGTAGATCTTTAAATGTACAACCCTGAAATTATAATTACCTTTAAAATGCTCCCATTATACACATTGCAAATTTAAATAGTGATAAACAAATCTAGTCTAGAAATTGGTTCAGAGTTTAATCATTCAAAGTGTTACATTAAAAGATGTTTTCAAGGCTTTTGACACTATTTTTAGAACTCTGCTGGAATATAGCATCAAGGATCCATATCTATAAATACTTTAACATACTTCAAGATTCAAATCATTCAAATATGAAGTGCAATGTCAAACAGTCTTTGTACTTGGGCCCAAGAATATGTATTATCAATATCCAATAATACTCACCTAGTAATAGCTGCAAACAAGTTGACGACAGAAGGTAAACAGACTTTTAGAGGGTTCAGCTGGCACATTACCATACGTTCAAAATTTAGACTTTGCAAGTATGTCAAACCTGTACAGCAAAGCAAATAATAAAACTAAATGTGAAGCAAATTCTACTTAATGTTTTTTGAAACTATTTAAAAATTCACTGTACATTGCTCCAACTTAAAAAGCCTTCAACAGAAACTAGAGTAAAAAGAAAACTCCTAAGTATATCTTTCAAAATCTATGTTTTTATTATTGTCATTCTTGGGTCTCTACCAAGGTCACACTACAGCCATCCACTGAGAGGTATGCAAGAAAAGCCTGTGCAGACTAACTCTCTGATCCCCCTGCCTTTCCTGCATTGGCTCTGCTGTATTCAATCCAGTATGCTACTCATCTATAGCAGAGCATTTTAGGGCATCAACAGACTTACCAGACCACCTACAGGAAACTTTGTTATATCCGGCACCGACGGGACCGAGCTGTTGCCGATCTATCAAAACTGCCGGACATACCAGCGTTAATGTTGAAGCATACGGAGGTTTTCATCTCCGTATCTGACAATAAACACTGTTGCTTAGCTTCTAAACAGTCGGCCGTACCTTAGAAGCGTCTCTCCGAAGCTGTTGCTAAGCTACAGAGACTTTGCAGAGCCTGACTGTTGGAAAAAAAAGCCACGAGAAGAAAAAAAACCTAACAAAACGGCTCCTGATTTCTGCCGGTAGATCGAGGTTTCCGGACATACAACCTCCGGATAAACCAAAGTTTCCTGGTAGTTAGTTTTTGATGTATTTCATATTTTTGTTATTATTCCTCAGTTCTTCTCCTGTATTTCCCCTATACCACAGCCATTTCCAGGCAAGACAATGGGCTGTAGACACTCACCAGGTTTCCACCAGTTCTACTCTATAGCCACCTGCTAAAAGAGCAGCAGCAAATTCTGATTTGGATTATTCCCTCCCTTACTGTCATGTGGTGTGAGGAAGAGGGGAAACAGAATGTCTGACCTTCATAAAGTAGCACTACTTTCACAGCAACATGACCGAGATTAACTGATAATCTGGGAACTTGCAAGTGCAAATCTGCATAATACCACTGTGGTGCACAGTGCTCTGCGATGTTGCAACATCCTGCCACTTCATTATACGAAACATCAAGCCTTATTTTCCATTTTGTGGAGTTTTGAAAAATGTATTTTAAAATTCCACGATAGCCTCCACTTTAAAAAGGTACCAAATTTAATATAAAACTTAGTTAATCACCTTTCCTCAGATTTCCATCCAGTAATTGCTTGTAACGGAATATGAAGATGTAAAACACAGCTTGGCAAGCAGAGTAGAATGATCCGTGGAGAGCCACATCACAGTAAGCTTTTGTTCCGGCATCCTGGCTGTCAATGTAGTGGTGTAACCAGGGAACCAGCAGATCCAAACAAGCCTTCACAGTGCTAGTCAAGGGAATGAAATCTTACTCAGTGAATTAGTTTATTATTGGCACATAAACAGGTTCTAAGAAGTCAATTCTTGGCCATTCACTCCATTTAATTCAAATGTACAGTTACCAATTATGTCACTTTCTAGTTTAGATATTAATCTTCCTTATCTCTGATTCATGTCCATTCTCTCCACTTATTCCAAGACATCCACGTGGTTGGGTACTGCTACAGAACTGCACTGGGGTCAGAATGCAATAGGATTGCTACACATCGCAGGAGGAACTTGAGGAAGGAAGGGAGAAAAACCTGACCACCGCAAATACAAATTACGGCAGTTATGGCTCAACAGGGCAGAGAAAGGGCACCTAGGTTCTCCGTCACAGCACTGGAGGCCTTAGTGCAGGGTGTTGAACCGAGAAGACAGGTCCTCTACCCAGGAGGCCCTCTCCCCGAGGAACTGGATCCAGTGCCGCGAGAAGTTTAATGACTTCACACGAATGGTCAAGGTCAGTGAATGCATCTTCAAATGCCATATCCCACCAACTGCACCACTAGCCTCTCACACTGCTCAATGCACCACACCATCGCTCACCTACCAGCAATCTCGATCAATCACGGCACATACCTTCACCTCACCCTCACACACCTGCCACTGCTGCAAGCCTCACACCTTGCACACACTGCCAGTTATTCAACCATGACAGGCACATCCCCAAACACATTCTACCACACTCACTGGCACACTCCTCTTTCTCTTGCAGGCCAAGGTGGTGCATAACAGGAGATAGCAGCAGCTAACTGGCGGGGGACAGTCACGGCTGCATATCCTGTCCCAGCTGGAGGAGACTGTGCTAGACATCATTGGAGGGGACATGGCAATCGGCGAGACTGAAACTATTGATGACTGTATGCTCATACCTAATCCTCCTTCTCAGATCCCACCTCCCCCTCATCCCACAATCTCTTCTCACTTACAAGCCGCTGATGGTGTAAGCATGCACATCTTATTTTCCTCCCTCCCTTCACCACAACCCTACTCTTGTGCCTTTCTCCTTTCAGATACCCAAGAACTTCAAACTTCCCAGTCAGTGCAGGAAGAACAAGAGGAGAGTGATGGAGAAGAAGAGACACCATCACTCGATCTGACACTCGCAGGTACCAGCTCAGAAATTGGCACTGCACATACTTCAGAGGGTACTATAGAGGTGGGATCTGCACATGGTGATTCACCGGGCACGAGTAGCCTGCAGCCGGGGCATGGGGAAAGGGTAGCGCAGGTGCTGCAGCCAGGGCATGGGGAAAGGGTAGCGCAGGTGCTGCAGCCGGGGCATGGGGAAAGGGTAGCGCAGGTGCAAGCTCCCCAGAGGGCGAGGTCGCACATGAGTTCTTCTGCAGAGGACTCAGATGAGGACTTCGATGGGCATGCACATAGAAATGCTTGGTGCATTGGCAGGCCTGCGAGAGAGCCTGTTGTCACTGTAAAGGAACATGGAGGAGTCCAACTCCGATATTGCACGGGCCTTTGCGCAGAGCTTGGAGCCCATGGTTTCCAGGATGGACGTGATGGGCAACTCCATTAAAGCACTTGTGGACTCAACTATGATACAGGGTCTGATGGGCGATGTCTCAGCTTCCATTGCAGCACATGCGGAAGCGGCCCAACATCCGAGAGCTGCAGTGGAAGCTCAGACTTCTGTCATGCAAGCTCCGACTGCTGCCATCATGGCTGCGTTTACCAGTGTGGAAAGGGGCTTGTAGGGTGTCACAGCGGTCCAGCAATCTGTCCTCTAACATTACTAGGACTGCTGAGGCACCGCCCCAGGGGAGTGCCAGTGGCTCCATGGAGCACGAACCTGCTGTCCTCTCTCAGGATGACAGCATTCGTACTTCCACCACTGCCACTCCGCCAGTGCCCTTGCTGTTGCCGATCAGCCAGCCAGCCAGCCCAGACTGCTGCCACCCATGCCAAAGTGGTGCAGTCTACAGCCGGGCCTTCTAGGCCCAGAGCTGCTCAAGGTTGTCCTGCAAGGCCATCTGCAGTCTCCCCCACTGAAAGTCAGCAGCCTTCCGCCCGCCATGCTGCAGCCACTGGGGTAGCACTGCGTAGGAGCACTAGGACAGGTAAAGGCACACGGAAGACAGGCACAAAGGGAATGCACAAGGGTGATTAGTTGACTTTGTTATGTAGTATTGGAATGATGCATTTATAAATTAGGTTCGGAATGTTTTGTGGTGGCTTTCATTTCATTTCAGCATTGTGGCCAAGAGGACGCTGTGATGTTCCGTGAAAGAGGAATGATAAGGTGGGGAAGTGTTGAGCAATGGGGGGATTTGGGGCATTATTCAGGGGAAGTGGAGTCAAATGATGCGCTCATGGACAGCCCGTCCAGAACGTGGACTTGCAGGTTGCCTCCTCCCACCCTCCTCATCCTGAGGTGGTCGTGGAACCCGTGGTGTCAAGGGCTGTGTCCTCATGATGGCCAATTTAATGAGGATGCAGCAGACCACCAGGAATTAAGATACCCACTCCGGTGATTACTGGAGGGCTCCTCCCAAGCGGTCAAGGCAGCGGAATCATTGTTTGAGCACCCTGATGGTCTGTTCAATGATGTTGCTCGTGGCATCATGGCTGTCATTATGAGTGCTGGCCACGAATGGTGGGGTTGCGGAAGGGTGTCATCAGCCAGGTGTAGAGCAGATAGCCCTTGTCGCCTAGCAGCCACCCTCAGGTTCGAAGTGGGACTGGAAGATTGCTGGCACAGCGGAGTGGCGCAGGATGAAGATTCATGACTGCTGCCAGGAAACCGGGCATTCATCATGATATACTGGGCGTGGTCGCACATCAACTGCACATTAAGTGAGTGGTACCCTTTGCGGTTACGGAACATCTCACCATTGAGATGCGGCGCCCGCAAAGCCACGTGTGTGCAGTCAATGGCGCCCTGCACCATGGAGAAGCTGGATATCGCACAGCCATCTGCGCGCTCCTCCTGCTTCTCTCTGTTTAGAGTAAGGCCTCCTGATGAGAGCCCTCCTCCTCCTCCCTCTGCGAGCAGCTTGTCTTCGTTGCTGCCTCTGCTCCATCTCCCAGTCATGCTGTAGCACAAGGGGGACTACAACTAGAGCCATGACTGGGAGCAAGTGGTGTACTCGGAGACCTTCCAGTACCAGCCAGCGCCTTCCCAATGTCCAGCAGCACTCCCTGCACACTTTTAAAATCTCTTACAGCAACCCAGTACTCCTACAAACTCTGCAAGGGCCAGTACAAAAGCAATAATCAACTTACCTACAAGTTGGGTATATGCCTTTAAGTGGGGGAGGGGTCCCTCGTGCAGCTTAGCACACGTTCACCTGTGCATGTTTAGGAGAGGGCGTTGAATGGAGCGGCGACATCGAAAATGGCAGGTCGTGCGTTTAATCAGCGTTACACGCTGACTAACGTGAAGATCTGCCTACTCTGCATACTGCCGGCGCCACACGTATCACCCGTGCTATCGCCCTCACCAAGATGAGGAACAGCGCAGGCCACACCGGAAGCCTTTTTTTAAATTTTTTTATAAACGGCCATAACTACCACGCTAAGGTGCTGAATGTTGCAGTCAAGATGTATAATAGTGTGTGTGGAAACTGTGCACCTTTACTGGAATAAGTCACCCCAGCAATATATTTTACACTGGTGCCTCATGATCCTAGTCAACCAATAGTACATAGGGTAACAAGTAGTGGTTTACCATGCGGTATTCATGTATAAAAGGATTCCTATGTTAGTGACGTTAGGGCAGTCAAAATATGATTTAAAATCTCTGCAGTCATCCAACAACAGTGCTCATTATCCAAAAGCCAGAATTTACATGCAAGATTAAAAATGAGTCAAATTATAATACAAAGCTATGGGACCTGCTGATTACTTACACCACAGGAATATAGGTTGCTCGGGCCAGAAAACTTCCAATGTAGCCTGCAGCTGCTTGTCTTATTACGGCAGGATTATTTGGATTCTGCATCATCTTCCAAAGGTATTGTAAAAAAGCCTCTGCCAGTCCCTAAAAAATTGCAGTGACAAAACTAACTGAATAAGCATTTTATTCACCAGAGCTATGTTCTGACTTAAACCATTCAAAGTTTTATCTATCTTTTAACACTGGTATTTGTAGGGCTGCTGCAATAAACTATGTTCATCTGTGGAGTGCATATGGTGAAAGTTGATGAATCGGGATTCCAATGTTAGATTGATATCCTGAACTTTCACAAGGCCCATTAGGGAGACATTTCTGCTTGGTAGCTTTACCTATAGGGATTCATTTTCCTCTGGAGATGAAACAAGGTGAGTAGGACTCATAACAGTGCAAATTGTACATGCTCCATTTTAAGTACTAAGTTGAATGGGGCAAATAGCCTTTTCTCTTTCCACAATAATGTTCTAATAATGTCAATCGTTCATTGTCATCTCCAATGGTAGATTCCTCATTTGTGACAAAACGTAATGCATTTTTGCCTGGGTTAGATCATCATTTTGAATTATGTATTGCCAAATACTTTGAATGACCTGCTGGATGGGCTCCCATCCAAGTACAATGGTAGTTATCATACCTGCATACCAAGAACTTCCAGAACTACACGCGTCTCTGGGCACAATACACACACAAGGTTAAAATTAGTTATTGCTAGCTGCTTACTGTAAGCTGGAGGAAATTTACATTACAGATCACCTAATATTCACACCACAGAAATATATGTAGTTCTGGAAGTCTTTGGTATGCAGGTATTATAACTACCATTGTACTTGGATGGGAGCCCATTTAGCAGGTCATTCAAAGTAATCGGCATAGATAAATGAAGATATCTGATTCAATTTAAAATCCGAGATGACTGACATCCTGGGGGAGTGGCTTAGAATGACGGGTGTGTCTGGAGTAAAGCTATGAATCAAGCCTCTAAGAAGAGCAAGACAAATGATTCTTTGTACGTCTCTTTGACAGACAGCTCTGTGGCCAGCAGCTTCCAAGTGTGGGTTTAAAGTAGGCTGTATCAGCTCACCAATCATGAAGAGACTAAGGTGATCTGGCTCTATGATAGCACTTCACCACTTAATAATTCAATGACTGTTTCAAAAGATAGCGCAAAAGAAGCATCTTTGTTGATTGTTAAAGATTATGACTACTGCAAGACTAGTATAAATATGCTTTTACCTATTTAACGATTAAATAAATGTGTTTGCTGGTTTATAGCCGGAGCCTCAGTCTGCTATGGTGTATATTCAACTGCATACTGAAGACAAGGTCATGTGGTGGCACATCGTATATTTCAATTAGCCAGAATACAAAAGTCCTCTGTTCAATCCTGGGACCTTGCTATATTTACATAGACACTAGGCAGATAAAAATACAATCTGGTTTGTAAGGGACGCAAGGTCCCTTACAAAATTAAGTATTTTCCTTGTACAATCTATATCATCCCTTAACTAACACACTGGCTATTACTCATTTTGTTTTGTTTTTTACAAAAATCATCAATCCATGAAAAAATCTGATACTCACCAACTTGAAACTGCAGATATAGAACATGAAGTACTGGACATAACAAGAAGCATGAGTGCGTAGGACCAGTTTATCAAACACTACTATCAAGTCACGGTACAAGTCTTTTGTCCTGGTCAGCTCCAACTCACCTACAGAAGAGATGATTTACACATTCAAGTAAACCAAATATTTACTGCAGAAATATATCCCAACACAGGCTCAGCATGTTACTATTTAAAGAAGATGTTTAACAACTTTGAATCTGGTGTCTTATTGAAGTATAATTCACTTGTATGCAATAGATGAACAAAAGGGGAAAAATATTGCATTATCTACCTTTGATATGGTCTTCCTCATTTTTGGAGCAGTTTGTCACTACGTATACATTCCCTCCCTCCTATCCCCACAGTTCTTACATAAGAACATAAGAAATAGGAGCAGGAGTAGGCCAATCGGCCCCTCGAGCCTGCTCCGCCATTCAATAAGATCATGGCTGATCTGATCCTAACCGCCAATCCACTATCACAGAACCATCTCCTGAATCTAACAGAATTAGACACACGAAATAGGAGCAGGATCAGGCTACACGGCCCCTGGACCCGCTCCGCTACCCACAGGGCCATGACCGATCCGAACCTAGACTCATGTCCAAATTCCTGCCCGCTCCCCGTAACCTTTAATTCCCTTTACTTCTAGGAAACTGTCTATTTCTGTTTTAAATTTATGTAATGATGTAGCTTCTACAGCTTTTTGGGGCAGCATATTCCATGGACCTACCACCCTCTGAGTGAAGTAGTTCCTCCTCATCTCAGTTTTGAAAGAGCAGCCCCTTATTCTAAGACTATGCCCCCTAGTTCTAGTTTCACCCATCATCGGGAACATCCTCCCCGCATCCACCCGATCCAACCCCTTCACAATCTTATATGTTTCAATAAGATCGCCTCTCATTCTTCTGAACTCCAATGAGTAGAGTCCCAATCTACTCAACCTCTCCTCATATGTCCATCCCCTCATCCCCGGGATTAACCGAGTGAACCTTCTTTGTACTGACTCGAGAGCAAGTATGTCCTTTCTTAAGTATGGACACCAAAACTGTATGCAGTATTCCAGGTGCGGTCTCACCAATACCTTGTACAACTGAAGTAATACCTCCCTATTTTTATATTCTATCCCCCTAGCAATGAAAGCCAATATTCCATTGGCCTTCTTAATCACTTGCTGCACCTGCATACTAACCTTTTGAGTTTCGTGCACCAGGACCCCCAGATCCCTTTGTACTTCAGTACTTTCCAGTTTCTTGCCATTAAGATAATAACTTGCTCTACGATTTTTCCTGCCAAAGTGCATAACCTCACACTTTCCAGTATTGTATTCCATCTGCCAAATCTCTGCCCACTTACTTAGCCTGTCTATGTCCCCTTGCAGGTTTTTTATGTCCTCCTCACTCACTACTTTCCCTCCCATCTTAGTATCATCTGCAAACTTTGATATGTTACACTCGGTCCCCTCCTCCAAATCGTTAATATAGATTGTAAAGAGTTGGGGACCCAGCACTGACCCCTGCGGAACACCACTAGTTACTGATTGCCAGTCTGAGAATGAACCATTTATCCCAACTCTCTGCCTTCTGTTAGATAGCCAATCCTCTATCCATGCCAGAATATTATCCCCAATCCCGTGATTTTTTAGCTTAAGCAATAATCTTTTGTGTGGCACCTTGTCAAATGCCTTTTGGAAGTCTAAATACACTACGTCCACTGGTTCCCCTTTATCCACCCTATATGTTACTTCCTCAAAGAACTCCAGCAAATTTGTCAAACATGACTTCCCCTTCATAAAACCATGCTGACTTTGTCCTATTAAATTATGATTATCCAAATGTCCTGTTACTGTCTCCTTAATAATGGACTCCAAAATTTTACCTACCACAGATGTTAGGCTAACCGGTCTATAGTTTCCAGCCTTCTGTCTACTGCCCTTTTTAAATAAGGGTGTTACATTAGCAGTTTTCCAGTCTGCCAGGACCTTTGCCAAGTCCAGGGAGTTTTGGAAAATTATCAATGCATCCACAATCCCTACCGCCACTTCCCTCAAGACCCTAGGATGTAAGCCATCAGGTCCAGGTGATTTATCCGCCTTGAGTCCCATTATTTTACCGAGTACCACTTCCTTAGTGATTTTGATCGTGTTTAGCTCCTCCCCCCCCCATAGCCCCCTGTTTGTCCAGTGTTGGGATATTCTTAGTGTCTTCTACTGTAAAGACTGATATAAAATATTCATTCAGTGTTTTTGCCATCTCCATATTTCCCACCATTAATTTCCCGGTCTCATCCTCTAAGGGACCAACATTTACTTTAGCCACCCTTTTTCTTTTTATATAACTATAAAAACTCTTACTATCTGTTTTTATATTTTTTGCTAATTTGCTTTCATAATCTATCTTCCCTTTCTTAATCAATCTTTTTGTTATTTTTTGCTGTCTTTTAAAGTTTTCCCAATCCTCTATCCTCCCACTAGATTTGGCTACCTTATATGCCCTTGTTTTTAGTCGAATACTATCCTTAATTTCTTTACTTAGCCACGGATGGCTGTCTTTTCTTTTACACCCTTTTCTTCTCAGTGGAATATTTTTTTTTTGGAAGTTGTAAAATAACTCCTTAAATGTACACCACTGATCATGTATCGTCTTACCCTTTAATCTATTTTCCCAATCCACTCTACTCAATTCCACTCTCATACCTTCATAGTCTCCTTTATTCAAGCTTAGCACGCTTGTTTGAGATCCAACCTTCTCACCCTCTAATTGAATATCTCACCTGGTGAGGTTGGACTCTTCTTTTACACACACATTTGCTCTGTTCTATCAACATGTGTTTCCACAATGAGGCCTTACATACAGCCCAGCTAGGGACTTGGCTGGGATAATATGAGGATTTAGCCTTAACGTTTGTTGACATAACAGACACTGTGCTGCAAAAAGGAAATTCAGTGCGAGGCTTTTGATATATTTTGAAAATGTGAAAAGGTGCTATATAAATACAACCTCTTTTTTCTCCACCAGTCTACTTCCTCACATTTGAAATCATTTTTATGCGTGAGATAAACAAATGAGCTGTTAGTGATTCTCTATTCCAATTTTTCCTCCCTCCTCCCCACAACAGTACAACCAAGATTAAGAACTCAGAAGGACCAAGATAGACAATGCTCCAAAGTAAAACACCACTGCACCAATAACTTTAAAAATAATTTGGTTTAAAATCCCATGATTAAAATGCTCCTTTGGCAGACCCTGTAAAACATTGACTCCCATCCTCAATAAAAGCATCCATCATTTTTTGAATAGCGCTAACACAAATGTCAATTGACCCTTTTTAAAATTTAGATTTAAAGTGTACATAAGAAATAGGTGCTGGAGTAGGCCACTTGGCCCTTCGACAAGATCATGGCTGATCTTCTACCTCAACTCAATCTTCCCGCACTATTCCCATATCCCTTAATTCCCCAAAATTTCTCGACCTCGGTCTTGAATATACTCAATGACTGAGCATCCACAGCTCTCTGGGGTAGAAAATTCCAAAGATTCACAACCCTTTGAGTGAAAACATTTCTCATCTCAGTCCGAAATGGCCGACCCCTTATTCTGTGACTGTGACCCCGTATTCTAGACTCCCCAGCCAGGGGAAACATTTTCCCAGCATTAACCCTGTCAAGCCCCTTAAGAATGTTATGTTTCAATTAGATCGCCTCTCATTCTTTTAAACTCGAAGGAATATAGGCCTAGTCAACTCAATCTCTCCTCATTAGGCAATCCCCTCATCCCTGGAACCAGTCTAGTGAACCTTTGCTGCACTCCCTCTAAGGCAAGTATATATTTCCTTAGGTACTCCAAGTGTGGCCTCACCAATGCCCTGTATAATTGTAGCAAGACTTCTTTACTCTTATACTCTAATCCCTTTGTAACAAAAGCTAACATACCATTTGCTTTCCCAATTGCTTGCTGTACCTGCATGTTAACTTTCTGTGATTCATGTACAAGGACACCCAGGTCCCTCTGAGTGCAAACATTTCCCAGTCGCTCACCATTAAAAAAATATTCTGCTTTTTTGTTTTTCCTACCAAAGTGGATAACTTCACACTTCCCCACATTGTATTCCATTTGTCATGGTCTTGCCCAGTCAACCCTGTCTATATCTCTTTGCAGCCTCTTTGCGTCCTCCTCACAGCTTACTTTCCCTTTCCCACCGAACTTTGTATCATCAGCAAACTTTGATACGTTATGTAAATGTAGCGAGTCAGTAGACGGTAAGAGCTACATAGATAATATTTTCCCTTTACCAAATTCAGTAACTGTTCAAAACTGAACAAATTTTATGCTCGCGATTATAAATAACTCCTTGGTCAGGCATCAGTCCCCTCACCTTCAAAACCACTGATCACACTCTCCTCAAAAAAATTACCTTGATCCTGTCCTTTCCAACTACTGTACCATCCCATAATCAATTCCTTTTCTTCTCCAATGTCCTTGAATGTGTTGTCAGCATCGAACCTTGTGCACAGGTCTCCTAAAATTTTTTCCCCAAATCCCTTCTATCCAGTTTCCACCTGCCCACAGCACCAAGACAGCCTTAGTCAAATACATTAACATCCTCTGCAAATGCAAATATGATGTATTATCCCTCCTTGTTCTCCTCAGCCTCACCACACCTTGCAACACGGTTGACCACTCCATTCTCTCCCACGTTCTCTCCTTTGTGGGCCAACTCTTGGGACTATCTCACTTGGTTCTATTACTACTCGTCACCTCCAGAATATCCCTAGGTTCAATCCTTCACCCCTTCCTTTTCCTTTTCCATTCTGCCCCTCAGAGACATTATCCACAGGCATGGGGTCACTTTCCATATTTATACTAATGACACCTATCTCTACTTCATCACCAGCCTTGATTCCATCATCAGTTCTGTCTCATCAGACTGCCTATCTAAAATCAAGTCATGGATCAACTGGAACTTTCTCCAACTGAACATTAGGAAATCCAAAGCCATCGGTGATTTAGGGATCTAGAATGAGGTTTTTTTTTTTTTTTTTATATACAGAGGGTTGTGAAGTTATGGAATGCACTTGTTTCCACGTACTGTGTAATTCTATGTACTGAGCTCCCACCAAAAACCCTGCACCGTGACCCCCAACTCCATCCCTCTCCCCAGCAGCTTGCTCAGGTTGAACCAGATGGCACGCAACCATCAGAATCCTATTAGGCCCCAAGTTGAACTTCAAACTCTACATCCTATCCATCAAGACCACTTACTTTTATCTCTGCAATATTGTCCACCTCTGTCCCTAACTCACCTCACCACCACTAAAATCATTATCTAAGCTTTGTTACCTCAAGCATCAACTTCTCCAAACGACCCCCCGAGCCCCAACTTAAACTCCAACCTGTACATCCTCACCTGTATTAAGAACTGCTTGTCCATCACCATTGACTTCCTGTCCCTAAACATAATGTAAACAAAACCCTAGTCCTTGTGTACAAATCTCTCCAAGGCCTTTCCTCACTCTATCCCTGCAACCTCCTACAATCCTCTGACTCTGCCCCCTGCAAGTTTCTCACTTGGTGGGAGCAGTTTTAGTCTTAACTTCTGGAATTCCCTCCCTAAATCTTTTTGCCTTGATACTTCTCTTTTTGACCATGCATTTGGTCAATTCTAATTCTTCTAGTACTGCACATTGTGAAACACTTTGGGATATTTTATTACTTTAAAAGGCACTATACAATTGCAAGTTATTATTGTTAGTACCATTGACATAACAAACGTCCTTTATGTAAGCCAGCAAAACAGACATCAGAATATCCAATCGTTCAGCCACTGGATGGGCCATCACATCATTATTTGGCAGTACCAAATTGACTTTCTGCGTCTCTTCATCCTCATCCTGTACAGAGGGAAGAGACAAATATCAGCAGGCCAAGAGGAAGAATAAACAATATTTTTTGCATTTTTACTTCCCCGCCCGCCCAAAGTGTTATAATTTTCATGGGAACCATTCTTCTCGTGACGTCAGGTAGTAGCCGGCATGCAAAGATGGTTTTCATCACTTTTACACAACTGGGTCTGCCAACCCAATGGTAGGGATGGGAGATAAAATTCTCATCCTTGTTTTCAAATCTCTCCATGGCCTTGCCCTTCCCTTTCTCTGTAACCTCCTCCAGCCCCACAACCCTCCGAGATATCTGCGCTCCTCTAATTCTGCCTTCTTGAGCATCCCCGACTTTAACTGCTCCATCATTGATGGCTGTGCCTTCAGCTGCCAAGGCCCTAAAGCTCTGGAATTCCCACCCTAAACCTCTCAGCTTCTCTTTCCTCCTTTAAGATGCTCCTTAAAACCCATTCTTTAGGTCATCTGCCCTAATATCTCCTTATGTGACTCGGTGTCAAATTTTGTTTTATAATCGCTCCTGTGAAGTGCTTTGGGACGTTTTACTACGTTAAAGGTGCTCTATAAATACAAGCTGTTGTTGTTATATTCTTTTAGACCTATTTACTGTAAAGTTTCCAGATCACGGGGAAGTTCCAAATCAGACTGTGGTATTGTACACACCCAATCTTAAAATCCACCATACTAACAAATGTAGAAAGATAGCTATCCCAACTTGCTGCTCATATTTCAAAGGCTTACCAGATGCTAAATTTGCACCATTAAATTAGCATTTCAAAATTGCTCACCATTACCTCTAACAGAATTTAACAAAACTTTTGATATCCCCTAGTCAATGTAAAAGTATAGGGCGGTAGCAATATGAAAGTGAATGAGGAAATGTACTTTATGCATTTCCCAGACTAATAACAGTGGGAGAAAGTAGGTTATTTGCAAGGACTGTAGTATGCAAGCTACAGGGAACCTGGGTCTATGTAGGTATATTTACATTCATGACAGAGGTGAGGCACTTCCCAGAATGTCTTAATTTCTTCCATTCAAATTACATAAAACTTTCAATTTAAATTGATCGACCGAATAAAAAGTTCGCAGAAAGTGCAAGGGCTGAAACATTTTTCAAAATATTTACCATATCAAAGAGGCCTTCCTCTGCGCATGTAGACAATCCATTGTTAGCCTCAGCAGCAGTTTCTTCCGCATCTTCAATGTCGTTACGCGAGGCATTCACCTGAGGAATAATGGAGCCAATATTATACCTTCCAACAATCCAAGAAATATTTGGTACTGAATAAATCTAAGTTTTAGGCTGCATTGGTATGTAATTCAACATATCCTTTAGGGCCTGCCCAATGTCTCCATACTACCAATTTCTTTTGGCTGCAATTTGCTTTTTCTCCAGTGTAAATTAAGTCATGGCTATCAGACAAATATTGCATTGCAAAAGAATGTACAACACTGAGTTAATTTAAGTGTATCTTCCAGTGAATAAAATGCAGAGGACCTCTGCCAATGGAAACATTAATATTTGCAGTACCAGTCTTCACTGGGATAGTGGTAATTGTACATTCGCCCTGGAGTAAGCATGACATACAAATATTACACTCTTTTTGCTTTAGCTTCATTTGGTCATTTTATGAATGCATTAATAGTGATTTTCAAATGTTACAACTACTGATTACATTCATTACAAGTACCGACGCACTCCTCAGAGAGCCCTCCCTTCAAATATTGACACATTCCCCGTCCTAACTTCCTCCGTGATGCAAGTCTCAATAGGGCAGTAATTCTATTCATTTGGGGTGCGATCTTGCTGCCCTGGAAATTCTGACATGACACGTCATAGGCGCGACACCATTGCTGTGCCCCTGTAACACAGCACACAATTGCAGGCGCAAAACCACAGGAAGCTGTCCTGTCTATTTTTGGTTTCTTTGCATTGCACTATTGTACCATCATTGTTTCTTAAATTTGGACCAAAAAAAAGGAAATAAACTAAATTTTTGAACCCCTTCCTCTCAAGACAGTTTGCCTGAAAATAACCAGCAATTCCTTGTAGGCATGGGCATTCCCTTTGTCCTCAAGGAGACAGAGGGACAAGACTAAGAGGACTTTTTCAGCCAGGAATATAAGCAGATACATTTGCAAACGAAGTGGGCTCTAGCAGATCCACTCCTACCAAAGGAGCTGAATGTACTGACCATGCCACAACTATGATGGACATATCAGAGGAGATGTATCTCTGCTGCTTATGATTCAGAGGGAAGGCAGTCACAGAACTTTGCCATCTCCTGCAGTGGGACCTTCAAAACTCTTCGACAACTGGCAAGGCTCAGCTCATGAAGTGAACGTCACAACTGCCTCTCACGTAGACGTGAAAGATCCCATCGCACTGTGTAAAGAGCAGGGGAGTTCTCCTGGCATCCTGGCCAACATTTATCCCTCAACCAACATTAAAACAGACTACCTGGTTATTTATCATTGCTGTGTTTGAGTCCTACTGTACGCAAGTTGGCTGCTGCAAATTTCCTACATTACAACCATGACTACACTTCAAAAGTACTTCATTGGCTGTGAAGCACATTGGGACATCCTGAGGTCATGAAAGGTGCTATATAAATTTTAAAAAATTCTTTTCTTTTCAGAAGGAATGTATTGAAATTACAGTGTTAACCAATTTGATGATTTAAAAGAGACAAAGGGGGAGAAATTGGGCACCACAGCGCCCCATTAGCACCTCTGGGGGGCGCTAAGCACTTACCGACCAGGCAGAGCCAGAAGATTGACTCCTGCTATATTCGGCGGGAGGTTTGCGGCGGCGGTATGGCGTTGCGCCACGATCTCCTTCACCTGGAGATCATGACATCATCGCCGTGCGCATCGCCCCGGACCTGAACTTCAGTTCCGCGCCCTGCAGGATGACACCGACAGCTGCAGAAAGCGTTGAGCAGGAGGCCGGGCGCTTCGGGGGCGAAAGTTAGAGGGGATGTTGACAAGCTAAGTACCTACATTTCTGAAATAGTTTTGGTCAATTTGTTTTGCTTCTCCTGGGCCGTGATCGATCAGCCCGGCACTCTGCTGGAGTGCATGGGGCAGATCAAGCCAGATCGCGGCCACCGTCAGGGACCAGCTAACTGGTCCCAATGCAGAGCCTGCAGCGATGGTTCTTCCATTTAAGGGAGGGAAGGAGCCTCGGAATGCTGCACAGGACATTGTGCAGTACTGCACCTCTACCGCCCCGCCTACATCCTTTAGCGCTCCAGGAAGGAAGTAGAGTGCTTGATTTAGCGCTCCACTTCTTTCCTGGAGCACTAAACCCAATTTTGGGAAAGCTGGAAAACCATTAGCGCCTGGCGCTAAGTTTCCCAGCTTTCAAAGATTACTACTCCCAAATGGGGCAATAATTAATTTCACCCCCTTATACTATAAATAGTGCACAGCTAAGGTGTTCAACATTTTCCACCAACAGGATTTATTTTTTCAGCAACATTTTAACTCTCTTAGGACAAAATGTCACATAAGGAGAGAAAATGCTGCTTTTAAAAAATAAAAAAATAAATAAGATAATTTTTTTCAAATACAGTACATTGTTCTAGCAGTGTCCAAAAAATGTTAGTCATTTTAATGAAAGCATGAAGTTCATTTGCAACCCCAACAAATAGATCACTTCAGAATTTCATTTCAAGTTTGAGTACTTACATCCAGTTTTAGAAATTTTTCCACTACGAGTTCCAAAATCTCTAAGCGCAGCACTGGCAAATACACAGTGATCCTCAATAAATTGTGCACATAACATTCCTGACAAATAAAATCAGAAAAAAATACTAATTTTTGGTTCATTTACTTCATGTCACACAAATTAGTTTGTCAACAGCACAGTAAAGGAATTCTCAACTAATTTCAACTATATTTTTTCAAAATAAACATTTAATGGCAATTTGTCTAGCTAACAAAAGCCCCAAAAATTAAGTTAATTGGTCTATTGTGACAATTTTGGCCATCTTCTACAGACAAGGAAGCATTCAGAAGAACGTCGATGTCATAGTAAAAAGAGCATGACTGTGTGGAGGAGAATGCAGCCCAGTATCATACCCATAATCAACAGGCTTCATGGCAATTTTTATTCTAATTATATCTATTGAAATGTTAAATCAACTAATTAGCACTGTGCATGCCAAAACAAAACACAAAGATATTTAACACCAAAGTTACATTTTGCTGGTACTATAATCTTTCAGTATGCTTATTAACATAAAAGACTGTAGTGTCCAAGCAGCAGCAATCAGGTGTGCAGTAATTCCAAGATTGCTCCAATTGCTCATGGATGTCCAGTGATCACCAGTCAAAGCAATAACTGCCACAATCTTCAATAGCAGTGACTCTGTAGTCCTTTTCCCCTGGTTATATAGATTGTCTATTTGTGATGCAGTGGTTTCTCTGGAAGGCAAGGTGTACGACTGATTGGAAGATGCTATTAATAACATCTCCTTAGCCCTGTATCACTTTCAATGTTAATGGATCTGCACTCGGTAACTATCCACTTTGAAATAACATTGATTATAGAATCATAGAATAGTACAGGAAACTTTGGTTTATCCGGAGGTTGTATGTCCGGAAACCTCGATCTAACGGCAGAAATCAGCAGCCGTTTTGGTTAGGTTTTTTTTCTTCTCCTAGCATTTATTTATTTATTTATTTATTTTTTATAAAACAGTCAGGCTCTGGAAAGCATCTCTGTAGCTTAGCAACAGCTTCAGAGACGCTTCCAAGGTACGGGGTCGAGTGTTTACAAGCTGTTACTAAGCAACAGTGTTTGTTGTCAGATACGGAGATGAAAACCTCCGTATCCTTCAACATTAGCGCTGGTCTATCCGGAAGTTTTGATAGATCGGCAGCAGCTCGGTCCCGTCGGTGCCGGATATCGCGAAGTTTCCTGTACAGCACAGAAGGGTGTCATTCGGCCCATCAATTCTGCACTGGCTCTTTCGAAGAGCAATCCAGTTAGTCCCACTCCCCCTGCTCTTTCCCCATATCCCTGCAATCTTTTCTCCTTGAAGTATTTATCCAATTCCCTTTTGAAGGCTACTATTGAATCTGTTTCCACCACCCTATCAGGCAGCGCATTCCAAATCCTAACCACTCGTTGTGTAAAAATATTTTTCCTCATGTCACCACTGGTTCTTTTGCCAATCACCTTAAATTTGTGCCCTCTAGTTATCGACTCTTTAGCCACTGGAAACAGTTTCTCTTTATTTACTCTATCTAAACCCTTTATAATTTTAAATACCTCTATCAAATCTCCTCTTAGCCTTCTCTGCTCCAAGGACAACCCCAGCTTCTCTAGTCTATTCACATAATAACTTAATCCCTCATCCCTGGAACCACTCTCTTCTGTACCCTCTCCAAAGTCCTCACGTCCTTCCTAAAGTGTGGTGCCCAGAATTGGACTCAATACTCCAGCTGGGGCCGAACTAGTGTTATATACAGGTTTAGCTTTATAAACTTCCTGGCTTTTGTACTCTGCGTCTCTATTTATAAAGCCCAGGATCCCATATGCTTTATTAACTACTTTGTTAACCTGTTCTACCACCTTCAAAGGTTTGTACACAAACATCCCCATTATTGTTGTACTTAGCTTGAATCATGGGCTTGCAGCGATGGTTTTTTTTTTTTTTTTTAAATAAAAGAGTACTCCGTCAAAACTGACCTGTTTTATTTGTTGTTGTATTGTTGTTACCTGCAGCAGAGAAACTGCTAGAAAGTTTATTTTGAGAAGTGAAGGCATGTTTAGCATGCAAATGGTACTGAAGACTAGATGTACTTCTGTGATACCGGAACTCAGTTCAACAGATACAAGTAACCGTCTTTCTATCTAATAAACCATTAAAGTTTTTTTTTTATAAAGTCTTCTCATTCACAAGTCCTTTGGTGCTTTGCTCCATAACACTTTACCATTAGTTTTTCTTCCGTTGAATTGCTTTCTGTTTGTACAGTTAAGCCCATGATGACAGTTCAATCAAATCACACAAAAACACAGTGGTCATTTTGTTCTTTTTCTACTTTTAGTTTAAGCTCTCTTCCCTTGCTTTTTTAAGGGAATCAGCAGCCTGGCTTTGCCTACCAGGAGCCAGGCTGTGCTTCCGTATACTTCTGAGAGAAACATTGCGATCACCTCAAGAATTAACATTCATGTTGGACTATGTGCAGATAGAGGAGCAGAATTCCACGCACAAGAATGATGGCTGCGGATTACCTAGCAGTTCCTGGTTTGCTGCCACTGTTAAAAAACCTTGAAAGACTCATTTGTTTTGTCCACAGAACACATGAATTCCTGACATTTCCAACCATCTGAGTGGACAGGATAGAAAAGCATTTTCTGGAACTTTTGGGATACTTCCACGATTAATGTACATTTAAAAATATTAATTGCCAAAAAAATGAACGCGTTGTCAGAGGTTAACTGTAATTAATTGATAGCCCTACTAAATATGTTACATTATAAAGTGTGTTTATTTTCCAGAATTAGATTACAAAGAAGGTACTGTTGCTTACCAGGGTTCTGGCTGATTTGTTTACAAATGGAAATTTTTCAGCTAGTATTGGCATCAAAAATTGTGGTGTTCTGCCAAAAATGAATTAAAAAAGTATGTTTTAGTTCAATGCAGAAATAATGCTTGTAAAACTGAAAAGATCTCATAGAAACAACAACTTTCATTTATGTAGCACCTTTTAACATAGGAAAACATCACAAGACTGTAATAAGTCAAAAATTGATCTATCGATTGGATACTAAATAGCAACACAGTCTGTTTATATTTTGCATCAGTCATCACTTTAACTCCTAGGACCAAAACAGGGAGAATCAAGCAATAAGGAGGCCATATGCAGCTCTTTCCTATGCAAACTGAAGAGCACGTTATTGAGACAATGCACAATTTAAAATCAACTGGTTTATTTTACTTAAAATACATGAATAAACAACAAACAGTTTTCACAATTAATGCAATTGATCAATTTCCCAACATTCCTCAATTATGGAAAACAATAAAGACACAATTAACTAAATCTTTAAATGTAGGCTCACTGTTCTAGCTATGCTAGGACACAGCTCACCCTTTGTCCGAGAGAGTGAGATAGGGACAGCAAGAGCACATTCGCGCAAGAACCTTCCCCGCTCCCTGTCTTAAATCGCAAGGCGGGGGGTGCGCGCTTTGACCCTCCAAGCTGTCACAAAATTGGTACTCTAAGTGAAATGCCTATCCTTTAATGTGGAATCAGAAGGCTTCCACTCATCTGCATTAGCTAAGGTCCGGCTGTGCAAATGGAATGGAACAATTCCCTGGCCTCTTAAGGTATTGCAAAATAGCCACCTTCGTACAATGACATGAATGTTTGAGATTGTATATAATGACCCTACCTTTGTTTACTAATTAATACTTTATTCCCTATTGTTGATGCTGATTTCAGGCTGTTGGCTTATGTAGGATAGTGTATAATATAAGATAAATAGCTTAACAATACAGAAGTCAGTATTAATATCTTTGCATTTTGAGAATGTATTCTACGTGATATAGGCTAAGACATGGTTTGATTAGGTCATTAGAATTCCAAAGGGGAATGTTAAGTAAGCAGGTGTCAGGTTAATGCAATTTAAGAAGCATCAATGGGTTTGTACAAGAATTATAGCTAGATTGAAGCCAACGTCAACATTTCAGCTGTTACCCTTCTGTTAAGGTGTGATGTTTATAATGATGCAAAATTGTCTCATCTACATAATCAAAGCCAGCATTCCAGTGAGAATGGAGTGCATGTGACATTGCCATCTACTGGTGTAGTAGCATATGACACTTAAAAATTCACACGACAATAATCTCAGAATTGATAGATTTAAAGCAAGTCATCTGACATTATCCACACTTTCAGAAAGTTTTTGGTATTTTATGCTAAAACTGTCTGGATTTATTAATTAGAGTTAAAGGCAGACCCAAGGGATATCCTACCATAGTAAGTATATAGACGTAAATCTTGCTTGTACTTTCTGTCAATATTAATAAAAACGAACAAGTTGATTTATCTCTGGCATCCGAACCTATATAATTTAGATTAATCTATTCGGTTGATCCAACAGCTTATTGTACAAAAAATGGTACATGCAGCCTTGCGACCTGGCCCCTTAAAAGCTGAATCTAAGTACAGAAATTTTAAGTTTAAAAAATTCAGCTTAGGCAACACGAGCAATTTCCAAATTGCTACACTAACTAAATATGACCAGGACAGCAACAAAATCCTGTGGTGACATCACCTTGACCTCACATAAAAAAGTACATTTGAAAGAAACTATCTTAACAACAGTTGCACAATGTAGTAACGTACAACAAACTATACTGGCCAGCTGCAACACGACACATTCAATTCGATATTTTGAAGGCGACAGGTTTGATCACTGAGCTGTGCCAGGATGACATGCTAGGTTGCTGCTACTCCATCATCATTCACAGCCACTAGTCCATCAATCCACTAGTATCGGCGTCAACAATGGAGAAGGGAAACTTTCTCTCCTTCATCCAAACTGGCCTGGCCAAGACTGAGGAGTGTGAACTCTGGCTGACAATGTAATGCTTTAGGGTTGTAACACCAGACTACCCTCCCCACGAGATTTTTATTCAAAAATAGAACTTTTTAAAGCCAAATAGTTATAAAAAATGATTAATTTCAAACTTATTGTAGATTATTTGTTTTTCTGTAACTTAATTTTTTTTAAACAGTTGAAGACATCACAGGGGGAAGTGAACAAAAACAGGGAGGCTAAAAGGTCAAAACTGATACAGTATGCTCCAGCTTATGTATGACAATTCAATTCTCAGTCAAAATGAAATACAGTGAAAGATACAATAACCTCATTAACATGTATGTTGCTCCATTTGATTTAGAAATAGAGTGGGGATAAGGCTGCACTGGATAGATTAAGGAATCAGTACTGAATGTCAATATGAAAAGCTACTGTATCCTCATAAGGAATATGTGTTCATTAATTCATCAAATAATAGACATAAGGGCCTAGAAATTCACTATGGCCCCGCCAGCTGGCTAGCGCCCAAAAGTTAGCGCTGGGCGGGGAGCCATTTGCGATCGTCAGATATTCAGTTTTTGCGCCCCAATTCGGAACCGGGCGCTATTCCAGGGTGTGCCCGCCTCCGCTTGGGGGCGCTGAAACTGAATTTCAGCGCTCTTGGCGCCGCTGCGCCAGCCGCTGTGGAGCGGCAGGCTGCAGTACTGCAGGCCTCCTCCTTCTCTTAAGGGGGAGCTGCCTGCAACGGGGAGATCGCCGCTGGATAGTGCCGGCAAATGAGCCCGGCACCACGGAGAAGTGCCGGGTTCGCGGAAAGCAGCCGGCAATGCCACGGGGGGGGGGGGGGGGGTGGAGGAGGCCGGGGAAGGAGGTGCGGGCAGGCGGCCGCCGAAAAAGCAGCCGGCCGCACCTCCACCTTAAAGCGCCCCACTAAGGCTACAGTACGGCCCCGTTTTCTGGTCGCTGTTTGCGGCCGCTGCGGAGGAGGCGGCCGCAACTAAATATGGGGATCGGGGCGGTTTCGGGGCGGAACCGGGGCACTGCGCACACCGATGACGTCATCGGTGCCGGCGCAGCGCTAACGGCTACCGCCGCCAATACCGCTGCGCTGAATATCAGCGCAAACTCCTTTTTGGCGCAGAAGCCCTCTTTAGGCGGTAACTGGCCGCAAAGCTGGCAGCGCCTTAATGAATTTCTAGGCCAAGGTTCTTTAAAATAAACTTTGTTGCATTTTAGTCATTGAAGGTACAAATGAACTATGGACTGCAGTATGACATACTTACGAGGGCACATATTTTGCTATCATCTGCAGAGCTCGATGACAGATGTCAAAATTTCTAGGAAGATCTGTAGAGTAAGAATGTAACAGTTAGGAATACCTATTGGACCTATCAAGGCAAGGAGGCTTTCTGTTCTTAGTAGCACAAGAAAAAATACTTTAAGGGAATTGGGAAAGTCTCGCAATGCTTTAAGAGTTGTAGTTTGGGCACGAGGATTGGAGTAGATGCATTGCATTTGGTCCACACACAACACAGAAAAGCTTGGTACAATCAATGGGTGAAAAATGGTTTCATTTAAGGGTGGTGATACATTACCAAAGAATGGTGGGACACAGGTCCACATTTACAGTCCCACTATTCTGAATTGCCAGCCACACTAGGGTTGTCGAGCAGATACCAACATTTCTCCCCAAGAAAGGGAGGTTGGGTACAACAAAAATAGAGTCACTTCCAGGTCACACTCATATACCTCCTAGCTGCTGGCTTCCAAAATCAGGATGTTATTAGGATGATGAGGGTATAATGTGAGTGGGTATATGTTTAATTTTCTTAACAGTTTGCACTGCAGAAGACTTTAAAAAATATTTTAAAAACTGATCAAGTTTACCAGCTGAAAGTGCATATTACCGTGCATAGCACTGAAATTACATTTAATTAGAAAATATTATTCAAAGATAGTTTATTCCATTCAAATGTTCAATCACTTAATATAATCACTGAATGTTTCATCATTCAGGCACATATTAAAAGGATGATTAAGAGAGACAAGGAGGCCTAGAAAAGAGCATACCTTAAGACACAAAACAAGTTACAGTACCAAAAGAATTCCAACAGTGAAGAGATGAGAACCATAAAGGATGTTAACAAGGTTGAAATAGAGGATGAGCATAAAGTAGTTAAAATAGTAAATGATTACGCCCTCCAAGTATTCAGCGGGAAAGACATGAGAAAAATGCCCTCCCTAAATAGTGATGACTGAGACAAAATTAACTTAGAAATTAATGAATGGATTACTAGACAGGCTAATCAATAAGTCTGCACAGATACAAGGTATTTATCCCTGAATATCAAGACAAATAATGAGATTTATAAGGTGTTGACAGTCATTTTGAGTGAATCAAACATTAAGGAGGTTCTGACGAAAGGTCATCAACCTGAAACGTTAACTCGGTTTCTCTCTCCACAGATGCTGCCTGACCTGCTGAGTATTTCCAGCATTTTCTGTTTTTATTAAGGAGGTCCTGGTAGATTGCTAACAGTATTTCCATTTTCAAAGGAGGTGGCAGCATAGACTCTTTAGTTTGATATAAATACCAGGTAAAATAATGGAGTCAAACATCATAGGTAAAATAGAGGATTACCTGCAAGTTAATTTCCTAGTAGACAGCAGTCCACGGAAGTGCAGAAGGGGAAGATCCTGCCTGGTCAACATGACTTTTTGAGGAAGTGACAATCCAAATGGACTGTTGAAAACCCTACAACACGGTGTACCTGGACTTCCAAAAAGCATTGACGCTGTCCATTAAAGATTCCTACTTAAGCTTAAAGCAGTGGGGATCCAAGGTAAAGCCTGGATATGGGTAAGAAACTGGCTGTAGGGTATGAAGCAGCAGGAACTTGTTAAAAAGATTCTGTTGTGGGAAAGGGGGGTGGGGGGAGGAAAGTGTTAAGTGCCCCAGGGATTAGCGTTGGGATCTCTACGGTTTCTAATTTATATTAACAATTAAGGTCAGTGCAAACTGGTCAAATTCACAGGTGATACAAAACGAGAAAGGTCCACTGAATCTGCGGAGGAGCTCAGGGACTACAAAATCAGTTAGACAAAATGTAAGTGAGCAGAACAATAATAAATGAAACATAATACAAACAAGTGTAAATTACTGAACATAGGAAGGAAGAAAATACAACATAAATACCTTGTGAATGGTGTCAAAATAGATTTAACAGTTTCAGTAGACTTGATGTTTCACATCAAGTCATTATAGAGCAAATAGAAAATGAATCATACTCTACTATTTTGGTTGTACAAGTAAAAAGACACACTTAAACTGCTCCTATAAGGCCACTCCGAGGACTGTGCTCAGATCTGGTTACCAAGTCACAGGGAGGTACTGAAGCTCTGGTGACAGTGATGAGAACAACCACAAGAATTATCCCATCAGAAGACTTGAGTTATGAGGAAAGGCTGGAGAAACTTAGGCTTTTCAGTTTGTAATGGTGAGTGATAAGTACCTTTTTATAAGCTGACCTAAGATAATAAATAGTATCTGGAACACTACTTCAAACCAAACTATGACAGTAGGTCAAGGAAGCATAGGTTCAAACTCATGAAATCTAATTTATAACTGATAGCAGGATGGTCTTCACACACAACTGATCAACACATGGTATACACTTCTGAGAAGAGTACTGGAAATGAAAAGCCTGGAATCATTTAAGTTGAATGCTGTGATGTGGGGACTGTGTAAGCTTTCTGGATGGGATGATAGGATGGGCCGAATGGTCGCTCTCAACTGTATCTATCAAGCAATTTCTTGTCACTAAAACAAGTCGGATGGTGCAGCTTTAAGATCAATAAAGAACTCCTTGTCGGTCCACCTTATACTGAACTTAAGTGGACATCTGTTTATGTCAAGTCATAGGCACTAACCTATTAACTTTTAAACACACCAAATTAGGCTTCCATTTTGTACCAAACCTCCCACACTTCCTATTTTTCAATTTATGCAGAGAATATTGTTAATAAAATCAGATTCTGTGATTCCATATGTTTGGGTTAATCTTTTTGGTGTAGAAGTCAATCAGTTTTTTTGAAAAATTCCAGAGAAAGTATGTGTTTATTATGGACGATGTGAAATGAAGTGATTTTTGTCTTCAGTGATGAAGTAGCAATACTTTGGGATATTTCAGAGGATTGATACAAATCTTCATAGTCCGGATTACTGCGAGGACCACTTTACTTATTCTTACAAAAAACTTACTTACTTTCATCTTCGTCTTCAGAGTCTGAGATATCCACGCCATTTTCTTGGATAACAATCCTCCCTATATGAAATAGATATACATAGATTAATATTGTAAGATAAAGGGCTATGAACAAACAATCCTGGAGCTTAGTTTACTAAAAGCTCCAGAGTGGTCCAGTTGCCAAGTTTCACTCTACCTCACACTATCTCCTGTCCCTCAGATGCCTGCTTTTTTAATACACACACTATCAAATCTAGTGCAGTTGTCAGTCTGCCACATGACAACTTTCTTCTCAAACTCTCCTACAAAGTGAATATCGCCAACACATTTCTCCGATGTTGCTCTCCCCTGCCTCTTACCTCTCCACTTCTCTTTTTGCACCTGGCAAAAAGCACATACATGGTGAATGAAACAAATCACAGTATAATTGATCATTACTTCTACAGACATAAAATCGCACGGCCAGTACCTACTGCTCTTCCAAACAGGTTACTCCAGAGCAGTGTTGAATCACCAAGTGTTAGACCATTAACACTCAGTTAGAACGTGGGTTGATCCCTGTTCAAATCTGCTCTCAATTTAAGCAGTGCTGAGCAGCAGCTGCAGCGTCTCCATGCTGCTGGGATCAGCAGAAACTCACACTAGCTTTTCACAGTGCCAGCAACGGCAAACACTGGCAGATCAGCCATGATCTCATTGAATGGCGGAGCAGGCTCGAGGGGCTGAATGGCCTACTCCTGCTCCTATCTTCTATTATCTGCACTCTCAGCAGCAACACGTGATTTACAAGGAAGTAAACGTGTATATAAAAAAGTTATTCTGGCTCGTTAGTTACCATTGTTTACAAAAGCAAGTCTACTAAAACAACCTGACAATCCTGCTCTACACGAAAAAGCAAGCGGCTAAAAGGCACTTCTCTGATTAACAACTTGAACCAAAACACAGGGCCCCTCTCCTTCACTGTTAAGGGACAGACTATTCAGTCCCACAATGTCTTAGAAATGAGGAACAAAGCAATATTTTCTTACCTGGTACAAAATTGGAGACCACCATACTAAGGCAAGACCTCAAGTACACCGTCTGTGCTGACACTAGGTTACTTAAGAAGGCCAAGTATTCCTCTACCACCATTAGGCTTCGGCACAACCATGGCAGCTTCTGAAAAATGTTTTTAAAATCTGATGAAGCGCTTGCAGTTAATTTCAAATTTTGTTTAAACTTTCAGGTTTTATTTAACTCTTATTTAACAGTTATTCCTTGCCATGAGGGAATATCAAAATGGCAGATTACAAAAATGAACACCTTGCTAAGAGCTATTCTACAATGAAGTACAGCAAACATTTTCTGACCTAATCTCCATGCGTACAAAAAGGAGCCTTGAAAGAAAATCTGAAGAAACTAACCAGTATTTTGCTAACGAGATACTCAAAGTCTTTTGTCAATTGTGCTACAGAGGCACGAAATTCCTGAAGCCAGTTGATTATTTGAGCATCCTGAGGAAAAAAAACAATATGCACATTAAATATAAATTTCAAAATTTGATAGTCAAAGTAGGGACATTACATCTAATCAGTTAATCTAAATTCTGTTAGCACACCTATTCAATCTAAAAGAAAGAATTTGTATTTATATAGAACCTTATGACATCCTTAGAAAATCCCAGGAAGTGCTTTACAACCAATGAATTACTTTGAAGTGCAGTCACAGTTATTAGGTAAATGTCACAGCCAATTTGCACAGCAAAGTCTCGCAAATAAAATGAACAACCAGCTAATCTGCTTGTTGATGGTGTTGGTTGAGGGATAAAAATTAGCCAGGACATCGGAAGAATTCTCTGCTCTTCCTCAAATAGTGCCACGGGATCTTTTACATAGGATATACGGCACAGAAACAGGCCATTCGGCCCAACCAGTCCATGCTCCACTTTATGCCCACCTGAACCAACCGAACGGGCGGACGGGGCATCAGTTTAACATCTAATTAGAAAAACTTCAATAAATACATTCTTAATCCATTAGAAAAAAAGACAGGATAAGCAGCCCAATATAGCTACCTAACTTGGCAATTCTCAAATCCGTTTGTGTTTGCAAGCTGTCCGAACAAAACCGCTGCACTATACAACAGATTTACAGAAGGAAATAGAATCACAGTTAAACGATAAAGAAAAATTGGTATTTTTGAGCAGATTTTTCTCAAAAAGCTACATTACCATTAATTTTGTAAAAACAGTGCCCGTCACACTCTTAAAATTGTGATGTTAAATCTCAGTTCATAGTTAGATTTTTTTAATATAGTAATTAATATAAAATGCTGCATTAGGTCTAGAGCAAGAAATAATTGCCTCAGTATATAATCCTCACTAACAGCCTTTGAAGAATTTAGAAAAAGTCTGAATCATCACCTCATTACTAACCACATTAACACTGCTTTGTGGCAGAATTAAAGATGGTAATTTCATATTTAAGTAGTGGTTAAATCATCATGACCAAAAAAGATAAATCCTGCTGCCTCAACTAGGGTGGAGGTGAAGAGATCATCATCAGAAACTGTGGAGCTGTTCCTCGTATGTCTGTCATATTCATACTATTTTAATTTAGGTAGATGATATAGGCCCGGAATTTGCGGTCGGTGGTGTACCTCCGAAGTATGCCTCCAACCCGCTAAAAATATACGAACTTACCTTCAGGCTCCCAGGCTGCGGTGACTTCAGGTCCTAGGCCTGCTGGTGTACACCTGCGTAAAGGCCCACGGATCTCAGGGACGCAGGCGGTTCGGAAGCGTCCCTGGGATCATGTGGGCCAGGTCATCCAATCAGAAAGGGGGATTCCACTGCTGTAATTTCCAAACGGAATCCCCAAATAATTAAAGAATTTACACAATTCTAATAAAAATAATTGTTCTCATTTTCAAATTTAGCTAAAAGTCCCTTCAATACATAAAATATATACAATTAAAAAAATATTTTGAAAAATAATTTAAAAGATTTTAAGCCGTTCCAAAATTTGCATAAAGTAATTTTAAGTGTTTGTGCATCATTTTTTAATTTACAATTTATATTAACACCAGCCGTAAATTTCGTGGACATTTGCTGGGCAGTAGTTGGGCAAATAGCCCAACTCTGCGTCAGCGAAAGTGATTTTACTTTTAGTTCGGTAGATCTCTCAATGCGAACCTTGACAGATCGCAAGTTCCGGGTTTTCACGCATGCGCAGCGCTTGCGGAAACCCAGAACTTGCAGGGCCTTTTAGAAGGCTTACGACGGAGTATGCTCGTACACCGTCGAAGCAACTGCAAAATCTGGGCCACTGTCATTTGGAAGTTAGGACAGAGGGTCCTTGGGAGTCTGGCAATACTTGCAGAGTGGCCCTGGGTGAGCCAATATTTACAGGGTGGCCCCATGAGTGTGCCAATATTTGCAGGGGCTTTCCCCAAACAGAAAAGTTTGAAAACCTGGGCCTTGCATCAACTACTTGTAAGTGAGTGAATGTTGTTTCACTGTGGTCCTACTACAGTTAGACTGAAACTGCTCAAAATTTATTTCAGTTAGCAATGGGAAGGACAGATTTAGAGCTCATTTACACTGCAACAGTACCAAACTCAGGAGGTCTCACTCTGCTTTGTTCCAGAGTCAGATCAGGCCTCCATTCCACATTTACACTACAACTTTACAGCTGGTGCGAAGTGAGTCCGACACTGGTGCAAATGCTCCTCACATTCCACTGATCTGAAGTAGGTACATACGCAGATCCCACAGCTAAAAGAACAGTGCCATCTCATCTCCCAAAATTGAAAATGCTATATTGTTAAGCACTTCAGACTTTTTCGAGATCAAATGTGAATTGTTAGGGATTATGAAATTTAAAAGGCATATCAGCAAAATGTTACATTTTAAGAAAAAAGTTAAATAACACAATTTTTTGATTACCTTTATCTCTGGATCAACCAGTTGAGTCATCAGCAAGTCATAATCCACGGTATCTCCCTAGGAGAAAAGCATCTTTCGAATCAAATGTACAAATAGGCAAGAAAATTTCATGCACATTTCTATAAATATAATTAATTGGTATAGCTTATTTTACCTGTTTATACTTCTTCAAGGTTTCCGTAACAGTGCCACCAAATCGGACAGTTTTCCTTGGTGGGGAACTGAGGAATTCACTTTCGCCCAACATCGTCAATAGAAACCTTCAGGAAATTAGAAACACGTATTTGTATACAGCTGTATTGTAAACGCTTCCCTCTCCCCTCCCTCTCAAATCTCATCATCCCCTCCTCCTTCCATCCTTGAAAATCACAGCCCCATCTTCAACCTCCCTTTCCTTTCCAAAGTCCTTGAACATGCTGTCGCCTCCCAAATCCGTACCCACCTTTCCCGCAACTCCATGTTTGTACCTCTCCAATCAAATATTCACCCGTCACAGGACTGAAATGGCCATAATAAGTCACAAATTATATCCTATGTGACTGTGACCATGGCGCATTATTCCTCCTCACCCTTCTCGACCTCTTTGCAGCCTTTGACAGGGGCGAGCACGCTATTCTACTCCAACACCTGTTCCATTTTCCAGCTGAGTGGGACTGCCCTGGCCTGGTTCCACTCTTGCCTATCCAGAGAATCACCTGCAATGGCTTCTCTTACCACCGCCGCCACGTTACCTCTGGAGTCCCCCCAAGGAACTATCCTTGGCCCCCCCCTCCTATTTCTCATCTACATGCTGCCCCTTGGCGACATCATCTGAAGACATGACGTCAAGTTCCACTTGTGCGTTGACAACACTCAGAGCCGCTCTTGACCCCTCCACTCCCTCTGTGTTGTCAGACTGCTTGTCCGATATCCAGTCCTAGATCAGCCGTAATTTCCTCCAATCAAACATTGGGAAGAGCAAAGACATTGGCCGGAATTTTGTTCGGGGAGGCAGGTTGGGGGGTGGGGGTGTCACGAAGTGGGCGGGAGACCCGTGCCGATTTGACCGTCAGGGACCAACTTGAATGAGAGGCCTCGGTTTCCTGCGGGTAGGCAACAGTTGCGAGGGGTGGGTCCGGGGAGGGATTGTGGGAGGAGGGTCGGGGATATCGCAGGATCAACAGGCAAGCGGGGATCGCTGGGTGGGGTTACATCAGGCATCAGAGATCGCAGTTGGGGTGGTGGGGGGGGGGGGGGGGGGGTTGGCCAGGGATTGGGGATCAGGGGGTGGGGTGGGAGGATTGGGGATGGCCACCGGAAGATCGTGGTCGGCCACATCATCGTCGTTGGGGGGTGGGGGACCTGGGGAGGGTGATCGGAGGCCTCATGGGGGTAGATTGATTAGGGACCCTGGATCCAGGAGGTAGGTATAAAGCCACTTACCTCCTGGATGCAGCAGTTCCCGTCTCGGTTTAACTACCGGATTTCACGAATTGTGTGAAACCCGTCCACAGGCAGTTGAAAACAAAATGGAGGGGAAAATAGAGACTTCCAGCCTCATTACAATATTTAAATTGAGGTAAATTTAAATTGAGCAGTGGGCTGGCTGCCCGTCCCGCAACCGGCAAACTCGGAAGTGGGCGGGTTGGAGGTGGGTACAGGTCCAGAATCCCACTTTTAACACTTTAACTGCCCCCACACTCCAAACCCACCTGTTTGTTGATGGGAAAATTCCAGCCATTATCTTCGGCGCCCACCACAAACTCTGTTCCTTTGCCGCCGATTCCATCCCCCTTCCACACCACTATCGTAGGATGAACCAGACAGTTCACAACCTCGCCGTACTACTTGAACCCGAGCTGAACTTCTGGCTCCATATCCTCTCATCCACCTTCATAACATTGTCTGGTTCCAACCCTGCTTCAGCTTAGCTGCTACTGAAATCCTCATCTATGCTTTCATTACCTCCAGATTTGACTATTCCAATGCTGTCCTGGCTGGCTTCCCATTTTCGCCCTCCATGAACTTGAGCTCTTCCAAAACACTGTTGCTCGTATACTAACCGCACCAAGTCCATCTCACCCATCGGCCCTGTACTCGCTGACCTACATTTGGCTCCCTGCCCATCAGCACCTTGATTTTAAAATTCTCCTCCTCCTGTTCAAATCCCTCCATGTCCTCTCCACTACCTATTTCTGCAACCTCCCATGGACTTCCTAAACACTTTTTAAACCTAACTGCAGTTAATTTAAATATGGACAATGCCGTCCGCCGGAAGAAAGATGGGTTTTGGTACCCTGACAAATATATGTCGAGGAACCAGACGAATTATTAATTACCTCCTTTAACTCTTTACTAAGGAACTGTCTGGTCTAGGGATGATTGATGCCAGACACGGCTCGCCAAACCGTCTCATACTAACCAGTTCAGATCAAAATTAATTTAATTTGCTAACCCTCGATTAGGTTACCCTCAAGCTTCTGAGTGAATTAACTCTTCCCAAATCATCAACGAAGAAGCCAGACCACAAGTCATACACTAAACACTATTTATTAGTTAAAAATCACAGCTTAAAATTAAAGTTTAATATTTTAATAGAGATACCTAGCAGTTGAGTAGCAAATCATTAAAGGACAGAGTTCCTAAACACAACTAGCAGAAAAGATTACACAGGCAATTCAGTGTATCACTGTCAATCAGCGCCAACTATAGCGGCGACCAGGTTATGAGGTTATAAATCGCTGCGATTACTTTAAGAGTAAATCCTTAGATAGTTGATAACTTAACAGCTTTGACTGTGCCAGTAGCTCAAGAGTACGTGTGTTATTAACATTTAGAGCTTACACGGCCTCATCCTCACAAGCAGCAGGCTTGGGTCAATCTCCTTCCTTCCCTGAAATGCAGGCGTTAGCTTCTGAAGTGTTGAGTCAATGAACCACTTTGCGGCGGAATTACCCACCTTACACACGAGTGACTATATCCGAGCTGGTTTCCCTCTCACCTTTCTCGATCTCAGACACTCTGCCTGTAATAGGATAGTGTAGTCACAATTTATCTTCTAACCTCTGACACTATTCTTAAAAGGTACCTTGTACTGTTAAGGATACGATTTACATCTTTTAGGTAAAAGTTCTTACAGAAGAATAGAGGAAATAAAAATTAGAAACAGACTAAGAAAGCCAGCTACTTCTACCAAAGAAAAACTCTGCTGCGGAGTAAGAACATAAGATAGAGGAGGAGTAGGCCATACGGCCCCTAGAGCCTGCTCCACCATTCACTAAGATCATGGCTTATCTCCATATCCCTTGGTTCCCTTAGTACCCAAAACTCCATCGGTCTCAGCTCTTGAATATAATCAACGACTGAGCATCCACAGCCCTCTGGGGTAGAGAATGCCAAAGATTCACAATCCTTTTAATGAAGAAATGTCCTAAATGGCTAACCCCCTATCCTGAGACTATGACCCCTAGTTTTAGACTCTTCAGCCAGGGGAAACAGCCTCTTAGCATCTACCCTGTCAAGCCCTCTAAGAATTTTATACGTTTCAATGAGATCACATCTCATTCTTCTAAACTCCAACAAATATAGGCCCATTCCACTCAATCTTTCCTCATTGGACAGCCCTCTCATCTCAGGAATCAATCTAGTGAACCTTCATTGCACCCCTTCGAAGGCAAGTACATCCTTCCTTAGGCAAGGAGAGCAAAACTGTGCAGAGTACTCCTGGTGTGGTCTCACCAAAGCCCTATATAATGGCAAGACTTCCTTACTTTTATACTCCAACCCCCTTGCAATAAAAGCTAACATACCATTTGCCTTCCTAAGTGCTTGCTGTACCTGCATGGTAACTTTCTAGATTCCATGTGTCACAAGTGATTGCCCCTCTGTGTAAATCATCCCCAACAAGCCAGTGCTGAAGCATAGATCTCCAGGCAAGTCGGCTCCACTTTGACAAACACCTTACCTTCTTACAGTCTTATCTGTAACAAGGAACCCCCACAGATATGAGAGGTCTGTTTGTGACTCACTGCTCTTCCCCTGGACCTCAGCAAAGGATAATGATGATTTTATGACTGAATTACTTAAACGCCTGTATTCAGTGTCGGGAAGCCTGCACTAACTGTTCACCCAACGCGACAATTTAACAGCTGAACTCCATGTTGTACGGGATCCTCGGCCAGTTTGCAGGGAGGGCGGGCAGGCGGTGTTCAACCCAGTCTCGGCCCCAAACACGTTGCTGATGATGGCATCGGGCGCCCTGAAGCTGGAGACGACCAACGCGGGACCTGCAACCCCCTGCGCCGGCTGGTTAAAGAGACCGGACAACCGGAGCCAGCGGCTGATGTGAGACACATACCGATACCGGTGAGGGCGAGAGCTCGGCCCGGGCCCCGCTAACCACTCCCCGCACAGCCTCCCCGTGCCGGGGCCATTTTGTTACTGCTCCGGAAGCACACGCGCTTCACCCGGAACAACATCATCGGGCCGGCCGAGCGGCTGCTGATCAGGGAATAGAAGGATTAGCCTCCAGTGTGAGCGGCCCCGACTGTGTCCGTCCCCAGCAAAGGCGCGAGCAATCTGTGCTCAAATACCACCCCACAGCCAAAACCCAGCCACCAAACGCTGTTTGGGACACCAGAGGCCCTTGGGGCTCAGAGAATCTTAAAGGCTATTTTAGATCTAGTATTGTGCAATGAGAAAGCGTTCATTAATAATCTTGCAGTAAAGGGGCCTTTAGGGAAGAGTGACCATAAATATGATGGAATTTTATATTGAATTTGAAAGTGATTTAGTTAAATCCGAAATTAGGGTCTTAAATCTAAACAAAGCAAACTGCTTAGGTATGAGGGCGAGTTGGCTACAGTAGATTGGGAAACTACATTAAAAAGTATGACGGTAGAGAAGCAATGGCTAGCATTTAAAGAATTAATACATAATCTGCAACAAATATATATTCCTTTAAGGCTCAAAAACCCCACAGGAAAAATGGTCCAACCGTGGCTAACAAGAGAAGTTAAAGATAATATTAAATCAAAGAAAGAGGCTTATAATGTCAAAAAGGGTAGTAAGCCTGAGGATTGGGAGGATTTTAGAATTCAGCAAAGGAGGACCAAAAATTGAAAAAGGGATAATAGAATATGAGAGTAAACTAGCGAGAGACATAAAAACAGACTGTAAAAGCTTCTATAGGTATGTAAAAAGGAAAAGATTAGCGAAAGTAAATGTGGGTTCCTTACAGGCTGGGACAGGAGAAATTATAATGGGGAATAAGGAAATGGCAGAGAAATCAAACTTATACTTTGTGTCTGTCTTCACGGAAGAAGACGCCAGAAACGCCAGAGCGAGATTGAGCAACTGAAAGAAATTAGTACAGGAAACTTTGTGCTATCCGGCACCGACGGGACCGAGCTGTTGCCGCCTCATCAAAACTGCCGGACAAACCAGCGCTAATGTTGAAACATACTGAGATTTTGATCTCTGTATCTGGCAACAAACCCTGTTGCTTAGCAACAGCTTCTAAACAGTCGGCCGTACCTTGCAAGCGTCTCTGTAGCTTAGCAACAGCTTCAGCGAGACTTTGCAGAGCCTAACTGGTGGAAAAAAAAGCAACGAAAAGAAAAAAAACTAACAAAACGGCTCCTGATTTTTGCCAGTGGCTCGAGCATTCCGGACAGTTAAGCTCCGGATAAACCAAAGTTTCCTGTATTACTAAAAAAAAGTACTGGAGAAATTAATGGGACTGAAAGCCGATAAATCCCCTGGACCTGATGGCCTACATCCTAGGGTTTTGAAAGAGCTGGCTATAGAGATCGTGGATGCATTGCTTGTTATTTTCCATAGATTCTAGAATGGTTCCCGCGGATTGGAAGGTAGCAAATATAACTCCACGATTTAAGAAAGGATGAAGAGAGAAAACGGGGAACTACAGACCAGTTAGCCTGACATCAGTAGTAGGGAAAATGCTAGAATCTATTATTAAGGACGTGGTAACAGGGCACTTAGAAAATAATAATAGGATTGGGCAGCGTCAACACGGATTTATGAAAGGGAAATCATGTTTGACAAATCTGTTAAGAGTTTTTTGAGTTTGTAACTAGCAGAATAGATAAGGGGGAACCAGTGGATGTGGTGTATTTGGATTCTCAGAAGGCATTTGATAAGGTGCCACACAAGAGGTTATTAAACAAAATTAGGGCTCATGGGATTGGGGGTAATATATTAGCATGGATTGAGAATTAGTTAATGGACAGAAAACAGAGAGTAGGAATAAACGGGTCTTTTTCGGGTTGGCAGGCTGTAACTAGTGGGGTACCGCAAGGATCAGTGCTTGGGCCACAGCTATTCACAATCTACATCAATGATTTGGATGAGGGGATCAAATGTAATATACCCAAGTTTGCTGATGATACAAAGCTGGGTGGGAATGTAAGTTGTGAGGAGGTTACAAGGAGGCTTCAAGGGGATATAGACAAGCTAAGTGAATGGGCAAGAACATGGCAGATGGAATATAATGTGGAGAAATGTGAAGTTATCCACTTTGGTAGGAAAAATAGAAAAGCAGAGTTTTTTAAACGGTGAGAGATTGAGAAATGTTGGTGTTCAGAGGGACCTGGGTGTCCTTGTATACGAATCACTGAAAGTTAACATGCAGGTACAGCAAGCAATTAGGAAAGCAAATGGTATGTTGGCCTTTATTACAAGAGGATTTGAGTATAAGAGTAAAGACGTCTTACTGCAATTATATAGGGCCCTGGTGAGACCACACCTGGAGTATTGTGTACAGTATTGGCTCCTTACCTAAGGAAGGATATACTTACCATAGAGGGAGTGCAACGAAGGTTGGCCAGACTGGTTCCTGGGATGGGGGGATTGTCCTATGAGGAGAGATTGAGTAGACTAGGCCGGTATTCTATAGAGTTTAGAAGAATGAGAGGTGATCTTATTGAAACATACAAAATTCTTACAGGACTTGACAGGGTAGATGAAGGGAGCATATTTCCCCTGGCTGGGGAGTCCAAAACCAGGGGTCACAGTCTCAGAATAAGGGGTCGACCATTTAGGACTGAGATGAGAAGAAATTTCTTCACTCAGAGGGTGGTGAATCTTTGGAATTCTCTACCCCAGAAGGCTGTGGAGGCTCAGTCGTTGTGTATATTCAAGACAGAAATCGATAGATTTTTGAATATTAAGGGAATCAAGGGATTGGGGACAGTGCAGGAAAGTGGAGATGAGGCAGAAGATCAGCCATGATCTTATTGAATGGCGGAGCAGGCTCGAGGGTCCAAATGGCCTACTCCTGTTCCTATTTCTTATGTTCTTATGTAAAAAGAAAGACTTACATTTCTATAGCGCCTTTCACGACCTCAGGACGTCCCAAAGCACTTTACAACCAATGAAGTACTTCTGAAGTGTAGTCACTGACAGCAATGTGATAATGACCAGATAATCTGTTTTTGTTATGTTGATTGAGGGGTAAATATTGGCCAGGACACCAGGGATTAACTCCGCTGCTCATCTTCGAAATAGCGCCATGGGATCTTTTACGTCCAACTGAGAGAGCAGACGGGGCCTTGGTTTAACGTCTCATCTGAAAGACGGCACCTCCGACAGTACTGCACTGGAGTGTCAGCCTAGATTTTTGCACTCAAGTGCTCTGCTGTAACCATTCTATGATTCTAAGGCCTAGAAATTCAGTATAGCCACGTTTGGGGCGCTACAGCATGGCGTTCGCTAACTTTTGCGCCTGGCGCAACTTAGCGCCACCTTCGCCGATATTCAGTTGCATCGCCCCAAGAGGTTGCTGCTGCGCTAAAGCAGGCGATGCACGACTATCATTCGGCGCTAAGCCGGCGATCCGGGGCGCAAACACCGAAGGCGGGCGCAGCGATGGTGCGGCGAGTTGCTCATTGAGGCCAGACAGTCAGGCGCCGGTCAGCACTTAAAGGGGGAGGGTGGAATTGCTTGGCTGCCACGCCCTGCACACTGCAGCCCTAAGGCAAGGCCTGAACACTGCTTCTGGAACAGCTCCACGCCCAGGAGAATGGAGAAGGCCAGGGAGAGAGCGCAGCGCTTCGGCGAGGGTGACCTGAGGCTGCTGGTTGGCGCAGTGGACCGCAGGCGCCATATCCTCTTCCCTGAGGGTGGCAGGAGGCCGCTGCCTGCCGAATATCGGAAAGCATGGAGGGATGTGGCAAACAGGGTCACATCCAACAGCGTGGTTGGCAGGACACCAAGCCAGTGCCGGAAAAAATTCAACGACCTCACTCGGGTTGTCAGGGTGAGTACCCTTTCCAGTATCCTCCTCATCCCTGCATGTGCACCTCACTTTATGGCCAAACAGGTCTGAAAGCCCTAATGGCCAGCCCTCATCCAGCAGCTATGGGACTGTCATGAAAAGCACTTGCGCAATCAGGACTTTAGACACTGTCAGGGCTATTCGACCATGGGAGGCAGTGCGGGCAAGATCAGGGCTTGACACTGTCAGGGCTAATCGAACATGGGAGGCAGTGTGGGTAAGATCAGGGCTTGACACTGTACTTAGAGGCGGTCCTTTCTCTTGCAGGCCAAGCTGGCGCATAACAGAAGACAGCAGCGACAGACCGGGGGAGGCCGTCCTGACCTGAAACAGCTGAGCGACCTCAAGCAGCGAGTGGAGCAGATCATGGCAGGCCGGCTGAGTGGCCCCGTCGCCACTGGAGATGCTGACCCTGTTCTGGGCACCAATGGTAAGGTCATCACCTTTTTGACCTCTCCCTTTCCACTTGCGCCTCACGCCAGCATCCTTTAACACTATCGAACCAATGCAGTGCACAGCAGCACTCATGCCTCCCTCGCTGCCGCCCTGTCCTCACTCTAAAGCAACTCTTGTGCCTCCCTGCTTTCAGATGGTGACTCGCCAGGTGAGGAGGCGGCCCCTCAAGCTGGCACTGTGTCCGAGTCAGACATAGAGGAGGAGGAAGAGGAAGCCAGCCCATCAGGGACACCCTCAGCCGAGGCAGCCCATGGCCATGATGGTGACACGTCTTCCCTGGAGGGGAGCAGGGGGGAAGGGTCGGAGGATAGTGAAGCTCCGGGGACCAGCGGGCTGCAGCAATGCGGGAGGGGTGGGGAAGCTCGGCGGCCTTCTCCCCGGAGGGTGAGTGCGGCCTCCAGTCCTGCTATGGTGAGCGCAGAGGAGGTGCGGCTCCTAGCGGAAATGGGCGCCCAGGCTGAGCGCAGGCACACTGAGCTCATGGCTGCAGTGGCGAGGATGCCTGACTCCATAGAGTCACTGGCAAGGAGTGTGCAGGAATTCGGGGCAGCAGAGGCCAGGAGTCTGCAACAATTCAGTGCAGCACAGGCCAGGAGTCTGCAACAATTCAATGCAGCACAGGCCAGGAGTCTGCAGGACATCGCGGCAGCACAGGCTAGGAGTCAGCAGGACTTCGCTGCTTCACAGGCGGCTTCTAGCCAAGTGCTCAGTCGTGCCGTGCATTCACTGGCTGCTGTCATGCAGACACAGACCAGGGCCACACGGGCACTAACTGCTGCCACACTCGCTGGATCGGCCAGGCATCGCCGGGGCACTCGCTGTGCCACAGCAGCCCAGCAGTCTGTGCCTCAGCAGATTGCTGCGCATGCTGCAGTGCTGGCCCGTGCGCGTGCCAATGTCTCAGCCGACCAGGGAGTGCCTGTGATCTGTCAGGTTGGCAGCATTCCTGCAGCCAACACTGTCACTCCTCCATTGCAGCTGCCACCAGCTGTTGGACAGACTGCTGCCGCCCAAGCAGAGTTGGAGCAGTCAGCAGCCGGCCCCTCCAGGCCCAGAGCTGGTCCAGGCCGACCCCCAAGGGCATCTGCCATCTCACCATCTGACCCTCAGCAGCCTTCCCCCAGCCTTGCTGCAGCCACTGGGGTTCCATTGAGGACGAGCTGCAGGGCGGGTAGGGGCCAGTCACGGAAGCGAAACGGATCACCCTCGCAGGGGAAAAAGTAGAAGGTGTGGCCAAATGTTTTGTTTTACTTATAAAAGCCGAGACTGGTGTATTTGTTTCATATATAAAAGCCGAGACTGGTGTATTTGTTTCATATTTAAAGGCCGAGACTGGTGTATTTGTTTCATATTTAAAGGCCAAGACTGGTATATTTGTTTTACTTGTAAAGGCCGAGACTGGTGTATTTGTGTTTTGGGGGGGGGTTTCTCTCCATTAGTTTGTCATGTGGGAAGGGCACAGAGGTATCATAGTAAAAAAAATTCTTAAATCGCACTGTCCATGCTTTCTTTTGGAAGTCCTGGTTGCCCTGCTCGGCTGAGGGCTTGTGGAGCGGCTACATTCATCTTCTGCCATTGGCACAAGCCATTCCCTGAGAGGGGGCCTAGAACCGACTTGCAATAAGCCGCCGACGGGCGGCCCTTGCACTTTCTGCCTCCCTCCTGTGCTGGTCCTCCTCCTCCTCCTCTGGTGGTCCTCCAATGTCTGCTGGCAGTGGCTGAGTCCTGCGGATAGCCAGGTTGTGCAGCATGCAGCACACGACCACGAAATGGGAGACTCGCTCAGGCGAGTGCTGTAGGGCTCCCCCGGAACAATCCAGACAGCGGAACCGTTGCTTCAGCACGCCGATTGTTTGGTCAATGATGTTCCTGGTTGCTTGATGGCTCTCATTGTATCCCTCTTCAGCAGGGGTGCTGGGCGCACAGAGCGGGGTCATCAGCCAGGTGCACAAAGGATAGCGTTTGTCCCCGAGAAGCCATCCTCGTGGGTGAGGCTGGGCCTCGAACATGTCTGCCACAGAAGTCTGGCGCAGGATGAAGGCATCGTGGCTGCTGCCTGGAAAGCGGGCATTGACAGCTAGGATGAGCTGCCTGTGGTCACACACCAACTGCATGTTGAGCGAATGGTAGCCCTTCCGGTTGCGGTAATCCTCGGCATTCTCTAGAGGTGCCCGCAAAGCCACATGCGTGCAGTCAATGGCGCCCTGCACCATGGGGAAGCCCGCTAATGCTGCAAAGCCCATTGCACGCTGTTGCTGCTTGTCAACGGTCATGGGGAAGGAGATGAACTGTCGCCTCCTTCTGAAAAGGGCATTGGTCACCTGGCGGATGCAGCAATGTACTGCAAACTGGGAGATGTTGGAAATGTCCCCAGTAGCGGATTGGAAGGAGCCGGTGGCATAGAAGTTGAGAGCCACTGTCGCCTTCACTGCCACCGACAGAGACGTCCTGCTCCTCAGCTGTGGCTGCAGATCTCCGCGAAGCAGGTGGCAGATCTCAGTGACCACCGCCCTTCTGAATCGCAGCCTCCGAACACACTGCTCCTCAGACATGTTCAGATATGAGAACTGCTGGCGGTATACCCTGGGTGGGTAAGGCCTCCTTTGCCGACGCCTGTTGCCCCTTCTCCGTCTGGCCATGACTGGCACTCTCTCACGGCGTCTCTGAGCCCTTTGAATGCAATGGAGAAGCCCAACGTTTCCACCCATTGCAGCCCCCATTATATGTTTCCAATCAATGCTATGACTCTGAAGTTAAAGACAAGTGCAAAGCTGTGGCCTGAAGCCACAAGTACCTGTGCGAGTGTTGAGCCAAACCAGAAAGCTCTCTACCTTTGTCTCTCTCCAAAGATCCGTCTCTCACAAAGAAGGAGTGGTGCAAAATGGCTGCCATTTATACTGCAGGAGGAGTCCCCTTTAATTAGCGCCCCCCGCGCCCCGCAGCGACTGGGAACCGTTCCCCTCTACCAGTCGCTCGGGGCGCCAGACGCACAATAGGCCGGCGCCACTGAATTTCCGGTTTGGGGCGCACAAAGGGCGTTGCACCATGAAATGACGTCAGGATCTGCGCGCGCAGCTGAGCGCGCGCAAAGGTTTTGCGCCGCCGCTAAATCTTAACTGAAGTTCGCGAGAGGCGCAGATCGCGCTGCGCCCGGCCCTAGCCGCTTAGCACCCCACTTCTCCTCCTCCTAAGGCGCTAGCGGCTGGCGCAAACAACTGAATTTCTAGGCCTAAGTCTCTGGAGTGGGACTCTGAACCCACAACCTTCTGACTCACAAGCGAGAGTGCTACCAAATGAACCACAGCTGACAGCACAAAAGGAGGCCTTCGTGCCTTCATGCCTCTTTAAAAGAGCTAGCCACTTAGTCCCACTCTTTACCCATAGCCCTGCAAATATTTCCTTCTAAAACTGCCCAGGACCATCAAAGGGCAAATAAATTCCTCGACTTTTAAGTGACTACTTTCCATGACCGTAAAGTTTTTCAAAGGATAATCAACAGAATTTTACAGGCCTGAACTGACTCCAAAGCGGAGTGAGATTCCCTCCTTCAATGAGCTATGTTAAAAATTAGGGGTGCCTAAAAATGTATATGGCTTTTAAATAAGTTTTGTTTTCCTGGGAAGCTTGCATTAGAATTTGAGACAGTCTTTTTAATCAGTTAGATTAGGTGAAACATAAACATTCCACACAGGGGCCCATAGGATGGTCCTGCCAGGCTAGTTATCTGTTGTTTGTAAGTTAGGGTTTGACTTTGTTAATGTATCTTTAATTTGGCCAGTAAAGGCCCAACCTATGTTTCTTCCATTATTACTAATAACCATATTATAATCTCCACAGATTTGTTAAATAAAGGTGAGATAGCCCAAGCAGCTGCAAGTTGCTATGTATTTTTGAAAGGGAAAAAAAAGTCTAAAGCAACAGGTATTGAACACTAAAAGCAGCGCAAAACCATAATTCATGGGAATGTAAAAGTTCTGAGAGAAAAGATCACAGCAGAGAAAGGGAGTGTATCATAGACCTTACTTGTGAAGGTCAGAATGGTGAGATAGCGACTGGTTAATGTGCGACAGCTTTGACTGGGGCCTTGTACTTGCTGGGTTAAGGGGGAGAGAGTAAAAAGATCAAATGGATTCCAATGGAGGAACCTTCCAAATGTAAAAAAGCAAGGATGAAGTAAATGAGACCTTTTGGGGAGGGCTTTCATACAAACACCAAGACAAAGAACTTAAGCTGTCATTGGTTGAGGAAGTTTTGGAGGAATCTCTATAGGTTAAATGGTCTTGTCAATAACTTGGCCTCAGGCCCACCCCTAAAAAGAGAATAAAAAGTGACACCCCAAGGGCTTGCACACAGACGGTGGAAGGGAGAGCCGAACAGCTGGTCGAACGCTCTTTTAAGAGTGATCCCATGCTCACCGTCGAAGGCCCTAGAGAGAGAGAGAGAGAGAGAGGCCAGAAGCCAGAGAACTGTTCACGCATGCCAACCGTCTGTCTGATCAGGTCCGGTACCAGCTGCTTGTCACGGTCGTATGTTTTTGCTGTATTACTAGTGTGTTATATTCCGTCCTAAACTCTGATTAAACACAATGGGCTAAAAATTCGGTATCGCTGCGCCAGGTCTTTAGTGCCCGAAATTTTGCGCTCGCCCGGATTCCCGTAGCGCCCGCCTGAAATTCAGTTGCGCCGCCCCAAGACGGAGGCGGGCGCTATTGCAGGGTTTGGCCGCCTCGTTTGGGGCGATGAAAGTCAGTTTCAGGCGTCCAGCTGCCGCTGCGGCACCCGATGCGGTGCGGCAGGCTGGGGTACTGCAGGCCTCCTCCTTCTCTTAAGGAGGAGCTGCCTGCAGCCGTGAGATCGCCGCTGGATTCCCCCGGCAAATGAGCCCGGCACCACGGAGAAGTGCCGGGCTCGCGGGAGTCAGACACCAATGCCGCGGGGGGGTGGTGCAGGAGTCCGGGGAGGGAGGTGCGGCCAGGCGGCCGCCGGGAAAGCGGCCGGCCGCCCCTCCACCTTTATGCGCCGGCCTCTCGGAGCTGCAAGGCACCGTTTTTCAAACGCTGTTTGCGGCCGCTACGGGCGAGGCGGCCGCAACTGAATTTGGCCATCGGCACGGAATAGCATTGGAACCGGGGCGCTGCGCACACCGATGACGTCATCGGTGCCGGCGCAGCGCTACCGGCTAACGCCGATGTTAGGGACCAACTGAATTTCGGGCGCTAAAAAACTTCTGGCGCAAACCACTCTATAGCCAATAAGTGGGCGCAAACGCGACTGAATTTCTAGGCCAATATACCCACCATATTGGTTTGCACTTGATCCTGTTTACCAGAGATACGTGAATCTAACAGCTATACTCTGCTTCGTATCAGATCAAATCCTGATCGTGGACCAGAGCTGCATTTACACTATATCCCCAATTTTGAAAGACCTCTCGCCACCAGCAAGGCCTCATGGGCACTCCCAAGGCGCAGCGTGCCTAATTTTGTGATTGCGTTTTTGGGACCATTTTATGGAATGTATGGGTCCCATGAATATTGGTAAATTAGGTCTAAAGGACCCAGACTAGATTTTACAAAAGCAAAATACTGCGGATGCTGGAAATCTGAAATAAAAACAGAAGATGCTGGGAATACTCAGCAGGTCAGGCAGCATCTGTGACGAGAGAAACAGAGTTAACGTTTCAGATCGATGATCCTTCGTCAGAACAGATTTTACAATTTAGGGTAAGACGATGATTACCAAACAAGGGGGTAAGTAAAGTGCCATCATTTATTGAAGTGCCTATATCCAATAAACTCCTGTTTCCCACCCCCATATTTTCCCTTGGTGGCTGGTGGTGTGCTGGCTCTATTTCTTAATCTCACACTATGTCAAATTGCTTCCCTATGGAAAGAGCAACTGTGGTGACAGGAAGAGGTGGGCGGCTGTTTTCCTGCTGGGGTGGTCGTGGCCATGATCCTCTAGATACAGAGCTCCCAGAAGCTCCTGCAACAGCTGGAGCCACATGAAAATGCAGTGACTGCCAGCACTTGCCTACTCTCAGGCACTTGTTCAATTCTTGGTGGGAGGTGATTGGAATGGGAGGATGTGCGACCACCTTGAGAGTGGGAGGGGGTCCTGATATCTGCAGGCCCTCTGGCTGGATCCTCTCTAAATGAGTATGTGCAGCCTTGGCTTGTAGACAACAGAGTAAAGAATATTAGAGGAATAAATCCCACACCACAAACAGGACTGCTATGCTCACAACACCTCTATCCCTGAGACACCATTGTGCCAAGGGCCTAGCTTGGTCTTTGTGGTGGCAGTACTGAATTGCAGAAAAAGTTGTAAGTAAAAATGCAAGATGTTAGGGTGGTCCACTGTTAATGTGCATTACACTTTGTATTGCATGGGCATTGGCAGCGCTCCATTACCAGACCCAACTGGCCTATCTTCATGTACACACCTAGACAGTGAATGTTAGCAGGCTATTCAACTGTGGAGAGCAGTAAAGCCTAACCTGATCCTATTATTATCCAAATATTACTTGTGCACTTTCCAACAAGGATCACTGAGTGGAGATGGAGATGAATCCCCGTCTGATTTTTCCCTTGCCTGAGAAGGATGCTACGGCCAATTGTAATATTTGTAGGGGGTAGCGTGTGCCCAGTCAGCTTCACTTCTGACTGTCTCTGAGCGGTTCGAATCGCTCCCACACCCCTGGGTTCTAGACACCGGACTTAGGTACAGGCAGCGATACAGAAAATTGAGTAGACAAGTGGTTTGGTGCAAGAAAACCGCAATTTTTATTAAAGGCACAATAAAACACAATCTTACTGAGAATTACTGATATAGTTACAGGCATAAACAGTTACACTTACATGGGAATGGGGAACACACGGCACATCGAGGGAAACAAATACATTAAAAATCCCCTTATCCTTATCCCAACCCCAATACCTAACTAGATTAAGCTACGAGGGGCCAGGAATTCATGCTCACCAATTCGAAACCTGTTGCTTTAACTGGTTGTGGGGTTTGAGGTTCACTCTTGTTGTCCTTTGGGATTTGTCGTTGCCACGTGGTCACGGCGCAGCGCGGCGATGGAGTTGTTTGTGCGAAGCACCCTCTTTTCTCCTCCATTAACGTCTTCGTTGGGTACTTTGTCGCAATGGGTCTTCTTCTTCGGGCGGTCGCCGACGGTATTACTGCGGTTGGGGTTCAGTTGGCGGTTTTTACTGTTAAGATTTTCCTACCCAAGCTTCGAACACCAGTTTATTCTTAATTGGGCTTTACTGTCCATGCATCAAACGCCAGCTTATAACTAGGCCGTTTGTCTTGATTTCACTATCCATGCTTCAAATGCCAACTTATAACTAGGCCGTTTGTCCCCAATGTGTCTTTCCGCTGCCCTTCTCTGCCTTTACCGGTTTTACCGTTTTTCTCGACTCGTCTCGTCTGTTCGTGGCCCCGTGTGTCCTGTGCGTCTTCGATTCAGGTCTCGTTCTCCTCCCGCGTTTGGCTCCCGGTGTAGTAATGGGCGTCCTTGGTGTCAAGCGGCGCGGGAAGGGAGAAAAGGGCCCGCCACAAGGCACGAACCGAGAGCGAGAGGCAGGAGCCCGGAGGTAAGCGGCAAGAGATAAGAGAGCGATCACTATCGATGGGCCTACAATTATACCCGGTTCTTCACCCCTTATCTGCGCGCCAAATCAGGTCAGTCCTTTGTCTAACTTTTGGCGGGCTCGTTTAAAATGATTACAGCCATTTACTTTAACGACTTCTGGGGTGGTTGTCTCCTGGTATAATGGCTTCGATATCCTGGTTGTTTGTCATTTATGAAACTTAATCGGGTTTCCTGGCTTGGCAGCTACCTGTGAGCTGTTACCGATTATTTATGTGAAGAGTTGATGGCTTTCAGATTAGAGCCATCCTGGCTTGATCTGTTCCAAGGTGAAGAATGCATATTCTGTGTTTACCTAGCTGTCTGGCTTTGCTAAGTCTTTTGACAGATTCATGCATGTTAGGTTTCGTTTCAGGGCCTGCCTTTTTGCAGGGCCTTGCTTTTAGAAATCCTGTCGGTTTTGGTCACGAGGTCTTGGAAGCCATTTTGGGTACCCTTTATAATAACTTGTCCATACAGGGTCCCTTTATCCATAACTTTTGGGGAATGTGGGAATTTTGAGAACCCTACATATTCTACTGTTGTACAGCTGAGATCAGCTAACTCTGCACAGGAACTGAACCTGGAACCTTCTGGTTTTTAAAAAGAAAAAGACTTGCATTTATATAGCGCCTTTCACAACCTCAGGACATTCCAGAGCACTTTACAGCCATTGAAGTACTTTTTGAAGTGTGGTCACTGTTGTAACCAATTTGCGCACAGCAAGCTCCCACAAACAGCATTGTGATAATGACCAGACAATCTGCTTTTGTGATGTTAATTGAGGGATAAATATTAGCCAGGGCACTGGGGATGATGTCCCTGCTCTTCTTCATAGTGCCGTGGGATCTTTTACGTCCACCTGAGAGAGCAAATGGGGCCTTGGTTTAATATCTCATCCAAAAGATGTCATCTCCAACATTGCAGCACTCCCTCTGTACTGCACTGGAGTATCAGCCTAGATTGTTGTGCTCAAGCCTCTGGAGTGGGACTTGAACCCACAACCTTCTGACTCACAGGCGAGTGTGCTACTAACTGAGCCGTGGCTGACACATTAATGGGCTTAGTACTACACCAGGCAGTGCCATCACCAACTAGTATATCAGGGGACTAGTCAACAACAACCTGTATTTAGATAGCACCTTAAATGGCCAAGAGAAATGTCACAAGGCACTTCACAGAGGAGCAAAGGAGCTGATAACCAGCCTTTGTGGGAGAGTTAGGAGAGGCGACCAAAAGCCTGATCAAAGAGATGTGTTTTGAGAGGGCTTTTAAAGCTGGGGTAGGGGTGAGAGAGCTAGAGGGGTTTGAGGAAGGGAGTTCCAAAATGTAGGGCCAAGACAGCTGAAGGCTCTGGTTTTACGAACATACGAACAATGACGGACAGGAAAATACCTTCTGGTATATTAATAATTGTGATATCTTTTGTATCAGGTAGGTAGTGCAGAAATCCCCTGGGGTCATCCCCCTCTCGAACAGTTATACCATTTGGAATACTGTTGGGGGGGATGGCTTAACAGGGGAAGGCAGCAGCAACCAACCTCCTGGCACCAGGGGTGGTTCTGCTGCACAGGACGGGAGGAAAAAGAGGGGTAGAGGTATAGTGATAGGGGATTCTATTGTAAGGGGAATAGATAGGCGTTTCTGCGGCAGCAAACGAGACTCCAGGATGGTGTGTTGCCTCCCTGGTGCAAGGGTCAAGGATGTCTCAGAGAAGCTGCAGAAAATTTTGGAAGGGGAGGGTGAACAGCCAGTTGTCGTGGTGCATATAGGTACCAACGATATAGGTAAAGAACGGGATGAGGTCCTAAAAGCTGAATATAGGGAGTTAGGAGGTAAATTTAAAAATAGGACCTCAAAGGTAGTAATCTCAGGATTGCTACCGGTGCCACGTGCTAGTCAGAGTAGAAATAGAAGGATACTTCAAATGAATACGTGGCTAGAGGAATGGTGCAAGGGGGAGGGATTCAAATTCCTAGGACATTGGAACTGGTTCTGGGGGAGGTGGGACCAGTACAAACCGAACGGTCTGCACCTGGGCAGGACAGGGACCGATGTCCTTGGGGGAGTGTTTGCTAGTGCTGTGGGGGAGGGTTTAAACTAAAATGGCAGGGGGTTGGGAACCTGAGCAGGGAGACAAAGGAAAGGGAAACAAGGATAGAAGCAAAAGACAGGAAGGAGAAAAACAAAGGTGGCAGTCAGAGAAATCAAGGGTTTAAAACAAACATGGCCACAGTAAATAATAATTCTAAAAGGTCTAAGAGCGTTAAAAAAACAAGCCTGAAGGCTTTGTGTCTTAATGCAAGGAGCATTCGTAATAAGGTGGATGAATTAGCAGCGCAAATAGAGGTAAATGAATATGATATGATTGGAATTATGGAAACATGGCTCCAGGGTGACCAAGGTTGGGAACTCAAAATCCAGGGGTATTCAATATTCAGGAAAGATAGGCAAAAAGGAAAAGGAGGTGGGGTAGCATTGCTGGTTAAAGAGGGGATTAACACAATTGTAAGGAAAGATATTAGCTCTGATGATGTGGAATCTGTATGGGTAGAACTGAGAAATACCAAAGGGCAGAAAACATTAGTGGGAGTGGTGTATAGACCCCCAAACAGCAATGCAGAGGTTGGGGATGGCATTAAAAGGGAAATTAAAGAAGCGTGCAATAAGGGCACAGCAGTCATCATGGGTGACTTTAATCTACCTATAGATTGGGCTAACCAAATTAGTAATAATACTGTGGAGGAGGAATTCCTGGGGTGTATACGGGATGGTTTCCTGGACCAATATGTCGAGGAACCAACTAGGGATCAGGCCATCTTAGACTGGGTATTATGCAATGAGAAAGGATTAATTAGCAATCTTGTTGTGCGAGGCCCCTTGGGTCGGAACGATCATAATATGATAGAATTCTTCATTAAGATGGAGAGTGAAGTAGTTGACTCAAACTAAGGTCCTGAATTTAAATAAAGGGAACTATGATGGTATGAGATGCGAGTTGGGTAGGATTGATTGGGTAATGTCACTCAAAGGGTTGACGGTGGATAGGCAATGGCAAACATTCAAAGAACGCATGGATGAACTACGGAATTTGCTTATCCCAGTTTGGCATAAAAATAAATCAAAAAAGGTGACGCAACCGTGGCTAACAAGGGAAATTAGGGATAACATAAGATCCAAAGAGAGAACATATAAATTGGCCAAAAAAAGCAGCAAACCTGAGGATTGGGAGCAGTTTAGGATTCAGCAAAGGAGGACAAAGGGATTAATTAAGAGGGCGAAAATAGATTATGAAAGTAAACTTGCAGGGAACATAAAAACTGACTGTAAAAGCTTTTATAGATATGTGAAGAGAAAAAGATTGGTGAAGTCAAGCGTAGGTCCCTTACAGTCAGAATCAGGGGAATTTATAATGGGGAACAAAGAAATGGCAAACCAACTAAATACATATTTTGGTTCTGTCTTCACAAAGGAGGACACAAATAACCTCCCAGAGATGTCGGGGAACATAGGGACTAATGAGAGGGAGGAACTGAAAGAAATCAGTATTTGTAGGGAAATGGTGTTGGGGAAGTTGATGGGATTGAAGGCCAATAAATCCCCAGGGCCTGATAATCTACATCCTAGGGTACTTAAGGAAGTGGCCCTGGAGATAGTAGATGCATTGCTGGTCATCTTCCAGAACTCGATAGACACTGGAACAGTACCCATGGATTGAAGGGTAGCTAATGTTACCCCACTATTCAAAAAAGGTGGTAGAGAAAAAGCAGGGAATTATAGACCGGTAAGCCTGACATCGGTAGTGGGGAAAATGCTAGAGTCCATTATAAAAGATGTAATAGCAGAGCACTTGGAAAGCAGTGACAGGATCGGACAAAGTCAACATGGATTTACAAAAGGTAAATCGTGCTTGACTAATCTACTGGAATTTTTTGAGGATGTAACTGGTAAAATAGATAAGGGAGAACCAGTGGATGTGGTGTATTTGGATTTTCAGAAGGCTTTCGATAAGGTCCCGCATAAGAGATTAGCTTGCAAAATTAAGGCACATGGGATTGGGGGCAAGGTGTTGACTTGGATAGAGAGTTGGCAGATAGAAAGCAAAGAGTTGGAATAAACGGGTCTTTTTCCGAGTGGCAGGCAGTGACTAGTGGGGTACCGCAAGGATCGGTCCTGGACCCCATCTGTTCACAATATATATTAATGATCTGGACGAGGGAATTGGATGGAGTATCTCCAAATTTGCAGACGACACAAAGCTGGGTGAGAGGGTATGCTGTGAGGAGGATGTCGTGAAACTCCAGTACGATTTGGACAGGTTGGGTGATTGTGCAGAAATATGGCAAATGTACTATAATGTGGATAAATGTGAGGTTTTCCACTTTGGTGGCAAAAACAGGAAGGCAGATTATTATTTGAATGGCAATAGATTGGGAGAAGGGGAAGTGCAAAGAGACCTGGGTGTTCTTGTGCACCAGTCGCTGAAGGTAAGCATGCAGGTGCAGCAGGCGGTTAAGAAGGCAAATGGTATGTTGGCCTTCGTAGCAAGAGGGTTCGAGTACAGGAACAACGATGTCTTGCTGCAGTTGTACAAGGCCTTTGTGAGACCGCACCTTGAGTATTGTGTGCAGTTTTGGTCGCCTTATCTGAGGAAGGATGTCCTTGCCATGGAAGGAGTGCAGCGAAGATTCACCAGGCTGATAACTGGGATGGCAGGAATGACGTATGAGGAGAAATTGTGTCGATTGGCCTTGTACTCACTGGAGTTTAGAAGATTGAGAGGGGATCTCATCGAAACCTATAAAATTCTGTCAGGCCTGGACAGACTAGATGCAGGAAGGATGTTCCCGATGGCCGGGGAGTCCAGAACTAGGGGTCATAGTCTAAGAATAAGGGGTAAGCCATTTAGGACTGAGATGAGGAGGAATTTCTTCACCCAGAGAGTGGTGAACCTGTGGAATTCTCTGCCACAGAAGGCGGTGGAGGCCAGTTCATTAAATATGTTCAAGAAGGAGTGGGATATATTTCTTAAGGCTAAAGGGATCAAGGGATATGGGGAGAAGGCAGGGACAGGGTACTGAATTTGGATGATCAGCCATGATCTCATTGAATGGCGGAGCAGACTCGAGGGGCCGAATGGCCTACTCCTGCTCCTATCTTCTATGTTTCTATGTATCACAATATATGCACTCTCCACCCTATCTGAAACTGTGATTTCCTGCGGGGAGGTGAAAAACCAGATTAAAATGCAGGTCAATTTGGGAGTTAAAAATCTAGAAAATTCATCTCTGACCAAGGTCTTGAACAAGGGCAAAATAGTGTGCTTACTTAAAACTTAGTTTTAAGTTCATTTTAATTTTACCTGAATACAGGATACCCATCTATACTTAATCATGAGGGTTTTTTTTAAAAGTTACTTTCATAAAATATAATTTTAAAATGTTCATACTTTCCCTATATATTTTAAGCGGAAGCTGCAATTGTTCAAAATGCTGTTAATGAACTCCCCAAATCAATATATCTCTGCTCCTAGTAACTGGAAATCATGGACTTTGAAGCTTGCTTTTCCAGTGTACTTGATATGATATCAAATGAATTAGTGCTAAGAACCTGATACTGGAAAACGTCAGTGGGTTAAGTAAAAGTTTTCCTTTAACTACTGCCAAAACTTTAAAAAAATAATCTACAAACGACTGCCCACAAATTCCTTCCAGAATCTAGTTTTTGCACATATTTAGTCCCCCTCCCGTGCTACACACTTACGTAATACATATTTTCCTACAAGTAAATAATTTGATGGTGTATAACTTTATGCCCCATTGAGGTTATATTTAACATTAAGCCATGGAAAATATGAAGAGATATGTTGATGACATTGAACCAAGAATGTGTGTGTATGTGGTTGGGGGAGGGAGGCTCTTCCTTTACAGCCAATTTTCTTTCCCACCTCCACCTTTCCTGAAGACATTAACTCCTTGTTTGGAGTACGGTTCTGGGGGGTGGGTGCCCTCTGAACTTTACCGAAATGGCCATTCTGCATGTGTGAACCTTCACAATGAATGCTAGCAGGTTATGCGACCATAGGGGGCACCATGGCCAAGCCAATTCTGTCCTCAATCAACATCCACATACGGGGCACTGGATAGTAATCAGGAGCTGGAATTTTGGATGATTTACCCCTCATTAAACCAGTGCTTTGAAGTCAATTGTAACATCCATAACAACAACTTATATTTATATAGCGTCTTTAACGTAATAAAATGTCCCAAGGCACTTCACAGGAGTGTTAGCAAAAATGTTTTTGACACCGAGCCATATAAGGAGCTGTTAGGGCAGATGACCAAAAGCTTGGTCGAAGAGTTAGGCTTTAAGGAGCATCTTAAAGGAGGAAAGAGAAGTGGAGAGGCGGAGAGATTTAGGAAGGGAATTCCAGAGCTTAGACCTAGGCAGCTGAAGGCACGACCGCCAATGGTGGAGCATTTAAAACCGGGCCAAAAGGCCAGAATGGGCGGAACACAGAGGTATAGGGTGATTGTAGGGCTGGAGGAGATTGCAGAGATAAGGAGGGGCAAGGCCATGGAGGGATTTGAAAACAAGGATGAGAATTTTAAAATCAAGGTGTTGCTTAACTGGGAGCCAATGTAGGTCAGCAAGCACAGGGGAGATGGGTGAGTGGGACTTGGTGCAAGTTAGCACACGGGCGGCAGAATTTTGGATGGCCTCAAGTTTATGGAGGGTAGAACTAGGGAGGCCAGCCAGGAGTGCATTGGAATAGTCAAGTCTAGAGGTGATAAAGGCATGGATGAGGGTTTTGGCAGCAGATAGGTTAAGGTAAGGGCGGAGACGGGTGATATTACGAAAGGTGGAAATGGGCGGTCTTAGTGATAGAACGGATATGAGTTGGAAGCTCAATTTGTGATCAAATATGACACCGAGGTTGCGAACAGGCTTGGTCAGCATTAGACAGTTGCCGGGGAGAGAGATCGAATCACTGGAAAGGGAACAAAGTTTGTGATGTGAACCGAAGACAATGGCTTTGGTCTTCCCGATATTTAATTGGAGGAAATTTCTACTTATCCAGTGCTGGATGTCGGACAAGCAGTCTGATAGTATAGAGATGGTGGAGGGTTCAGGAGAGGTGGAGGAGAGGTAGAGCTGGGTATCATCAGTATACATGTGAAAACTCACGATGTGTTGCCGGATGATGTCACCGAGGGCAGCATGTAGATGAGAAATAGGAGGGGGCCAAGGATAGATCCTTGGGGGATACCAGACGTGACAGTACGGGATCAGGAAGAGGAGCCATTGCAGGTGATTCTATGGTTACGGCTGGAAAGAAAGGAATGAAACCAGGCGAGTGCAGTCCCATCCAGTTGGACGATGGTGGCGAGGCATTGGAGCAGAATTTTGTGGTCAACCGTGTCAAAGGCTGCAGACAAGTCCAGAAGGACGAGAAGGGACAGGTTACGTTTGTCGCAGTTAGGATGTCATTTGTGACCTTGGTAAGAGCAGTTTCGGTACTGTGGCAGGGACGGAAGCCTGATTGGACAGATTCAAACAAGGAGTTCTGTGAAAGATGGGGACGGATTTGGGAGGCGACAACACGTTCAAGAACTTTGGAGAGGAAAGGGAGGTTGGAGATAGGGCGATAGTTTGCAAGGACGGAGAGGTCAAAGGTTAGTTTTTTGAGGAGAGGGGTGATGACGGCAGATTTGAAGGAAAGGGGGACAATACCTGAGGAGAGAGAACCGTTAACAATGTCAGCTAACATGGGAGCTCGGAAGGGAAGTTGGGTGGTCAGCAATTTAGTAAGAACGGGGTCAAGAGAGCAGGAGGTCAGTCTCATTGACAAGATGAGCTTTGAAAGGGCAAGAGGGGAGATAGGAGAGAAATTAGAGAAATATGCAAATTTAGGTTTAAGGCAGGGGGAAAACAGAGAGGAAGTATGGTCCGGTGAGCTAGAGGGAGGGAATTGAAAGCAGAAGCAGTTGAATGGATGTTGTCGATCTTTTTAACAAAGATGTTCATGCGCTCCTCACATTTATTGTTGGAGTTGAGGGAGGAGGAGGCAGGAGACGGCGGTTTGAGAAGACAGTTAGTGGTGAAGAGAAGCCTGGAGTTAGTTTTGCCGTCCTGGATGATCTTAGAATAGTGGGCAGGACCCGGTAGTGCTTTATATGATCTAGCCAAATCTGGTGATGGATGATTAGACCAGTTGTCCACAAAAGACATTCAGGTCTGCATCCCTTGGGCTTAAAGGAGCAGAAATTAGGGGTATACCAGGGGGAATATCTAGCGTGAGAGAGTGTAATGATTTTAGTGGGGAAAATGGCATCAAGGATGGTGGAGAGGGTGTGATTTAGTAAGTCAGTAGCTGCAGAGATGTCATGAAGAATTGTAGGCCAAAGGCTAGGTAGTTGAGAATTAGAAAGTGCAGTGGTAAGGGACTTGAGGGAGAGTTTTTTCCAGGGTCGGATACAAAAAGAAGTGGGTTTAGGAGGAGAAGGGGAATATGGGTAGAGAATGAAATAAGGAAATGGTCAGAGAATGCCTTATCGGTGATGGTTACGGAGGGGTTAACGAGGCCACGTGAGATAGTAAGATTAAGGGGCTGGCTGTGTATATGGGTGGGGGAGTTGACATGCAGGGAGAGATTAAGGGAGGAAAGGAGGACAGTGAACTCAGCGGAGAGGGAGCAAGAAGAGTTGAGGTGGAGGTTGAAGTCACCGAGGATGAGAAGTCGCTTGGTGCAGAGGCAGAGGGAGGAAAGCAGAGAAGCTATCTCATTGAGATAATTGGTGTGATATTTGGATGGGCGGTACAGAATAAGGATTTTAAAAGAGACGTGAGGGGTGGAACAAGGTGAGATGCTCGAAGGCGGAGAAGTTGCTGGAGGAGTAGGGAGATAGACCAAGGTGTGATTTAGATATAAGGGCTACACCACCACCATGGTGGTTTGGGCGTGGAATATGATGGAATGTATAGCTAGGTGGGGAAGCTTCATTAAGGGGAAAGGTGACATCACCCCTCAACCATGTCTCCGTCAAGGCCATGATGTCAATTTGATCATCTACAATAGGGTCATGGATAACAAGGCCTTTATTTACAAGTGAACGTACATTTTGAAGGGAAATGCGGAGAGGGCGATGATACCTAATTTACTAGCAGAGTCCAGAAGGGCAGAGCAGGGAGGGACAGGGAGGAGGTTGGCGAGATTAGTTCGCAGCAGGCGCTTAGGGTGGAGAGGGCAGGGAGAGAGTAAGATAGGGTAGTTTGGGTTGCTGCTAGCTAGAAGGCAGTGACAAGTGCCTCGGTGGGCCTTTCGAAGGATGCCAAGAGAGGCACAAAGGGAAGCTGTGGAATTATTTAGGAGGGAGTCAAGCTTTGAGCGGCGGCAGGAGAGTAGGAAAGATGATGAGTAGTGGAGAATAGGGGTCAGTGAGGGTAGAGCACATGATGGCGGAGAAAGAAAAGGTGGAATGAAGGCCGGGGGAGGGTAATGAAGAAAGAGGAAAAAGGGAGAGATCGAAGTGATAGAACTCGGGTCCAGAGCGGCAGCCAAAATGAGCACCTAACTCAGCACAGAACAAGGATTTAACATAGAACCACAGGCGTTTACAGCACAGAAGGAAGCCATTCTGCCCATTGTGTCTTTGCAAGTTCTTTGTCAGTGAAATCCAAATCTATTCCAATTGCCCTGCTTTCTTACCATAGCCCTGTATCTTCATCTGCGTCAAGTATTTATCTATTTTTTCCTTAGAAGATGCAATGGTCTCTACCTCAGCCAACGCTCGATCTTCTGGTCTGTACATCTGAATTATTCATTGCCTTTACCAGCTGAGTGACTAATAATGCAGATATTTGCATGATGTTGTCATCCTTCCATATAATAAAAAGCAAACTTTCCCTGTTTACTCTTATACCAGTTGGAGAACTCATGTAGTACTGATCAGTTGTTTAGTGGTCCATGATATTATAATAGCAAACTTTCCCGCAATCTGTATGTATATTTAATCATTTTCCATCAACATCTTGCACTAGTGTTGTATGAAAAGTTTGTATTGGGAGTTTTAGTGAAAAGAACGCCCCTGTCAACTAAGAACCAAAGGGATAATGCAAACAAAACGTATGTAGCTCAAAGCGATATTGGACTCAATATTTAACAAATGAGACTCTATATTTCCAGTTTTACATTTATCACAACCGCTTCTTGCAAAAGATTTGTAACTCCATGTAAATTCAGTCAGGAACCTGCAGAAATTTCTAGGACTTGTGGAGAAAGTCAGTTTTATGCTGCAAAGTACGGAGAAGAGCCAGAGGAGAGGGTGGTAAGATGGCAGCCATTATCATTGGCTACCTTGAGTCTGTTCCAAGAGATCTTCTGGAAATTGAGTGACATGCAAGTGTGTTAACTAAAACGTTAACAGTACTTTGGTGTGCAATCAAATCTAGACAACGTCATGGTCATTGCAAAAATCTAATGTGACAGCGTGATTGCAATTATAAATTTACCTCATCCACTAAAAAAATATAGTTTTTATTCTGCTGTTTTTTCCAGTTTATCTGTCTTATCTACTCTGACTGCCAAAAGTGAAACTAACTCTTCCATTTTGCAGGAGAGACATATTTCGCCTGAATATAACCCTGGGTGATTTTATAAACCATTAATATTTATCAATGGTGTTTGAATCTCGAGGTCTAATACTGCCATGAAATGACCTCTTATATGTTTTACTCCAAGCCTTATGAAAATCTGTGGTAGGCTTGGGCAGTTAATTTCGCAGATAGCAGGCACCCATGAACCAAAGTGTAATGAGTGTTGTGCACTGCAATAATAGTTTACAGCGTTAGTCGTACTGCAGTGCTGTCGTACCACATGATCTGTATACTGCAATTACTTAAATTTTCCTTCAGAAAAGTAGCAGACCACTTCAGGCCAGCCTAATAGACTGGTTGGAAGACTGAAATGTGGTAATTGGATGGGGACCTGGCAAAAGGATTCCCCACCCAACTTCCCTGCTTGCAAGTTCAATGTTAATGGGACTGAACCTGCTGGCCAAAAAATACATCCTTGTATGAACTCACTGAGCTGTGAAGAGAGTCCGTGCCAAATAATTTCTGATCTAGACAGTGATGGTGGCATAGTGGTTAGCACTGTTGCCTCACAGCGCCAGGGACCCGGGTTCGAATCCGGCCTCGGGTGACTGTCTGTGTGGAGTTTGCAGGGCAGCACGGTGGCATAGTGGTTAGCACTGTTGCCTCACAGCGCCAGGGACCCGGGTTTGAATCCGGCCTCGGGTGACTGTCTGTGTGGAGTTTGCACATTCTCCCCGTGTTTGCGTGGGTTTCCTCCGGGTGCTCCGGTTTCCTCCCACAGTCCAAAGATGTGCGGGTTAGGTTGATTGGCTATGATAAATTGACCCTTAGTGTTAGGGGGATTAAATATGTGGGGTTACGGGGATAGGGTGGGATATGTGTTGTAGGGGTTACGGGGATCGGGTGGGATATGTGTTGGTGCAGGCTCGATGGGCCGAAATGGCCTCTATCTGCACTGTGGGGGTTTCTGTGATTCTGTGATTTTCTGTGATACTTGAAAACAAATGGGTAACCTGACTAGCCTGCAAGAAGCAGGAAAATGTTGCTTGAATTGTTTTTATTGTAGTTTTGCAGGTAACCATGAATAACTAGGGGGGGCGAGCCATACAATGTGTCCATTAATTGAATAGCAGGAAGTAACATCCTCACATTATTTTTGTGTTATAGAAGGCAGTGAAAGGCTGTGCAGTTTCATTGTTATGGGCCACTGGGAAATTGCTCTGAGACTATTAACTGTCCCTACAGATCATATCAGGCAAGAGATGGGAATGAAGTAAATGGCTTTAAGCACCTGGCAGAATGTAATCTGAGCAGTTCAATTACTGGGAGTTGGAGATAAACCTTAGCAACGCTGGTCATGTGATTCACACTTACTTCATTCTCCTCTGTTTATACTACTATCAGGTAAACATTACAGGTTGTACCCAGCTACATTATATCCTACAAGCTCTTATTAATGCCATATTGGATGATATACTGTTTCAAGACTATGTAACACAAAACAATGCAACAGAAAGGCTTGTAATGATATAACACCTTACCACATTTCCCAGGAACATACCAAAGTTCTTCACATACAATGAAGTGCAGCAACTGTCATTATGTAGGCAAACGTGGCAGCTGTTTTGCAAATAATAAAATCCCCCACACATCAATGAGATGAATGAGCAGTTAATATGTTTTTTGGTGGTGTTTGTTGAGGGAAGAATGTTGGCCAGGACACTGGGACAATCCCCTGCTCTTCTTCAAGTAATGCCGTGGGCAAATGGCCTCAGCTTAACTTTTCATCTAAAGGATGGCATCTGTAACAATGCAGCACCCTCTTACTATTACACGGGAATGTCCGTCAGTATCCCTGTTTGCTTGTTAATGTGTCAAAAACCCCATAGAAGGCACAAGCTATAAATCATTATTCAATAAATATGATGTACACAATAATGTTTCTATCAGGCATTAAGAAGCCTGGCTTGAATCAACGATGAATCAAACCACGTGATAGTCTTTACTACGTCTTTACTTTCAAATAGGACACTTGTGTAATTCGTTTTTTTTAAGTTATGACTGGATGTTAATGTTTAACACACTGAAGCTGATAATGTGGTTCTGGGAGTCAAGACAGAATATGATTGTTCTATGTGGTTAATAGTTTGGATAAAAACAGGCCTTGATTATACTCATGTGACTGAACATTTGTCATGGATGGAGAAATCAATGGATGCCAAACAGACCTGTTGCTGTAAAGCTGCTGTCAACGATTGCAAAGTTAGCATAGGCCATTTCAGTTGCATCACTTGTTTTATATGATGGACACATTTCAGCATTGATATTAATATTTATGATTCTACTAAATATTTAACTTACATCTTTAAAACATAATGAGAATGAAGCAAAAATAGTTAAATGTAGTGTATAAAATAATTCACAAAGGGAATACAATAATTCAGTCAACAGAAATCCAATTTAAGGACTACAAATACATACGTGCGGACAACTTTCTCTCACTGTAAAGCCCAACCCCAATCAAATAGAAGCCACAATTATGATAACTGTTTTGCACTTAATAAATTATAGTATGGATGAGAGAACAGCGTACTCTTCTAATGTCTATTTTTAATTTATTCAGTAGTGTTTTCATGTATTTTTAAAAAACTGACAGTTCAGCAATCATAGAAGTATTAGTTTCCTATTATAGCATTTATGAGAGACATATAAATGAACAGTCATGATATTTTAAAAGAAGTCCCATATTCTGTTGCATTAAACCATAATATTTCCATCTGCCCCAAATCCTATCAGATAACATGACAGAAAATGTGATTATTTGCAATACCATAGTTACAAAAAAGTTTATTGCATTTTAATGTACAAAATGAGTTTTATCTGATTTGCCAGAGTGAACCAATAAATACAATTAAGTGCAACATAATTGTTAAAGCAGCAATTAAAACAATCAATCCAGTCCAGTGGAATAATTCATGATTAAGAACATATACACACTCACTGATCAGCAGGCCTCATTCTTCGGGAAAAAAACAGCAACAATAGCAGGTAATGCAATGAATCTTGCCAGAAAAGTTAAATCCTTCTTGTTAAAAATTTTACGGTAATATTAAATAAATGTAATCCTGACAGTCAGCATTCAGACTTGGGTAGTGATCCCTTTGATGCTAGTAATGGATTCTGTAAAAATATAAATTAGAATCAGTTACTATGCATTTACAGATTCTTATATCAAAGAAACACAGATCTGTTCACTGTATTAGTCGGTATAGAACCTGACTTGTCAATGACTAATAATGTCTTCACAATTGAGAACAGGCCATTGTGAAAAAGAATCAGAGTACAGTCAACAGAATCACTTCCCAATCCACAGATCGATTTAGTTCCCATTTAAGATTAAATCTTGAGCTCTCCTGATGGTTCAGCTTGCTGCACAGTGCAGAACAGTCATACAGACCTGGCAAGTTCCAGGTTTGATCACCAGTCTGTGCTGATCTCAGTAAATTGCCAACAGGAACACTGTAATTGGTACCCCTGGACTAAAGGGGAAAAAAACCCAACCAGGACTTCCACTCCTCACCACTATTCAGTGACCACTGCTTAAGGTGTGCATGTGTGGATGTTTGTTGACGAAAAGAACAGCTCAGTTGTGATGCCCCTGGGGGCTATTGGATCATTCAGGCACAGCAAATACAAGAAAATCAGGCAAGCAGCAGCGCACACCTATAAGAGCAACCCTTCACCCCCCCCCCCCAATTTTCAATCCATTTAAATTAATAAATAGAAAGTTGCGCGGTCTCGGGAGCGGAGAGAGCAGCGGAACAGTGAGAACTTAAACTCAATTTCGCTGGCTTTTTTCCTCAGAGGCCGGTGTCGGGAGCGGAGAGAGCGGCGGTACAGCGAGTATTTAAACTCAGTTTCGCGGGCTTTTTTCCTCAGAGGCTTACCAATCTCACAATTCAAAAAGTGACGCGGGTAAGAGGAAGCAGCTGATTGGGTGAGTACGTCCAGGTGAGTATTTATACTACTCTATAGTTTGACAGTTAAGGTTAATAGTTTATAAAGTTTAGAAGGTCTTAGTTTTTGTGGTTATAGTTTCTAAGGTCTCTGTTGTGTAGCGGGGAGTGCTAGTAAACAAGGGCCCTTGAGTATATAATTTAATTTTAGTGTAATTTGTGGTATTGATTTGATTTAATTTAATTTAAATTTAATTTAAATTAATTAAAGGGTAAGTCATGGCAGCACAGCTCGGCCCTGTGGCATGCTCCTCCTGCGCTATTTGGGAAATCAGGGACACTTCCTATGTCCCTGATGACCATGTGTGCGGGAAGTGTATCCAGCTGCAGCTACTGGCAGACTGCATTGCGGCGCTGGAGCTGCGAATGGAGAAATACTGGAGCATTCACAATGCTGAGGACATCGTGGATAGCACGTTTAATGAGTTGGTCACACCGCAGGTAAAGGCTGCACAGGCAGGAAGGGAATGGGTGACCGCCAGGCAGAGTAGTAGGCGCAGGCAGGTAGTGCAGGGGAGCCCTGTGGCCATCCCTCTCTCAAACAGATATACCACTTTGGATATTGTTGAGGGAGATGGCTTATCGGGGGAAGGCAGCAGCAGCCAACATCCTGGCACCATGGGTGGTTCTGCTGCACAGGATGGGAGGAAAAAGAGCTGGAGAGCTATAGTGATAGGGGATTCTATTGTAAGGGGAATAGATAGGCGTTTCTGTGGCCGCAAACAAAACTCCAGGATGGTATGTTGCCTCCCTGGTGCAAGGGTCAAGGATGTCTTGGGACAGCAGCAGGGCATTCTGGAGGGGTAAGGTGAACAGCCAGTTGTCGTGGTGCATATAGGTACCAACGATATAGGTAAAAAATGGGATGAGGTCCTAAAAGCTGAATATAGGGAGTTAGGAGGTAAATTAAAAAATAAGACCTCAAACATAGTAATCTCTGGATTGCTATCAGTGCCACGCACTAGTCAGAGTAGAAATAGAAGGATATTTCAGATGAATACATGGCTAGAGGAATGGTGCAAGGGGGAGGGATTCAAATTCCTGGGACATTAGAACTGGTTCTGGGGGAGGTGGGACCAGTACAAACTGGACGGTTTGCACCTGGGTGGGACCGGGACCAATGTCCTAGGGGGAGTGTTTGCTAGTGCTGTTGGGGAGGGTGTAAACTAAAATGCCAGGGGGTTGGGAACCTGTGCAGGGTGACAGAGGAAAGGGAAGCAAGGATAGAAACAAAAGACAGGAAGGAGAAAAGCAAAAGTAGAAGGCAGAAAAATCAAGGGTGTAAATCAAACAGGGCTACAGTAAATAATAATTCTAAAAGGACTGAGAGTGTTAAAAAAACAAGCCTAAAGGCTTTGGCCTAGAAATTGGGTTGGGGCGCCAAAGTGGCGCAAAAGTCGCCTGAGCGCAGGATTTAGCGCAACGTTCGAGGCTTCAGCGATCGTCAGATATTCAGTTTCATTGCCCCTCGAGGGACACGGGGTGAGGCTTGAGGCGCTCCACGTCCCTCTTAGGGCGCTGAAACTGAATATCGCAGCGCAACGTGCCGCAGCGCCACACACTGCGGCACGGCACGCTGCGGTACTGCAGGCCTTCCTCCCACTGTTAAGGGGGAGGTGCTTGCAACAGCGCGATCCCCGCTCGCGAGTGCCGGCAAACGAGCCCGGCACCAAGGAGAAATGCTGGGCTCTTGGGAAACAGCCGGCAATGCCACGGGGGGGGGTTTAAGGAGGCCGGGGACGGAGGTGCTGGCAGGCGGCCGCCGAAAAAGGCGGCCACCCCGCACCTCCACCTTAACTTGCGCCGCTGCCGGCACAGTAAGGCCCCGTGAACTGGGCGCGGGTAGCGAACGGTGCAACTGCGCCGTTCGCTACCAAATATCGCGAACGGGGCGGGAATGGGGCGCTGCGCACACTGATGACATCATTGGTGGTGGCGCAGCGCAAAAGGCTAACGCTACAGCCACTGCCTGCCTCTTTAGGCACTAACAAGTGGCGCTACTCACCCAATTTCTCCCCCTTTGTGTCTTAATGCGAGGAGCATTCATAATAAGGTGAATGAATTAGCTGCGCAAATAGATGTAAACGGATATGATATAATTGGGATTACGGAGACATGGCTCCAGGGTGACTAAGGCTGGGAATTCAACATCCAGGGGTATACAATATTCAGGAAGGACAGGCAAAAAGGGAAAGGAGGTGGGGTAGCATTGCTGGTTAAAGAGGAGATTAACACTAGTAAGGAAGGATATTAGCTCTGATGATGTGGAATCTATATGGGTAGAGCTGAGGAATACCATGGGGCAGAAAACATTAATGGGAGTTGGCATTATACGGGAAATTAGAGATGCATGCAATAAGGGCACAGCAGTTATCATGGGTGACTTTAATTTACATATAGATTGGGCTAACCAAATTAGTAACAATACTGTGGAGGAGGAATTCCTAGAGTGTATACAGGATGGTTTCCTGGACCAATATGTCGAGGAACCAACTAGAGATCAGACCATCTTAGACTGGGTATTATGTAATGAGAAAGGATTAATTAACAATCTTGGGGACAAGCGATCATAATATGATAGAATTCTTCATTAAGATGGAGAGTGAAGTAGTTGACTCAGAGACTAGGGTCCTGAATTTAAATAAAGGAAACTATGATGATTTGAGGCGCAAGTTGGCTAGGATGGATTGGGGAGTGTTACTTAACGGGTTGATGGTGGATAGGCAATGGCAAACATTTAAAGATCACATGGATGAACTACAGAATTTGTTCATCCCTGTTTGGCATAAAAATAAAACAAAAAAGGTGACTCAACCGTGGCTAACAAGGGAAATCAGGGATAGCATAAAATCTAAGGAGAGGACATATAAATTGGCCAGAAAAAGCAGCAAACCTGAGGATTGGGAGCAGTTTAAGATTCAGCAAAAAGATTGGTGAAGTCAAGCATCGGTCCGTTGCAGTCAGAATCAGGGGAATTTATAATTGGGAACAAAGAAATGGCAGACCAATTAAATACATACTTTGGATTGCTGGTCATCTTCCAAAATTCTATAGACTCTGGAACAGTTCCCATGGATTGAAGGGTGGCTAATGTAACCCCACTATTTAAGAAGGGTGGTAGAGAGAAAACGGGGAATTATAGACCGGTAAGCCTGACATCGGTAGTGGGGAAAATGCTAGCATCCATTATAAAAGATGTAATAGCAGAGCACTTGGAAAACAGTGACAGGGTCGGACAAAGTCAACATGGATTTACAAAAGGTAAATCATGCTTGACTAATCTGGAAATTTTTGAGGATGTAACTGGTAGAATAGATAAGGGAGAACCAGTAGATGTGGTGTATTTGGACTTTCAGAAGCCTTTCGATACGGTCTCGCATAAGAGATTAGCATGCAAAGTTAAAGCACATGGGATTGGGGGTAAGGTACTGACTTGGATAGAGAACTGGTTGGCAGACAGAAAGCAAAGAGTTGGAATGGGTATTTTTCCGAGTGGCAGGCAGTGACTAGTGGGGTACCGCAGGGATCAGTGCTAGGACCCCAGCTATTCACAATATATATATTAATGATCTAGACGGGGGAACTAGATGTAATATCTCCAAGTTTGCAGACGACACAAAGCTGGGTGGGCGTGTGTGCTGTGAGGAGGATGCAGAGAAACTCCAGTATGATTTGGACAGGTTGGGTGATTGGGCAGATGCATGGCAGATGCAGTATTATGTGGATAAATGTGAGGTTATCCACTTTGGTGGCAAAAACAGGAAGGCAGATTATTATCTGAACAGCAATAGATTGGGAAAAGGGGAAGTGCAACGAGACCTGGGTGTCCTTGTGCACCAGTCGTTGAAGGTAAGCATGCAGATGCAGCAAGCGGTTAAGAAGGCAAATGGTATGTTGGCCTTCATAGCGAGAGGATTCGAGTACAGGAGCAAGGATGTCTTGCTGCAGTTGTACAGGGCCTTGGTGAGACCACACCTTGAGTATTGTGTGCAGTCTTGGTCGCCTTTTCTGAGGAAGGATGTTCTTGCCATGGAGGGAGTGCAGCGAAGATTCACCAGACTGATACCTGGGATGGCAGGAATGATGTATGAAGAGAGATTGGGTCGATTAGGCTTATATTCGCTAGAGTTTAGAAGAATGAGCGGGGATCTCATTGAAACTTATAAAATTCTAACAGGACTAGACAGACTAGATGCAGCAAGGATGTTCCTGATGGCGGGGGAGTCCAGAACCAGGGGTCACAGTCTAAGGATAAGGAGTAAGCCATTTAGGACTGAGATGAGGAGGAATTTCTTCACCCAGAGAGTGGTGAACCTGTGGAATTTTCTACCACAGAAGGCAGTTGAGGCCAATTCATTAAATATATTCAAGAAGGAGTTAGATATATTTCTTAAGGCTAAAGGGATCAAGGGATATGGGGAGAAAGCAGGGAGAGGGTACCTAATTTGGATGATCAGCCATGATATCATTAAATGGCAGAACAGGCTCAAGGCACCAAATGGCCTGCTCCTGCTCCTATCTTGTATGTTTCTATGTCTCCATTAGTGGCGTGCACTCCTTCCCATCCAATTTTCCTGTATTTGCTGAGTCCAGGTAATCCAATGTTCTGGACCAGGAAAATCTACCTCAAAACCTTGTGTCAAATTTTTATCATTTCATTTTTAAATATTACCAATTGTGGTATAAGCAGAATGCACAAAGAAGTGTAATATGAATTATGACCCGCACTATTTTCTGTAGTGCCTTATCTTCCAATCTACCTTTTTCTCTAAGGTCCTTGAAATTATTGCTGCCACCCATCTATAACTTGTTATCTCCCTCCCTGCCTTCACCTCCTAAAAGTTCCTGTACCAAATTAGCTCAGGTGGTAGCACTGTCACCTCTTAGTGAGAACCTTGTGGATATGACCCCCCACATGAGAATTTTGAGGTCATAATCTGGGATGACAGTCCAATGCAGTGCACAGAGAGAGCTGTATTGTGGGGGATGACAAATTAATTTAATGTCTCATCCACCTGGATGTTTTACATCCCATGACATTTTCAGAGAACAGCAGGGAGTTCTTCCAGTGTTCAATCCTGCCAAAAACAGATTAACTGATCAATCTACTCATTGCCGCTGTGTTTGCCTACCTAATAACTCACCACTTCCAAAGTAATTAATTGTATGTGATGAAAATTGGGCAGCGGAGGCTGGGAAATCGAGCAGGATTTGGTCCCACTCATGTTGTCCCTGTTTCTGGAGCCACCCGGTTTTCTGGGAGGTTTTATTTCTGGCACACAGAGCTTCCATCCGAAACAGGTGGGACCACCTTTCGTATATGTAAAAGGAGGTGAGGAGTCATTTTCCGGTGAGGAGTCATTTTCCGAGTCACAGGTAGGATGCTGAGGCCCCAGCACACTCCTAGAAACCTAGTGAGAAGGAGGCCTTGGGTGGACCTGCAGGTACGAGGTTCTTAAAGCCTGCAGTGGTTTGGGCTTTCTAAAGTCCCTTTCATACTTTGTTTGAAAGTTTTTTTATTCACTGCTGGCACTTAGACTTTCATGGGCCTTGTGCCAGTGGTTTTTTTTATTTTACCCCAAGTTTCCTTTATTATTCATTAGTAGTTGTCCAATAAGGATCATCGTAACATAAGAACAGGAGTCGGCCATTCAGCCCCTCGAGCCTGTTCCACCATTCAATTAGATCATGGCTGATCTGTACCTCAACTCTCGCCTCATACCCTTACCTAACAATAATCTATCGATCTCAGGCTTGATCATTTCAACTGACCCAGCATCCACAGCTTTTTGGGGAGAGAATTCCAGTTTTCCACTACCCTTAGTGTGAACAAAATGCTTCCTGATTTCACTCCTGAATGGCCCAGCTCTAATTTTAAGATGATACCCTCTTGGCCTTGACTCCCCCACCAGAGGAAATAGTTTCCATGTATCTACCCTAGCAAATCCCTTTATTATTTTAAAGGCTTTGATTAGATCACGTAGCAAATGTAGTAAAATGTCCCAAAGCGCTTCACAGGAGCGTTATCAAACAAAATTTGACACCAAGCCACATAACAAGATATTAGGGCAGAGGACCAAAGGTAGGTTTTAATGAGCATCTTAAAGGGTGCTTGCATGCCAGACTGATAATAAGCCAGCATTGCTTATTTGGCCATACCAGTCAAGATACCACCAATAATTTCTGCAGATCCTGATAGACCAATTGGGAATTGCACAGGGACCCGTCTTCTCGGAGTCTGGGTTAGCAGCAGAGCAGGCGCTGCGCTGGACCATTTGGTGTAAGGACATTTGCAACTACCATGCAGCAGAGAGCTTGCACGCGCACAGGGACCATAACAGTCAGCTCGGGCCTGAAACTTTGACGCATCTTCCGCATTTTGCAGTGGTAATCTATGGGTTCGTACTGTAGAGTGGCACAGACGGCAACTTTCCTCACAACTAACTCATATAGCACCGCCTCATCTTCAGCAGCATCAAATAGGGGACACGTGCTGGGTTGCACCATCACTTGTTTACAGACTTATGCCTGCACCTAGAGCTCCATTTATTTTAACCTTGGCCGGTTATTTCTTAATCTCCTGTCCTTCAACTTTGGAAAAGGCTGCTGATGGGCTGAGGTGCCTTTTAAGGCTCTCCAGGAGCTTTCTGAATTTGTGTCCACCCCACTGTGACATTCCCCTTTACTTTTCCCCATCCTTTAAATTATGTTTACGCACAGTTTTCCTTTCCTACCAACGTTGCTATCCCTAGATTGATGTGAGTTTGCACCTGGGGTTTTGAATAATTTTGCAAATGAGCTTTGACCAGTGAATTGAGTGCTATTGGCCCGTATTTTCCAATCCCTATGGGTGTGTACGCGCTGTGTACACACCCGTAGGGTCATTGGAAATGCCGGTTTCAGGCATGCGAAGCGCATGCGCTGAAAACCGGCATTTCCGATCTAACGCCTGCCCTGGAGAAGGACCTCTGCGGATGGAGAGTTCCGCTTTCTGCAGAACCTCTGCCCGCTGAAAACACTTAAAAATCTTACGCCTGGTAAAAGCGTAAGGCCTGCTTTTACCAGCATAAGAGTTGAAAAAAAGTTTTAAAATTTTTTTTTCACTCATTTATAATTTAAAAATACTTTTAAAAAAGGTAAGTTTATTTTTAGCCCCATAAAAAACTTTAATTATTTTTTCAAAAAATTTAATTTTTGTTTAAAATATTTAATTTAATGTAATTTTAACTCTTTTTAAAAACATGATTAAAAAATAATTAGTTAATGTTTTGATGTGTTTTTGGGGTGATCTCCATTCATACTTTTGACGGGTCTATGTCAGCCAATAGGAATGTCATACTTCAGCCAATAGGAGAAGGGAGATTCCCTTCTCCTATTGGCTGGCCTGGCCCACGTGATCCCAGGGACGCTTGGGAACCACCTGCGCCCCTGGGATACGTGGGCCCTGCGGATTCCGACTGTGGAGAGGCCCAGGAGCGGAAGTGTCTGTACCTCGGGAGCCCTCAGGTAAGAGCGTAGATTTTTTTCCAATAGGAAACATCCGCACGCAGGAAGCCTCCTATCGGAAATTACGGGCCGTTATTTTTAATTTTATTTGTTCTTGGGGTGTGGGCAACATTGGCAAGATTGCATTTATTGCCCATGCCTAGTTGCTCTGAGAACGTGGTGGTGGGCCTCCTCCTTGAATCACTCCAGTCGTTGACATGATGGTGCTCATGAGATTTACACTTGAGATTCAGGCAGATCTTAAAGCAGCGCTAAACAAATTGGAACTGCTTACACCTGAAGACAAAAATTGGCCCTATATATAAATGCAACATATTCTGTCTTGAATAAGCATCTCTTTTTTTGTCTCCCTTCTCCTGTTGGATGTCCACTCCATCCAATCCACTGAACTACCTTGTTAAGTACTCTGAGGTGTTCTTTTAAATGAGGATTGCTATATAAATGCTATATAAATATCAGTTGATGGTGGTGGATGTGGAATGAGGGCTCATACTACCTGGGTACCTCAAATGTCCTTTCTGCGCAGTCTGTGAGACCAGCACAAGATGAGTTAAAAGTTAAAACAGATTTCTGCTGAGCATGAGTTGTAAATTGTGTAAGGGGATTTTAAAGCAAATGCATCTCCACAGATCAGAAATCTGACCTGTGTGCCTATCAGGTCAGGAATCAGGTTACTTGTGTTTATGGTAATAAATGATGTGAAGAGTTTATGATGGAAATAAAATAAGTAGAACAGTTAAGGGCTTGTTTGTTTAGTTTATACTGTTATTCTGTTGGCATTTGTATATTTGATGTGCTATGATTTATTGGTGGTATAAGCTCTAGGCCCTAAGCTCTGGAATTCGCTGCCTAAACCTCTTTGCCTCACTACCTCTCTTTCCTCCTTTAAGACGCTCCTTAAAACATACCTCTTTGACCGAGCTTTTGGTCACCAGCCCTAATTTATCCTTATGTGGCTCGGTGTCAATTTTTTTTGTCTAATAATACTCCTGTGCAGCGCCTTGGGATGTTTTACTATGTTAAAGGCGCTATATAAATACAAGTTGTTGTTGTTGTATGCATGGAATGCAGTGATCAAAGGTGAAATTTGGTATAAAAATGTGAATGAATGACTGTTTAGCAGCTCACACTGGAATCATGAAGTGTGATGTCTCAGCAGTTCACTCTCATACTAGCGTGGTTTCAATAAAGTCCTGGTCCTGCATTGCTACAACTGAGTGTATGTGTAATCTGGTGTTTAAAGTAACAAGACAAAAAAAGAACAAGAAAGCATCTAACAGGGCTGACCATAACTGACTGAAGACTTTGAGATTACTGATGAGTTAACAGGTCAGTCCATTTGGGAGATGTTGGTTATATCCCACAACTCTCATTGTGGAACCTCTATAATTCCCCTTGTAATGTTAGTGTAATAATTATCTTTATGCTCAAGAAAATAGAGCACACCAATCCTGTCTGAACAGACATTTTATCAGTACTTATATAACCATCCACATTAATAACAATAACAATACTACATTAAAAAATCCTTTTATTTCATTTAAAATGCCACCTATTTCTAGATTGATTTTATTCCACTAAAGTGGATTAAATGTCAGTACATTAATAATATACCGCACATTTTATATATTGTTACAATTAAAGGCAAGAATTTGAATTCAGTAGAGAGTCAGAGGTCAGCGTGGCTGAGGACATGTGTGGGTTATAAACCTGTTCCTTAGGAGTAAAATAAACCTGCTAAAATAGTATAAATTATTACTGATTATGCAGTTAATCACAGGTCAAAATTTGCACCAGTGTTGTCCAATACATTAACCACTTTCCACATGTAATTGGGAATCCAGATGTGGCTAATGGCATTTCTGATTTGTAAATAAAAAAATGAGTAATAGATATCATCCTTGGGCATTAGGGTTGCCAACTATGGTTGAGGGCATTCCTGGAGGTTTGATCACGTGACATTCTCACCATGTGATGCCAGGTCACATAACATCTGATGACGCGACATCTATATTGCATTTACATAATAAATGTTGGGTCCCTTGTAGTTCAGTATTTTTGCTCATGGTTTCATGCCAGCAGCTGTTGTGCAAGAAGTTCCAAGAATCAGGAGGCCACCTGCGAGCAGGGGAAGAAGGGATACTGAGGGTGGGGAAGAAGGGATACTGAGGGTGGGGAAGAAGGGGTACTGAGGGTGGGGAAGAAGGGGTACTAAGGGTGGGGAAGAAGGGATACTGAGGGTGGGGAAGAAGGGATACTGAGGGTGGGGAAGAAGGGATACTGAGGGTGAGGAAGAAGGGGTACTGAGGGTGGGGAAGAAGGGATACTGAGGGTGGGGAAGAAGGGATACTGAGGGTGGGGAAGAAGGGATACTGAGGGTGAGGAAGAAGGGGTACTGAGGGTGGGGAAGAAGGGATACTGAGGGTGGGGAAGAAGGGATACTGAGGGTGGGGAAGAAGGGATACTGAGGGTGGGGAAGAAGGGGTACTGAGGGTGGGGAAGAAGGGATACTGAGGGTGGGGAAGAAGGGGTACTGAGGGTGGGGAAGAAGGGATACTGAGGGTGGGGAAGAAGGGATACTGAGAGTGGGGAAGAAGGGGTACTGAGGATGGGGAAGAAGGGATACTGAGAGTGGGGAAGAAGGGATACTGAGGGTGGGGGAGGTATTCACAGAGGGGAAATCAGAGGTGGGAGGAACTTTCATTCTGCCGATAACTAATAGTAACTCACTGAAATTGCACTGATAACTAATAGTAATATTGGTAACACTCGGATTCCCCTCATAACCAACAGTAAAGAACAAATTACTAATAGTCTATATGTAAGTGGTAGAAATAGATGTAACACCCCAATATCCTACCTGTAATTAGTAGTAATCCTATAACCCGCTGATACTCACCCAGTAATTACAGCCACAATCCCCTCGCACTGCACAAGGTGCAGTCAGGTTCCCTAGTCGAGGCCACTTTTAACAGACCCCATCTATCAACCTCCTATCTCCTTGAACTTTGCTTTGGACTCAGGTTCTGTGTGAAGATGATAACGCTGAACTGAGAGCCTCCGTCAGAGCCGATCTGAACTTGGAATTCACACGTCAAAACCGGCCAGCACAGACCAACCTGAACCAAACCGAGAGATCGCACGAAGGGCAGTGGGCTCGGTGTTTGGGGCACTTCTCACAGGACATCACATCCTGAACTCAGCTCAACACCGTCATTTCTAAACCACTGCCTGGGCTTGGCTTCAAAAAAGGAGGGTTTTCATAGAGTGATATAAAACACAGCACAGGAGGGGGCCCTCAGTTCAAAAACCTTACATCTCCCTCCGCCTTGGTTCTTCCAGTGAGAATCCTCTGAGAATCCCTTCTGTCCCCTTGCTTCCCATTTTCCCACCAGTGGAAACAATCTTTCACTATTTACTCACAGTGAAGTCTCCAGGTTGCACTCACTCCTTTATTGGCTGCTCCTCTCTCAAAGCTGCTGCCACTCACCACATTGTTTCTGTGGCAGAAAATGCTGGAACCTACAATCATCCCATGCCCCCTCTCAGTAGCCTGCCCCGCACAAGCCTCAATTATCCCTCTCCCCCGCCCGAGCCCCAGTCCACCGGCCCACAGCCTCCCTCTTCCCCCCCCAGACCTCATTCCCTCTCTCTCTTCCCCCAAAGTCCCAGTCCCCCGATCCCCAGTCCTCTATCTCTCTCTCTCTCCTTGGACCACCAAGTCTGCTGTCACTCTCTTCCCCCAAGCTCCAATCCCCTGCCCAATAGTTCCTGTTTACCCTAGCCCCATACCTCGCCCCACTCCGTCTCTCTCCCCCTGACTCGTCTCGACTCCCAATTCTCTTCCCCCACCAGCTGGTCCGATTCATGGTCACCCCTAAGCCGGTTGCGGCTTTCTCCAGCACCGGGACATGATATCACCAAACTAGAGGCTTCTCTGAGTGGCGGCGGGGGTGGGAAGGTGCTACTGCAGCAGGAAACCTAAAGTGTGAAGATCTCCCAGGTAGCTAAAGGCAATGCCCAGGAGATTGATGCACCACCAATCGGAGAGGGTTGGTAACCCTATTGGGCATGTGATCTCACATTCGCACAGCATATGCACAAGTACTTACATAGAAACATAGAAAATAGGAGCAGGAGTAGGCCATTCGGCCCCGCTCCGCCATTCAATGAGATCATGGCTAATCATCCAAATTCAGTACCCTGTCCCTGCCTTCTCCCCATATCCCTTGATCCCTTTAGCCTTAAGAAATATATCTAACTCCTTCTTGAATATATTTAATGAATTGGCCTCCACTGCCTTCTGTGGTAGAGAATTCCACAGGTTCACCACTCTCTGGGTGAAGAAATTCCTCCTCATCTCTTTCCTAAATGGCTTACCCCTTATCCTTAGACTGTGACCTCTGGTTCTGGACTCCCTGGCCATCGGGAACATCCTTCCTGCATCTAGTCTGTCTAGTCCTGTTAGAATTTTATAAGTTTCAATGAGATCCCCTCTCATTCTTCTAAACTCCAGCGCGTATAAGCCCAATCGACCCAATCTCTCCTCATACGTCATTCCCGCCATCCCAGGTATCAGCCTGGTGAATCTTTGCTGCACTCCCTCCATGGCAAGAACATCCTTTGTGCAAAACGGGAACGGTAGCATAGTGGTTATGTTACTGAACTAATGATCCAGGGACGTGAATTCAAAATCCCACCACGGCAGCTGGGGAATTTAAATTCAGTTAATTAAATAAATCTGGAATAAAAATCAGTAGCGGTGACCATGAAACTATCGGATTGTTGTAAAAACCCATCTGGTTCACTAAATCTGCCGTCCTTACCCGGTCTGGCCTATATGTGACTCCAGACCCACAGCAATGTGGTTGACTCTTAACTGTCCTCTGAAATGGCCTAGCAAGCCACTCAGTTGTAACAAACCACTATGAGAAACAATAATAAGAATAAAACGGGATGGACAACCCGGCATCGACCTATGCACTGGCTTTAGACACAACAACAGCCTACCCAGCCCAGTGGACCCTGTAAAGAACCCTCCTCACTAACATCTGACATAGTCATACTCACAGAATCATACCTTTCAGCCAATGTCCCAGACTCCTCCATCACCATCCTTGGTCATCTGTCCAACCGGCAGGACAGACCCACCAGAGGTGGCGGCACAGTGGTATACAATTCAGAGGGAGTCCTCAGCATTGACTCTGGACCCTATGAAGTCTCATGGCTTCAGGTCAAGCATGGTCAAGGAAACCTCCTGCTGATTACCAACTACTGCCCTCCCTCAGCTGATGAATCAGTACTCCTCCATATTGAACACCACTTGGAAGAAGCACTGAGGGTAGCAGGGGCACAGAATGTACTCTGGGTGGGGGACTTCAATGTCCATCACCAAGAGTGGCTTGGTAGCACCACTACTGACCGAGCTGGCCGAGTCCTAAAGGACATAGCTGCCAGTCTGGGCCTGCGACAGGTGGTGAGAGAACCAACACGAGGGAAAAACCTACTTGATCTTGTCCTCACCAATCTACCAGTCACAGATGCATCTATCCATGACAGCATTGGTAGCAGTGACCACCGCAAAGTCCTTGTGGAGACGAAGTCCTGTCTTCACACTGAGGATACTCTCCATCGTGTTGTGTGGCACTGCCACCATGCTAAATGGGATAGATTCAGAACAGATCTAGCAGCTCAAAACACGGCATCCATGAAGCACTGTGGGCCATCAGCAGCAGCAAAATTGTATTCCACCACAATCTGTAACCTCATGGCCCAGCATATTCTTCACTTTACCATTGCCATCAAGCTGGGGACCAACCCTGGTTCAATGAGGAGTGCAGAAGAGCATACCAGGAGCAGCACCAGGCGTACCTAAAAATGAGGTGCCAACCTGGGGAAGCTGCAACACAGGACTACATGCATGTTAAAAAGCGGAGCAGCATGCTATAGACAGGGCTAAGCGATCCCACAATCAACAGATCAGATTAAAGCTCTGCAGTCCTGCTACATCCAGTCGTGAATGGTGGTGGACAATTAAACAGCTAACGGAAGGAGGAGGCTCCAGGAATATCCCTATCCTCAATGATGGCAGAGCCCAGCACACGAGTGCAAAAGACAAGGTGTACCTAAACATTTGCAACCATCTTCAGCCAGAAGTGCTGAAGTCCTCACCATCACAGAAGCCAGTCTTCAGCCAATTCAATTTACTCCACGTGATATCAAGATATGGCTGAGCGCACTGGATACAGCAAAGGCTATGGGCCCCTACAACATCCCAGCTATCATGCTGAAGACTTGCGCTCCAGAACTAGTTGCGCCTCTAGCCAAGCTGTTCCAGTACAGCTACAACACCCGACAATGTGGAAAACTGCCCAGGTATGTCCTGTCCACAAAAATCAGAACAAATCCAATCTGGCCAATTACCACCCCATCAGTCTACTCTCAATCATCAGCAAAGTGATGGAAGGTGTCGTCAACAGTGCTTTCAAGTGGCAATTACTCACCAATAACCTGCTCACCGATTCTCAGTTTGGGTTCAGCCAAGGCCACTTGGCTCCAGACCTCATTACAACCTTGGTACAAACATGGACAAAAGAGCTGAATTCCCGAGGTAAGGTGAGAGTTACTGCCCTTGACAGCAAGGCAGCATTTGACCGAGTGTGGCATCAAGGAGCCCTAGTAAAATTGAAGTCAATGGGAATCGGGGGGAAACTCTCCACTGGCTGGAGTCATACCTAGCACAAAAGAAGATGGTTGTGGTTGTTGGAGGTCAATCATTTCAGCCCCAGGACATCGCTGCAGGAGTTCCTAAGAACAGTGTCCTAGGCCCAACCATCTTCAGCTGTTTCATCAATGACCTTCCTTCCATCATAAGGTCAAAAATGGGGATGTTCAATGATGATTACACAGTGTTCAGTTCCATTCGCAACTCTTCAGAAAATGAAGCAGTCCATGCCTGCATGCAACAAGACTGGGACAACATTCAGGCTTTGGCTGATAAGTGGCAAGTAACATTTGCGCCACAGAAGTGCCAGGCAATGACTGTCTCCAACAAGCGAGAGTCTAACCACCGGCCCTTGACATTCAATGGCATTACCAAATCCCCCACTATCAACATCCTGGGGGTCACCATTGACCAGAAACTTAACTGACCAGCCATTTAAATACAGTGGCAACAAGAGCAGGCCAGAGGCTGGGTATTCTGCCGCGAATGTCTCACCTCCTGACTCCCCAAAGCCTTTCCACCATCTACAAGGCACAAGTCAGGAGTGTGATGGAATACTCTCCACTTGCCTGGATGACTGCAGCTCCAACAACACTCAAGAAGCTTGACACCATCCAGGAGATAGCAGCCTGCTTGATTTGCACCCCATCCACTGCCTTAAACATTCACTCCCTCCACCACCGGCGCACCGTGGCTGCAGTGTGTACCATCTACAAGATGCACTGCAGCAACTCGCCAAGGCTTCTTCGGCAGCACCTTCCAAACCCGCGACCTTTTCCACCTAGAAGGACAAGAGCAGCAGGTGCATGGGAACACCATCACCTGCAAGTTCCCCTCCAAGTTACACACCATCCTGACTTGGAAATATATCGTCGTTCCTTCATCGTTGCTGGCTCAAAATCCTGGAATTCCCTCCCTAACAGCACTGTGGGAGTACCTTCACCACAATGTAAGTTGCAGGGTTCTCAAAATTCCCACACTCCCCAAGTTATGGATCAAGGGACCCTGTTTTTGGACAAGTTATTAAAAGCAGGGTACCCAAAATGGCTTCTGTAAACCTCGTGACCAAAACTGACAGGATTTTAAAGCAAGGCTCTGCAGGCAAGCAGGCCCAGAAATGAAACTTAAAATGCAGGAATTTGTGAGAACAGGACTCTCTGGAGCCAGCCAGACAAAGTAAACACAGAATACGCATTCATTCAACTTGAATCTAATCAAGCTAGAATGGGCCTATAATCATGGCCATTAGGTTTCTGCATGTTTAATCAGTAACAGCTCACAGTAGCCATCAAGTTAGGATGGGGACAATTAAGTCTTATCCATGACAAACAACCAGGACATCGGGGCCATTAGACCCGGAGACAACCACTCCAAAAGTAGTTAAAATAAATGGCTGTAATCATTTAAAACAAGCCCGCCAAAAGTTAAACAATGGACTGACCTGATTTGGCGCGCAGATAAGGAGTTGAAGAACGGGTATAATTGTAGGCCCATCAGTGGTAATCGCTCTCTTAGCTCTCTTGCTGCTGCTCTCATCATTTGGCTTTTGGCCTGCTGCCACTTGTGCTCGCACCCTGGCCTCGTGGCGGGCTCTCTTCTCGCTCCCCGCACCGCTCAACAACCAAGGACGCCCATTACACCGGGGCCAAACACGGGAGGAGAATGAGACCCGAGTTAAAAAGCCACACAGGCCACAAAAGGGGCAGATGAGACGAGATGAAGAAGAAGGTAGACCGATAAGAGCAGAGAAGGGCAGCGAAAGACGCATTGGTAGAAACCCAAATGCCTAGTTATAAGCTGGCGTTTGGTGAAGAAATTAGCAGTGTGTGTATGGACAGTGAGAATAAGTTGGCATTTGAACACTGCGAATAAGCAAGCGTTAAACGTGGGTGGCAGCGCCCGTGATGAATATACTGGCGTTCAAAGCTTGGGTAGTAAAATCTTCCAAACGGTAAAAACCGCCAACCGACTCTGACCGCGCCATTACCGCCGACGACCACCCGAGGAAGAAGAAAACCCTTCACGATGAGACGACGACGGTAGCTGAGGGAAAAGGAGGGTGCTCCGCAGCAACAACTTCAGCGCCGTGCCCTGGGACCACGTGGCAACGGGTACCTCAAAGGACAGGGAGGACAGACCTCAAAATATCACAACCGTTAAAGCAACAGGTTTTGGACTGGTGAGCATAAATTCCTGGCCCCTCATAGCTTAATCTAGTTAGGTATAGGGGTGGGATTAACGATAAGGGGATTGTTTAATGTAGTTGTTTTCCCTCGATGTGCCATGTGTTCCCCATTCCCATATAAGTGTAATTGTTTTATGCCTGTATTTCATACCAGTAATTCTTATAAGATTGTGTTTTAATCTGCTTTAATAAAATCTTGGTTTTCTTACACCAAACCACTTGTCTACTCGATTTTCTGTATCGCCACCTGTACCTAAGTCCAGTGTCTAGAACCCAGGGGTGTGGGAGCGATTCGAACCGCTCAAGGGACAGTCAGAGGTGAAGCTGACTGGGTGCACACGCCACCCCCTACAACAAGGACTGCAGTGGTTCAAGAAGGCGTCTCACCACCACCTTCTCAGGGCAATTAGGGATGGGCAATAAATGCTGGCCTTGCCAGCGATGACCACATCCTGGAACGAATAATTAAAAAAATTTGCTTGTAAAATGGTAATTGGAAAAGCAGAGATGCAAAAAATTTTTTGATCCTTGTGAGTGCTTTACTTCCTTGGTTACTGAATGATGGTAGATGTTAATTAAGTAAATGTACACATGTGAAGTGTATTTATTTGTAATGTGTGAGTGCATGTCAGTTGTTTCCTACAAAAATGAATGCATGTGGCTAGTCAGGGATTTCTACTGGACGACACGGGTGTGCAGGCAGAAGAAGAGAAAGTTAACGTGAAACACTGACTGAAGGCAGTCAGGCTCCTTTATGATGTCATGAACAAACTGTAGTGACACACACACACGGGAGTGGAGGGGTGATGATGTTCAGCCCTTACCTGTATCTCTGCCCTAAATATGTGAAACTTTCACCGCCAAACATGTCTTTCTGATATCTTCAAAATACTAGAAGGAAAGCTGCAAGGGTCCTGCCTGCTTGTGGCGTGCATTTCATCATAAATTAAAATGGGATTGCTGGACATGTGGGCGAAACTCCCCATCCAGTCCTACAGCGCACAGTAAACAGCTCCCAACTCTCACAAATCGATTTCCCAGCGGCAGTACTGGTTAATTATTAGCTTAAGGTAAATGCTCCTTTGCAAAGTACACACCCTCTCTTGCCATACTTAAAAGCTACACAAAAATCTTGCTTTATTTATTTAATGTGGATAAATTCGACAGTGTTACCCGGCTACATGGCAGCGTTTTCCGTGTCAGTAGGTGTTTCCGGAGGTCTGAAATGAATCTCGGCGCTCACAGAAGCAGAGAGTGTCTTCAGCTGTTGATCAGTTGGTGCGGGGAAGGTAAACGAGCTTTCTTTCGTCCTGCTGTCTGCCGTGCTGCCTGCTGCACTTCTAGTATTGCTGTGCAAGTTGGTCCTCGACCTCCACGACCTGCTCCTCAAACTCTGAGAGAGTCTGCTGGAGAACCGCCTGAAGAAGCCAGCTATCTTGACGTCTTTCTTGAGACCCACGTCGTCCTCCAGCTCGTCCAGCGGCACCTCGATGTTGCCCGTGTACCAGAAGATCCACCAGACCAAGCTCATGAAGATGACGATCGAGCCGGCGTAGATCAGGAAATCGTAGAAGAAGACGTTGACGAAGACCCCGATCAGCAGCACCGTCAGCCCCACCGCGTCAAAGGCGACCGCCAGCCAGAAGGCGCAGGCACAGCGCCCCAAGCCAGCTTGCAGGAAGGCCATTGCGGCGGCAGCCTGCTACCTGGCCTGCTCCGACAGGTAACGATGGGCTAAAGGTCAAAGCCACCACACCCACCCATTCACCTGGCGCAACACCTGGCTGGCGTGTCCCGCACGTCACCTGTGGGCGGGGTGGGGACCTCCCTCGTCAATGAAACAAGGCTCATCCTGACTTGTGTGGCCAGTTTGTGTTGGAGGAGAACATGCAACACAAATCTTTGTTCGCTCGTTATGGAATAAAGCAGACCGTTTGTTCAGAATTCCGACCAACTCAATAACAATTGTAAGGATTTTTTCCAATCAACTCTCAGCGCTACACTTAGGATAGTTCCAACCCTATTTATATCATTGTTTCATCAAACCAAAATGTGGGAAATTCAATTATTCCCATCGCGGATTCGTCCCAGTTTGTCTGCAAACTTTCTACTGAGTGAAAGGCTTTTTTATTTATCTTACACACATCTCAGGATTTTCACTCGATTTACTTAAAAGACTGCATGGGCGTCACAATCAGGTGCAGCCCTTGTACCTGCAATCTGCAACAAGGACCCTGGCCGATTTAAACCGTGGATGTGGAGGGGTTACATTGTAAAGGTCCCCTGTCAGAGGGACAGTACTGAGGGAGCGCTGCACTGTCGGAGGGGCAATACTGCGGGAGTGCTGCACTGTGAGAGGCAGTACTGCGGGAGTGCTGCACTGTCGGAGGGGCATTACTGCAGGAGTGCTGCACTGTGAGAGGCAGTACTGCGGGAGTGCTGCACTTTCGGAGGGGCAGTACTGAGGGAGCGCTGCACTGTCAGGGGCAATACTGCGGACGTGCTGCACTGTTGGAGGAGCAGTACTGCGGGAGTGCTGCACTGTGAGGGGCAGTACTGCGGGAGTGCTGCACTGTCAGAGGGGCATTACTGCGGGAGTGCTGCACTGTGAGAGGCAGTATTGCAGGAGTGCTGCACTGTTGGAGGGGCAGTACTGCGGGAGTGCTGCACTGTCGGAGGGGCATTTCTGTGGGAGTGCTGCACTGTGGGAGGCAGTACTGCAGGAGTGCTGCACTGTCGGAGGGGCAGTACTGCGGGGGTGCTGCACCGTCGGAGGGGCAGTACTGCGGGAGTGCTGCACTGTGAGGGACAGTACTGAGGGAGTGGTGCATGGTGGGGGACAGTACTGAGGGAGTGCTGCACTGTGAGGGACAGTACTGAGGGAGTGCTGCACTGTGAGGGACAGTACTGAGAGAGTGCTGCACTGTCAGGGACAGTACTGCGGGAGTGCTGCACTGTGAGGGACAGTACTGAGGGAGTGCTGCACTGTGAGTGGCAGTACTGAGGGAGTGCTGTACTGTGAGGGACAGTACTGAGGGAGTGCTACACTGTGAGGGACAGTACTGAGGGAGTGCTGCACTGTGAGGGACAGTACTGAAGGAGTGCTGCACTGTGAGGGACAGTACTGAGGGAGCGCTGCACTGTGAGGGACAGTACTGAGGGAGTGCTGCACTGTGAGGGACAGTATTGAGGGAGCGCTGCACTGTGAGGGACAGTACTGAGGGAGTGCTGCACTGTGAGGGACGGTACTGAGGGAGTGCTGCACTGTGAGGGACAGTACTGAGGGAGTGCTGCACCGTGAGTGACAGTATTGAGGGAGTGCTGCACTGTCGGAGGGGCAGTAATGTGGGAGTGCTGCACTGTGAGGGACAGTACTGAGCGAGCACTGCACTGTGAGGGACAGTACTGAGGGAGTGCTACACTGTGAGGGACAGTACGGAGTGAGTGCTGCACTGTGAGGGACAGTACTGAGGGAGTGCTGCACTGTGAGGGGCAGTACTGAGGGAGCACTGCACTGTGAGGGACAGTACTGAGGGAGTGCTGCACTGTGAAGGGCAGTACTGAGGGAGCGCTGCACTGTGAGAGGCAGTACTCAGGGAGTGCTGCACTGTGAGGGGCAGTACTGAGGGAGCGCTGCACTGTGAGGGACAGTACTGAGGGAGTGCTGCACTGTGAGTGACAGTACTGAGGGAGTGCTGCACTGTGAGGGACAGTACTGAGGGAGTGCTGCACTGTGAGGGACAGTACTGAGGGAGTGCTGCACTGTGAGGGACAGTACTGAGGGAGTGCAGCACTGTGAGGGACAGTACTGAGGGAGCGCTGCACTGTGAGGGACAGTACTGAGGGAGCGCTGCACTGTGAGGGACAGTACTGAGGGACCGCTGCACTGTGAGGGACAGTATTGAGGGAGTGCTGCACTGTGAGGGACAGTACTGAGGGTGTGCTGCACTGTGAGGGACAGTACTGAGGGAGTGCTGCACTGTGAGGGGCAGTACTGAGGGAGTGCTGCACTGTGAGGGACAGTACTGAGGGAGCGGTGCACTGTGAGGGACAGTACTGAGGGAGTGCAACACTGTGAGGGACAGTACTGAGGGAGCGCTGCACTGTGAGGGACAGTACTGAGGGAGCGCTGCACTGTGAGGGACAGTACTGAGGGAGCGCTGCACTGTGAGGGACAGTATTGAGGGAGCGCTGCACTGTGAGGGACAGTACTGAGGGTGTGCTGCACTTTGAGTGGCAGTACTGAGGGAGTGCTGCACTGTGAGGGGCAGTACTGAGGGAGTGCTGCACTGTGAGGAACAGTACTGAAGGAGCGCTGCACTGTGAGGGACAGTACTGAGGGAGCACTGCACTGTCAGTGGCAGTACTGAGGGAGTGCTGCACTGTGAGGGACAGTATTGAGGGAGTGCTGCACTGTGAGGGACAGTACTGAGGGAGTGCTGCACTGTAAGGAACAGTACTGAGGGAGTGCTGCACTGTGAGGGGCAGTACTGAGGGAGTGCTGCACTGTGAGGGACAGTACTGAGGGAGTGCTGCACTGTGAGGGACAGTACTGAGGGAGCACTGCACTGTGAGGGACAGTACTGAGGGAGCGCTGCACTATGAGTGGCAGTACTGAGGGAGCGCTGCACTGTGAGGGACAGTACTGAGGGAGTGCTGCACTGTGAGGGACAGTACTGAGGGAGTGCTGCACTGTGAGGGACAGTACTGAGGGAGTGCTGCACTGTGAGGGACAGTACTGAGGGAGCGCTGCACTGTGAGTGGCAGTACTGAGGGAGCACTGCACTGTGAGGGACAGTACTGAGGGAGTGCTGCACTGTGAGGGACAGTACTGAGGGAGCACTGCACTGTGAGTGGCATTACTGAGGGAGCGCTGCACTGTGAGGGACAGTACTGAGGGAGTGCTGCACTGTGAGGGACAGTACTGAGGGAGTGCTGCACTGTGAGGGACAGTACTGAGGGAGTGCTGCAATATCAGGGACAGTACTGAGGGAGCGCTGCACTGTGAGGGACAGTATTGAGGGAGTGCAGCACTGTGAGGGACAGTACTGAGGGAGCGCTGCACTGTGAGGGGCAGTACTGAGGGAGTGCTGCACTGTGAGGGGCAGTACTGAGGGAGTGCTGCACTGTGAGGGACAGTATTGAGGGAGTGCTGCACTGTGAAGGACAGTACTGAGGGAGTGCTGCACTGTGAGGGACAGTACTGAGGGAGCGCTGCACTGTGAGGGACAGTATTGAGGGAGCGCTGCACTGTGAGGGACAGTACTGAGGGTGTGCTGCACTTTGAGTGGCAGTACTGAGGGAGTGCTGCACTGTGAGGGGCAGTACTGAGGGAGTGCTGCACTGTGAGGAACAGTACTGAAGGAGCGCTGCACTGTGAGGGACAGTGCTGAGGGAGCACTGCACTGTCAGTGGCAGTACTGAGGGAGTGCTGCACTGTGAGGGACAGTATTGAGGGAGTGCTGCACTGTGAGGGACAGTACTGAGGGAGTGCTGCACTGTAAGGAACAGTACTGAGGGAGTGCTGCACTGTGAGGGGCAGTACTGAGGGAGTGCTGCACTGTGAGGGACAGTACTGAGGGAGTGCTGCACTGTGAGGGACAGTACTGAGGGAGCACTGCACTGTGAGGGACAGTACTGAGGGAGCGCTGCACTATGAGTGGCAGTACTGAGGGAGCGCTGCACTGTGAGGGACAGTACTGAGGGAGTGCTGCACTGTGAGGGACAGTACTGAGGGAGTGCTGCACTGTGAGGGACAGTACTGAGGGAGTGCTGCACTGTGAGGGACAGTACTGAGGGAGCGCTGCACTGTGAGGGACAGTATTGAGGGAGTGCAACACTGTGAGGGACAGTACTGAGGGAGCGCTGCACTGTGAGGGACAGTACTGAGGGAGCGCTGCACTGTGAGGGACAGTACTGAGGGAGCGCTGCACTGTGAGGGACAGTATTGAGGGAGCGCTGCACTGTGAGGGACAGTACTGAGGGTGTGCTGCACTTTGAGTGGCAGTACTGAGGGAGTGCTGCACTGTGAGGGGCAGTACTGAGGGAGTGCTGCACTGTGAGGAACAGTACTGAAGGAGCGCTGCACTGTGAGGGACAGTACTGAGGGAGCACTGCACTGTCAGTGGCAGTACTGAGGGAGTGCTGCACTGTGAGGGACAGTATTGAGGGAGTGCTGCACTGTGAGGGACAGTACTGAGGGAGTGCTGCACTGTAAGGAACAGTACTGAGGGAGTGCTGCACTGTGAGGGGCAGTACTGAGGGAGTGCTGCACTGTGAGGGACAGTACTGAGGGAGTGCTGCACTGTGAGGGACAGTACTGAGGGAGCACTGCACTGTGAGGGACAGTACTGAGGGAGCGCTGCACTATGAGTGGCAGTACTGAGGGAGCGCTGCACTGTGAGGGACAGTACTGAGGGAGTGCTGCACTGTGAGGGACAGTACTGAGGGAGTGCTGCACTGTGAGGGACAGTACTGAGGGAGTGCTGCACTGTGAGGGACAGTACTGAGGGAGCGCTGCACTGTGAGTGGCAGTACTGAGGGAGCACTGCACTGTGAGGGACAGTACTGAGGGAGTGCTGCACTGTGAGGGACAGTACTGAGGGAGCACTGCACTGTGAGTGGCATTACTGAGGGAGCGCTGCACTGTGAGGGACAGTACTGAGGGAGTGCTGCACTGTGAGGGACAGTACTGAGGGAGTGCTGCACTGTGAGGGACAGTACTGAGGGAGTGCTGCAATATCAGGGACAGTACTGAGGGAGCGCTGCACTGTGAGGGACAGTATTGAGGGAGTGCAGCACTGTGAGGGACAGTACTGAGGGAGCGCTGCACTGTGAGGGGCAGTACTGAGGGAGTGCTGCACTGTGAGGGGCAGTACTGAGGGAGTGCTGCACTGTGAGGGACAGTATTGAGGGAGTGCTGCACTGTGAAGGACAGTACTGAGGGAGTGCTGCACTGTGAGGGACAGTACTGAGGGAGCGCTGCACTGTGAGGGACAGTATTGAGGGAGCGCTGCACTGTGAGGGACAGTACTGAGGGTGTGCTGCACTTTGAGTGGCAGTACTGAGGGAGTGCTGCACTGTGAGGGGCAGTACTGAGGGAGTGCTGCACTGTGAGGAACAGTACTGAAGGAGCGCTGCACTGTGAGGGACAGTGCTGAGGGAGCACTGCACTGTCAGTGGCAGTACTGAGGGAGTGCTGCACTGTGAGGGACAGTATTGAGGGAGTGCTGCACTGTGAGGGACAGTACTGAGGGAGTGCTGCACTGTAAGGAACAGTACTGAGGGAGTGCTGCACTGTGAGGGGCAGTACTGAGGGAGTGCTGCACTGTGAGGGACAGTACTGAGGGAGTGCTGCACTGTGAGGGACAGTACTGAGGGAGCACTGCACTGTGAGGGACAGTACTGAGGGAGCGCTGCACTATGAGTGGCAGTACTGAGGGAGCGCTGCACTGTGAGGGACAGTACTGAGGGAGTGCTGCACTGTGAGGGACAGTACTGAGGGAGTGCTGCACTGTGAGGGACAGTACTGAGGGAGTGCTGCACTGTGAGGGACAGTACTGAGGGAGCGCTGCACTGTGAGTGGCAGTACTGAGGGAGCACTGCACTGTGAGGGACAGTACTGAGGGAGTGCTGCACTGTGAGGGACAGTACTGAGGGAGCACTGCACTGTGAGTGGCATTACTGAGGGAGCGCTGCACTGTGAGGGACAGTACTGAGGGAGTGCTGCACTGTGAGGGACAGTACTGAGGGAGTGCTGCACTGTGAGGGACAGTACTGAGGGAGTGCTGCAATATCAGGGACAGTACTGAGGGAGCGCTGCACTGTGAGGGACAGTATTGAGGGAGTGCAGCACTGTGAGGGACAGTACTGAGGGAGCGCTGCACTGTGAGGGGCAGTACTGAGGGAGTGCTGCACTGTGAGGGGCAGTACTGAGGGAGTGCTGCACTGTGAGGGACAGTATTGAGGGAGTGCTGCACTGTGAAGGACAGTACTGAGGGAGTGCTGCACTGTGAGGGACAGTACTGAGGGAGTGCTGCACTGTGAGGGACAGTACTGAGGGAGTGCTGCACTGTGAGGAACAGTATTGAGGGAGTGCTGCACTGTGAGGGGCATTACTGAGGGAGCACTGCACTGTGAGGGACAGTACTGAGGTAGTGCTGCACTGTGTGGGGCAGTACTGAGGGAGCGCTGCACTGTGAGGGGCAGCACTCAGGGAGTGCTGCACTGTGAGGGACAGTACTGAGGGAGTGCTGCACTGTGAAGGACAGTACTGAGGGAGTGCTGCACTGTGAGGGACAGTACTGAGGGAGTGCTGCACTGTGAGGGACAGTACTGAGGGAGTGCTGCACTGTGAGGAACAGTATTGAGGGAGTGCTGCACTGTGAGGGGCAGTACTGAGGGAGCACTGCACTGTGAGGGACAGTACTGAGGGAGTGCTGCACTGTGAGGGGCAGTACTGAGGGAGCGCTGCACTGTGAGGGGCAGTACTCAGGGAGTGCTGCACTGTGAGGGGCAGTACTGAGGGAGCGCTGCACGGTGAGGGTCAGTATTGAGGGAGTGCTGCACTGTGAGGGACAGTACTGAGGGAGTGCTGCACTGCGAGGGGCAGCACTGAGGGAGTGCTGCACTGTGAGGGACAGTACTGAGGGTGTGCTGCACTGTGAGGGACAGTATTGAGGGAGAGCTGCACTGTGAGGGACAGTATTGAGGGAGTGCTGCACTGTGAGGGACAGTACTGAGGGAGCGCTGCACTGTGAGGGGCAGTATTGAGGGAGCGCTGCACTGTGAGGGACAGTACTGAGGGTGTGCTGCACTGTGAGGGACAGTACTGAGGGAGTGCTGCACTGTGAGGGACAGTACTGAGGGAGTGCTGCACTGTGAGGGACAGTATTGAGGGAGTGCTGCACTGTGAGGGACAGTACTGAGGGAGTGCTGCACTGTGAGGGGCAGTACTGAGGGAGTGGTGCACTGTGAGGGACAGCACTGAGGGAGTGCTGCACTGTGAGAGGCAGTACTGAGGAAGTGCTGCACTGTGAGGGACTGTATTGAGGGAGTGCTGCACTGTGAGGGACAGTACTGAGGGTGTGCTGCACTGTGAGGGACAGTACTGAGGGAGTGCTGCACTGTGAGGGGCAGTACTGAGGGAGTGCTGCACTGTGAGGGACAGTACTCAGGGAGCGGTGCACTGTGAGGGACCGTACTAAGGGAGTGCAGCACTGTGAGGGACAATACTGAGGGAGCGCTGCACTGTGAGGGACAGTACTGAGGGAGCGCTGCACTGTGAGGGACAGTACTGAGGGAGCACTACACTGTGAGGGACAGTACTGAGGGAGCGCTGCACTGTGAGGGACAGTACTGAAGGAGTGCAGCTCTGTGAGGGACAGTACTGAGGGAGTGCTGCACTGTGAGGGACAGTATTGAGGGAGTCCTGCACTGTGAGGGACAGTACTGAGGGAGCGCTGCACTGTGAGGGACAGTACTGAGGGAGTCCTGCACTGTGAGGGACAGTACTGAGGGAGCGCTGCACTGTGAGGGACAGTACTGAGGGAGTGCTGCACTGTGAGGGACAGTATTGAGGGAGTGCTGCACTGTGAGGGGCAGTACTGAGGGAGTGCAGCACTGTGAGGGACGGTAATGAGGGACATCTACACGTGTTTGTTTCTTAATTTATGGAAGTTATGAATTTGCTGTTCGTCTGAGCAAAATGTTACAACCTGCCCCTCTGATTCTTATCATCACGCCAGTTATGATGCACATTTTCCATTGATGTGAAATTCCTTATGGTTTTCAATCAATGTGAGATGTGCAGTCTTACCCTGCTGTCCAAACCGAATAAGGCAAGTCGGGTAAAACTTGTCAGGGTCCAGCTGGCCGCCTATTTTACTTCTAATTTTGCACTTTTATAATGTGAGCAGACCGTTGACCCTGAGAGCTTCCTTCACAGGAAGAGCAATATATAAATGTAAGTTGTCGTTAACATTTGGATCGCAATGAACAGAGCTCAGTGCAACTGAGTCATTTTAGCGTCTCTGATAACGAGATCATCTCAACTTTGTACATGTTGCCCACGGTTAAAATAAAAAGGGAAATGCCTTTTGTAAAAAAAAACTCACAATTTATTTATAAAAGTTTATACACTCCTAGTCCGCGTAGCACTGGCACAAGTGTGTAATGCTATTTAGATATATTTGACATTGACCTGCACACGATCAGGGCCTTTGTTACTGGAGCTATAAACTCAGCATCACTGGGGAATGCGTCTAATTATTCAATACTTTCCCGTTACAGCGTCCTACGTATTATTAATTCTTGCAAATGTTTTGAAATGCTGCTATTTACGAATTCAGCAATTATATCACACGACTTACATAGAGCACTGTTTGTGACAAATTACTCCCCACGTACAGACTGAATATTGAAGTTTGCTTGAGGTGGGTTATTGAAGTTGGATTATTTCTCAAACTGGCACTTGTCCATTTCTTGAGCAATGTTGTTATTATACTAAAAAAAACAATCATGAAAGCTTTGCCCATTCTCTTCCACTGGTCCATGATGTGCAAAGCAATCGACTTACCTCCACAATGAACCCACAATGGCAGCGACTGAATCGCAGTACAATTCTTTACCATGGACTTTGGTAACGAGCTCTGCGATGACAGGCCACATACGCTGAAGTTCCTGTGTCGGCATTAACAAGAGCTTCAAGTAAACTTTTAAACTCATTCGCGGTGTGGTATAAACTGCAGCGAGATTTGGTGTTTTATGGAAAAATAAGACAAGCCTCATAACTTGCCCTTTAAGTTATGGTTTATTTTTGGTATATCAAGTTTCAACATCAATGTTCTGTGTATATACTAAAAAAGATGTAGCAGATAAGCTATTTTGAAAATTATAAATAATTAGTACTATGTGCGATTTAGGCCTTGGTATTTAATAGTCCAGGTTAAAGCCGCTTGGCTGCCATTTCCCTCTACCCAACAGTGTGATGTGAAAATCCTTCCATTATCTTGGATGCTTCCCTATTTCTAATGGTGACACATCCAATTTCAGCAACAAGATTCAGCTCCTAAAGAGCAGGTCAACTCAGTCGGGAGGGACAGTCCCTGCATGTACGTAGCAAGCCTCGTGGCAGGTAGGGGATTGTGTTCACATCTATTTTTTGCAGGGGGAACAGGGATGTTACTAGCGCACTGACTGCCCCAACTCCCGCTGGACACTGGCTGTCATCGTCGCCTCGGTAGCAGTAAGGAGGTCAGTTTCTCGTGCTGTGATGTCATTTGGATTTTTTTTCTCTACGAATCTAGGGAATAAGAAGTAATGCTTAAGACGAATCTACAAAATTGGTTTCATAGTTCAAGTCCCAGTAACGTTAGGGATGGGTTGTCAGTTCATATATGTACAGACCTCAGATTGTTAACAATACCCCTGCTTTGACCCACTACTCATGAATTTACAGGATTGGAAAAATCCCCCCCCCCCGCCCCCAGCACTGAATTGAGTATCTGTCTTGGAAGCGGGAGCTAGGACCGTGTATCCCAACACTAGCGGTGACATAGAATTATACAGCACAGAAGGAGGACATTCGGCCCATCGTGCCTGTGCCGGCTCTTTAAAAGAACTATCCAATCAGTCCCACTCCCCTGCCCTTTCCCCATAGCCCTGCAAATATTTCCCCTTCAAGTATTTATCCAATTCTCTTTTGAAGGTCACTATTGAATCCGCTTTCGCCACTCTCTCAGGCAGTGCATTCCAGCAAAGCGTTTCCAACTGGGCACATGGTGCACCGAGTGAAATAACATTACATTTATCAGAAAATGAGGAATATTTCCTTATCATTTAATTTCAATAAGAAGCGGACAAAAGGGCCATTGAATCCAATGAAAATACTAATGTCTTCACCACGTTCTTTTTATAAAAGCAGTAACCTGTTCAGAGTTATCTCGTTCTACCTTGGCCAGACAAATACTGCACGTGGTCTGAAATCACCCCAGCAAAGGGGCCAAAATCTATTTATGAACTGGGTGTGTTCTCAAAGGTAGCGTGCAAGGTTAAAATATGAAAGTACGCTTTGAAATATTATATAAAAACAAAGTATATAATTGGAAAATAACTGACGTCTATGTGCACGTTATTAAAGTGATGCAAGTTTCGAAGTGCTGATGTTGAAAAATCAAAAATACTTTTCTAGATCTTTCCTCACGTAAAGGTAACATTTTGTGGCATTATTCGTTTGTTCATTTTTAGCCGATTTACCAAGGTGAGCAATGTTAGTCCTGAGAAAGCAATATTTTTCCACACCTGGCCCCCAAATTAGATACTGGTCTGGATATAAACTAATTCCACTCCACTCTACTGTAACAATTGAGTCGAGCAATACTTCATTCCAGTTTAGAAGAGCACTCATCCTGCACCTGTGTGACACCTCTTTTCCACACCTGCCATTCTTGTGATGTCTCCGGTGGGGATTACCAGTTTGTTGCCATATAGTGGGAATTCTCACTGCAAGGACATACATTGAGGTCCCCCAAACTTACTTCAGTTAGAATCTCACACCATGTAGAGAGAGATTTCCATTCCATTGGATAGGTTGGATTCCAACCCAGATATATCCCAGAGGTGAAAGTCAGCACAATATCCCACCACCCAGTCCACTTGCGATAGTATTACTGCCCTCAACCATCAGCATATACCAAACGTTCAGTGCGTTCCACCAAGTTTTATATTCCATTTTTTTCCTTTTCGTTATATTGGGCAATACTTTTGCAAGCAAATATTTTGTTAAATTAAATGCTATGCTCATTAAAGGATTACAAATTCAATATATTAAAAGAGTGATAGTTTAATGTCTTTAAATACAATATGTTCATTAAATCTTGTTTTGTCCGTCAGTTTGTATATTGAAGTAACGTTTTGTATTGTCATTTTACAAAGGATTTGTTCTGAAATATCTCAGGATAAACCCTGCACCAAAGCTTTGTTACCATTGTAACAAATGGTCATTCTTTTGCTACCAACTTTCTTGCTTTACGGTACATTTGAATTGTAACAGATTGTATTATTTAACTTTTATATAGGGTAACATGCAATATTATATAAAAATGTGAATCTTATTATTCTTTACATAGGATATACGGCACAGAAACAGGCCATTCGGCCCAACCAGTCCATGCCGGCGTTTATGTTCCATTCGAGCCTTCATGTCAATGAAGTCAAAATATTAAAATATTTTTTTTTAACAAAACATTGTGAATAAAATAGCATTGCATGCTGTATGAGAGAGACACAGAGAGACAGGGAGAGAGGGAGAAATGGATACCTGAGAGTGATTACAAGTGAGTAATCACACAAAGAGATTGAGGCAATATGATAAAACATAGTCTCAATTTTCATCCTAAACCAGTCTTTAATTCTCCTGTATCCTAATATTTACTTTCCTCATAATAGAGATTAAAATAGTGAAGAATTAGAGATTGCTATATCAGGAAAATAGGAACTGGGATACAGGAACATTGGCGGCTGGGGTTCAGCAGAACTAGAGACTGGCATAGGAGGAAAATACAGACTAATGGGAGGCAATCTCAAGTGTTGTTAGGGGCTGTCACTTTCTCCCAAATCCTAAACAAGACAGAGGGCAGGGCAGGGTGGGATGGGATCAGGGGTTGAGTTCTGATATTTGTCTTGCTGCTGATAGAAACTCGTTAAGGACCTCAATCACGTCAATAAGCTAGGCATCTACATCATAAGGCACAGAAAAAAGGAGATAAATCTGACTGCTAAAAATAACTTGAGTGTCTGTTTTGTATACTTTAGAAGTGCCCAGACAGCACCTTGAAAACCCGGACTGGATATATGGTAATCTGAAGTTGTACATTTATCTTTTAAACCCAGAAAAGGTACTACAACTTTGAAATCACTCCCACCTATCCATTATTTTAACTATGTATATAGATATTATAGGTATATATTATATAACAGAAAATGCTGGAAACACTCAGCAGGTCAGGCAGCATCGAGGAGAGAGAAACAATTTCAGATTTCCAGCATCCGCAGTATTTTGCAATTGTGTAAGTATATTTTATACTGGGCAGGGGGTGAGGGGATTATGGGGGCAATCTTATTCTAACCTTCCTCATTATATAAGTAGCTCGGGTTATGGTCCATTGTGGAGGAGGCACGCTTTATGTAAAGTGAGGGATTAAGGATTGTGAAGCAATCACTGCAAATTTGTGGAGTGACAATCCACAGTTGATTACCAGGAACTAACACTGGGTGTAATGATGGTGATATCTTGCTAAAGTAAAGCATACGCTTGAAAAGGCACAACAGAATCCTATAGGTTCATGCTCTGTCTCGGCCATGCGTGTAACTGAAAAGCCCAAGACAACTTGGATGTATCACGCAGCCGACTGCCTGGTGTGCGGTTTCCTGATTAATCCTTTATGTCTGATCTTGTTCTTCACGATCGGAATCCACACCAGTCCGGTGACCATGAACATTAAACCGATGGAGAGACAAATCGGCCCGAGGACGTAAGGGACCTCAACCACTTGAGTGAAGTAAAGGATGGTGAGGACGATCCCGGCCAGTAAGGCGAAAACTCCGATCACGATGATGGTTACGGGTTTGTGATAATAAACCCAATTGCTGCCCTCCCCGCGTTCAGTAATGTCGCAGGACTTGGCTCGAAGCGCTGGGCTGCTCAACGACCCTCCGAAAGAATAGCTTCTCGCATTTGCCTGAGATGAGATCTGGTCTGAGGCAAACTGCTCCGAAGAGCTCAGGGCTACAAGCTGCATTTTCCCAGTAACCTGCAAAAGCAGAAATATATGTAATGCAAAAGAACTAAATTGTTGGTATGTTAATATAAAGACCTCCCGGCATCGGTCTTTCGTACTAACACGGTGCACATGAATTGTTGATAAAAGTACGCAAATGTGTAGGCTGGATATTCCGGTCCCTACGGGTGGGTACGCGCTGTGCACTCACCCGTAGGGACATCGGAAATGCTGGTTTCAGGCATGCACTGCGCATGCGCTGGAAACATTTCCGATCTGTCAAGAATGGTCTTGACAGATCCTCCAGCAGCCCTGGAGAAGGGACTCTGCGGGCGGATAGCTCCGCTTATTGGAGACCCTCCGCTCGCAGAAAACATTTACAATTCTTGCCTGGTAAAGAGTTGAAAATTTTCAACTGCCTCCGCAAGATCCTGCAAATCCATTGGCAGGATAGGCGCACCAACATCAGTGTTCTCGCTCAGGCCAACATCCCCAACATCGAAGCTTTGACCACACTCGATCAGCTCCGATGGACGGGTCACATTGTCCGCATGCCCGATACGAGACTCCCAAAACAAGCGCTCTACTCGGAGCTCCGGCACGGCAAGAGAGTCCCAGGTGGGCAGAGGAAACGCTTCCTTGAAAAAATACAACATCCCCACCGACACCTGGGAATCCCTGGCCCAAGACTGCACAAAGTGGAGGAGAAGCATCTGGGAAGGCGCCGAATACCTCGAGTCTCTTCGCCGGGAGCAAATGGAAGCCAAGCGCAAACAGCAGAATGAGCGCACGTCAACCAAAGCACCCCACCCACCCACCCCTTCAACCACCATCTGCCCCACCTGCGACAGAGACTGTAGGTCCCGCATTGAACTCATCAGTCACCTGAGAACTCATTTTTAATGTGGAAGCAAGTCATCCTCGGTTCTGAGGGACTGCCTAAGAAGAGTTGAAAAAAAGTTTTAAAAAAATTTCCACTGATTTATCATTTAAAAATACTTTAAAGAAAGGTAAGTTTATTTTTAGCCCCGTTAAAAACTTTAATTATTTTTTTCAAAAATTTAAATGTTTGTTTAAAATAGTTAATTTATGTAATTTATAGTCATTTTAAAAATGTGATGTTTTAAAAAAAATTATTTGAAGTTTTACTTATGTTTTGGGATGATCTCTATTCATAGATTTGACAGGTCTTCCTGTCAAATCTATGAATGGAGATTCCCTGCTCTGATTGGCTCCCCGTGGCCCACGTGATCCCAGGGATGCTGCGAACTACCTGCGCCCCTGGGATACGTGGGCCCTGCGCACCGGCAGTTTGGAGAGACCCAGCAGCGGAACTCTGCGCCTCCCCCAGGTAAGGGCACAGACTTTTTCAGATCACAGCCCTCCGCCGGCGGGAGGCCTGCGATCGGAAAATCTAGGCCATCTGAAATCGTGTAACTTTCAAAAAATTAAATTTGAGGATCTACTTTTGAAAATAACTAATACTGTACCTAGAAGCAAGCAAGTTCTGAGCCAGAAGGTTGTGGGTTCAAGCCCCACTTCAGAGACTTGAGCACATAAATCTAGGCTGATACTCCAGTGCAGCACTGAGGGAGTGCTGCACTGTCGGAGGTGCCGTCATTCTGATGTGGATGAGACTTTAAACCGGTCTCCATCTGCCCTTGCAGGTGGAGATAAAAGGTCCCATGGCACTATTCCATGAAGAGCAAGGAGTTCTCCCCAGTGCCCTGGGCAATAAATGGTCCTCAACCAATATTGCAAAAAACAGAGTATATGGTCATCATCTCATTGCTGTTTCTTTGACTGGTGATGATGGGAGTGATCCATGGACCGGTATTCTTGTGGGAATTTCAAAGTCCAATATTGAATATTAAAAAAAACTGAGATCATCTGTTGTGGGCTAACAAAAAATATTAGAATAAGAGCCAGAAAGATGACCATCAGTGTTAATTTATGAAGAGTCCTGGTCAGTGTTTCATCGTTGTTGAGTTTGTCTGTACAGTCAATCCACATGGTCAGTCCTGCCTGCATCTGACTGTTGACTATTTCACCATAAAACCATCCTGTATACTCTACTAACAAATTGTTAATATACAAATCTGCCACAAATAGGTTAATGAGATCAGTTTTTTAACTAACTGTTGGTATGTTTCATAGAATCATAGAATTCTATTTGTGCTGCGCACACACCTATCTACCCTGACTCTGCTAAGAGCTGCTTCCTTGCACCTGCCACATTTGTTCGAAACGATCATTTGCCTAGACGAATCCCAGACGCCAACCCCCAGTATTTTCCTTCATTAACCTCCGGCATAACTGGGTGGCATCATTTAACGCGTGTCTTAAGGCGTGGGATCAACAAGAAGCGAATTCGAGTTCGATCCCATTATTCATGTTTCAAAAGTCAAAGATCTGAACGTTCAATAAAATGTTGAGCACTGTCCCTGAGGTAATACTTAAAATCAATGTTTTAACTTTAAAACTGAAAGTTTGGAATTGTAATACAGACGCCATGTAGTACACTTATTATCCTGACCGAGGCACATATTGCCATGGCTATTGCAGTTTTAGTTATTTTCCAGCAAAATATTTCTAATTTTCACTAATGCTGCAAGTCAGGACACGCTTGGTTAAAGATTCGGAAACAATAAAACAGGAAATGACCATTAATGTTGTCAGAGGTTCAGAGCACGATGTGATGTCATTTTGAAAATAGGAACTCTATTGCAAAGCCGTTTTTTTTTTGTTGGGACTCTGAAGACTGCTGCGCTCTCTTCCGACGAAGACAGTTTTGAATTGACCCTCATTATTCAATCGCGAAGAAATATCTTTTATCAGATAGAAAAGTTTACTGATAAACAAATATCCGACTTAAAGCGAATGTTACATTCCGCAGATATCACACAGTAGAGGACCTTATGTGATATTGGAAACTCCCACTAACGAGTTAGTGTGATGCCTGAACCATCAAATATGCTTGAAATGTACACTGGCAAATGCTGTGACATTGCAAATGTGTATTGGCAAATATTAGCTCGACCCTGTTTGAAATGTGAAAATCCAACCTGATGTTTGAAAAGAGCATTGGTGGAACCTGCACTGGTCGAGTTGGGAGCACTGAACTGTCGGAGGTGCCGTCTTTTGGATGAGACGTTATGAGGCCCTGTCTGCTCTCTCAGGTGGAAGTAAAAGATCCCATGGCACTATTTCGAAGAAGAGCAGGGGAGTTATCCCGGTGTCCTGGCCAATATTTATCCCTCAACCAACATAACAAAAACAGATTATCTGGTCATTATCACGTTGCTGTTTGTGGGAGCTTGCTGTGTGCAATTTTGGTTGCCGCATTTCCCACATTACAACAGTGACTCCAGTTCAAAAGTACTTCATTGGCTGTAAAGCACTTTGAGATGTTCGGTGGTCGTGAAAGGCGCTATAGAAATGCAAGTCTTTTTTTTCTTTTTACCTCAATGAGGTCTGAACAGACGCATATCACCTGAATCCAGCAATAAACCCCATTTACTTTAGATTCACTGCAATGATCGCTGCTATATTTACAAACCCCGGAGAGGGTTATAGGTAAAAGCCGAACTTGTGCAACCAGATTCCAGATTGAATATGTGGGCCTGTTGCCTATAGGTTGGGAAAAATGTTTAACGTTTCATTCTCAACATATTTCACACCACTCTTGCAAACTCACAATTCTTCTGATTTTCTCTTTTGAATACGATTAATTTAGGAAGATGCTTTTCACAACTAATATATTGCAACCAGAATCTGAAACAAAGCAAAACTCGACAGAGAAGCGAATCGTGAAATTGAAAAAAACCCAGAAAATGCAGGTCAGTCATCACACAAAAGGAGAAAATCGACTGGGAGTCACTTTGATAATACATTTATTATTACTGTATTTGAATTTATCAGATTGAGAAGTCTGAAGCCATTGTCTTTGGTCCCCTCCACATACAGCTCCCTTGTCACTGATTCCATCCCCTTCTGCCATCACTGTCTCAATGTTGGCAACCTTAGAGCCCTGTCCAAGCCTGAGCTGAGCTTCAGCCCCATATCCTCTCTATCACAAAGACCGCATACTTCCACCTTGACAACATTGTTCACCACCACCCTACCTCAGCTCCCCACCACCAAAACCCTCATATATGCCTTTCAGGTTCAACTACTCCAATGATATTCCTTGCTGGCCTCCCATATTCCACCCTCCATAAGCCTAGCTTTATTAAACAAATCCTGTCCCATACCAAGTCCCGCTGGCCCATCACCCCTGTGTTCGCTGACCTACATTGGCTCCCCATGCTACAGCTTTAAAATCCTCAGCATTGTCTTTAAATTCCTTCATGACCTTGCCCCACGATGTGTCTACAGCCTCCTCCAGTCCTATAATCCCCTGAATAGTGTTCCCCCAACTCCAGCCTCATCTTCTGCTCCATTTTCTCCATCATTGGTGGCAAAGGCTTCAGCTGCCTGAATTATACTCGATAGAATTCCCTTAAAAACCTCTCCGCCACAAATCTCCCTTGTCCTTTAAAAACCTGCTATCGCTTCCACCAAGCTTTTGGTCCCATCTCCTGATCTCTCCTTCCCTGGCTTGGTGTCGCTATCCCCTTCAAACATTTATGAAGTGCCTTTCTTCCAAACACACAATTTTCTGATTTTCTTTTTTACATTAAAGCTGCAATATAAATGCAAGTTGTTATATTAACTTTGGCTCATTTAAAAAAAAGGTTTTTGATGCCCAATGGGGTTTAGTTTCTGAGAAACGGATCAACATTTCAACTTTCTTCCTTGTATTGGCCTCCTGTCTTGAAAGCACTGACTGCTGTTGAGGTATTCTATGGGTAACTTGCTCAAGTGCCTATAATTCATATGTACCTAGACAGAAAAAAAGGCAAGAAAAGACTTGCATTTATCTAGCACCTTTCACGACTTCAGGACAAGTGATTTACAGCCAATGAAGTACATTTGAAGTGCAGTCAGTGTTGTAATGTAGGAAACAGGGCAGCAGCAAGGTCCCACAAACAGCAATGAGATCATGTCCAGACAATCAGTTTTGGTGATGTTGCTTGAGGGACAGATATTGGCCAGGACACTGGGGATAACTCCCCTAATCTTGGAAATGGTGCCATGTGATCTTTTACACCACCTGTGGGGCTGGGTTTAACCTTTCATCCGAAAGATGTCACCTCCGACAGGGCAGCACTCCCTCAGCACTACACTCGAGTGTCAGCCTAGATTTTGTACTTAGGTCTCTGGAGTGGGACTTGAACCCACAACTTTCTGACTGGGTAGTCCCATTCAGTCATCATCCAATGTGCACATAGACGCAGGTTCCATTATGATTCACTGAATACAGTAAGTAATGGGAGTCTCGGTGATTTAGCTTCTTCCCTAGCCCAATGGCACTGAGGCCTATATCTTACGTATTTTTAAGCAGAATATAAACAGGGCATTCCATTCTCAGAACAACTATCCTTTTCCATGTTGGCGCATATATTTCGTTTGACAAAGAGGAACTGATTTCATGGGAGCCCTCTCTGGCATTTTACATATATTGCCTTAATAAAATGCAAAGTTCTAATTTGGTGCCATTAGCCCTAACAGCGGCACGGAATGTCACGAAGGGGAAGTGTCCCTCTGTACACTAGGCACAGCAAAATCCTAAATCCATTTATAAAGTACTAGCTGGGGAGCCCCGTGTTGCGAGGGCAATTTTGGGGCACGAGGGCAATTTTGGGGCGTTTGGTCTCCCTGCCCCTGTGTGTCCCCCCTCTCCCTGTCATGTCCTCTCCCTGTCCTATCCCTCCCTCCCCTCTCTCCCTCCCCTCCCCTCTCTCCCTCCCTCCCTCCCCTCCCCTCCCCTGTCTCCCTCTCCCCGCCCACCCCTCCCCCACTCCCCCGCTCCCCCACTCCCCTCTGTCCCTCTCCGGCCCCTCCCCCTGCCTAGCGAGCCCCGCGTTGCGAGGGCAATTTTGGGGCGCGAGGGCAATTTTGGGGCGCGAGGGCAATTTTGGGGCGTTTGGTCTCCCTGCCCCTGTGTGTCCCCCCTCTCCCTGTCATGTCCTCTCCCTGTCCTATCCCTCCCTCCCCTCCCCTGTCTCCCTCCCCTGTCTCCCTCCCCTGTCTCCCTCCCCTCCCGTCTCCCTCCCCTCCCGTCTCCCTCTCCCCCACTCCCCTCTGTCCCTCTCTCCGGCCCCTCCCCCTGCCTAGCGCCTGAGGTCCGGTGCCGTTGCTGAGGTCCCCCGCGTATCGCGCGGCTGATGGACGGCCGCTGCGGGCGGGCGGGCAGCGCATGCGCGGTGAGTGCGGGCGGCGCATGCGCGGTGAGTGCGGGCGGCGCATGCGCGGTGAGTGCGGGCGGCGCATGCGCGGTCAGTGTGAGCGGCCCGCGGGAGCCGGCAGGGCCGTTAGCGAGCGGGAAACTTCGGGCGGCGCGCCCGCGCTCCGTCCGCGACACCTGAGAGGGGGAAGTAGAGAGAGACAGAGAGGGAAGAGGAGGAGAGAGAGGGAAGAGGAGAGAGGGAAGAGGAGAAGGAGAGAGAGGGAAGAGGAGAAGGAGAGAGAGAGAGGGAAGAAAGAGAGAGAGAGAGAGAGAATTTTTTTCAGCTTCAGGCCCCGAGTCCCCCCTGCGCGAGGGTGAGGAGGAGGGGGGGGGGTTGCTAAACACAATATAAAACTCAAATAAATTGTTAAATTAATTGCCTAACACATAATTGAAATATTTACCTTAGTTCCCTTTACAATGTTGTTGCACTTTACAAACAGGAGACATCTCTCCTTGCCCCATTTTTGCAGAAATGTCATTTTAAACCAGCAAATGTTTGTTGTGCAGCGCACGGCGTATCTACTCGGCGGCGGCAATAACTTAGGAACGTGGCGATGCAGAAATGCGGGAATATACCTTAGACCAATAGGACCTCTGAAACTGACACCACGGCTCAGAACCTCAATTAATCAAATTGCAGAAGCAAGGACCAATCTTATTCCATAATTATGTAATTAGAGGCCAGTAAGATCCCAGGATACTGTCTCTAGTTTAATTTCTGACTGATTCAGTCGCAAAACAACTAATCACATTCTACAAACATGTCTGTGCAGCGCCTTGGGACGTTTTACTACGTTAAAGGCGTCATATAAATACAAGTTGTTGTTGTTTACAATCTGTTCTCATCTTATCCCCCCCCCCCCCCCCCCCTCCTCCTCCTCCAGTACACACACACTCCCGGCTAATCCTCTGCCTGGTTCCGTTCCCAATCTCCAGGTCTCAGTCCTACTCCTTTGACTCGGCTCTATTTTTTACATTCCAAACTCTCCTGTCTGTGGCTCCACGCCCACTCCCCCGCTGCTCGTCGAGGCGCAATACTACACTCTCTGTGGCTTCAATCCTTGCTGCCGACCAATTTCCAGAACTCCGGGCCCTGCTGCCACCACTCCCCAGCTCCAGGTCTCATTCCGCACTGGTTCCCATCCCAGAGTTGCCCCCTGGTCCCGGACACCCACCTTCGCAACACTACAAGAGGAGGTGCAGCAGCTGAAACCAGGACGCAGCAGTAAAACAGTAAACATAGACTGAAACCCCAATACTAGCATCATCATAAAGATTAGAGAAGACGATATTAGAACTAAATTATTATTGTTGCAATTTTTTGGGATGATATGGAGAAGGGGCTGCCTCGTTTCCCACTAGCTCCTGGCCCCGGCCTCCTCATGCTCCCTCCCGGTCCCATGAAACGCTAGCCTCTCTGCTCATTCCGCCCCCCCCCCCTTGCTCCTAGTTCTCCACTTTGCTCATTCCCTCCCAATAGACTCTCCTGTGTTTTCTCCGGGTTTCCTCACTTGTTGCCTTTCATCCCTTCCTAAAGAGTCACCTTGTTCATTCCTGCTGCCTCAAAGCTCCTCACATCCCCCCTCCAGACCTATTCCTATCCCTGGTCCTACCAATCAATTGGGGGGGATAGTTAATACTGAGGAGGACCAACAAGTTACAGGAGGACATTAATAAACTTGCAGAATGGGCATATAATTGGCAAATGACGTTCAACACAGATAAATGTGAGGTATTACATTTTGGTAGGAAGAATAGGGAGGTCACGTATCACTTGGAGGGTGCGAGTCTAGGTGGGGTAGAGGAACAAAGGGATCTCAGAGTACAAATACACAAATCACTAAAAGTAACATAAAAAAAGCAAACCAAGCACTAGGATTTATTTCTAGAGGGATAGAATTGAAAAGTAGGGAAGTTATACTAAACCTGTATCACCTTGGTTAGACCACACTTAGAGTACTGCATACAGTTCTGGTCGCCATATTATAGAAAGGATATAGAGGCACTGGAGAGTGTGCAGAGAAGATGTACAAGGATGATACCAGAAATGCGAGGGTATACCTATCAGGAAAGGATGAACAGGCTGGGTCTCTTTTCTCTTGAAAAAAGAAGGCTGAGGGGTGACCTAATAGAGGTCTTTAAAATTGTGAAAGGTTTTGATAGAGTGGATACAGAGGGAATGTTTCCACTTGTGGGGAAGAGCATAACTAGAGACCATCAATATAAGATAGTCACCTAGAAATCCAATAGGGAATTCAGAAGAAACGTATTTACCCAAAGAGTGGTGAGAATGTGGAACTCGCTACCACAGGGAGTGGTTGAAGTGAATAGTATAGATGCATTTAAGGGGGGGCTAGACAAGCATATGAGGGAGAAGGGAATAGAGGGTTATGCTGATAGATTTAGATGAGGAAAGACATGAGGAGGCTCGTGTGGCGCATAAACGCCAGCATGGACTGGTTGGGCCGAATGACCTGTTTCTGTGCCATATATCCAATGTAATCCTATGTAATCACTTACTCCCAGCCCCAGCTTCCCTACTTCTTTGTTCCAGTCCCTGGATTTCTAGCTCCCGTTCTGCCCTGGGAGAAAGGGAGATGCATTTTATGAACAGCATACAAAGCGAGAGATACACAGAAAGTGGGAGAGACAGAGAAATATGGTGAGAGGCAGACAGAGTACAGATAAGTACAGAGAAAGATCTGGCATTGCAGGAAAAAGAGAGAAAAGTGACAGAGATACATAACCAACAATCAAAATGTGTGAAAGGCAGGCAGAGACAGAGAAAGCTGAAGACAAGCAGAAGGATATGTAACGAGCCAGAAAGAGTTCGAGTGCAGGTAACAAGCAAGCAGTTACAGGAAGAGAGATTGATTCTTTTTCATTTTTGTCTGTGATCAAAGCTCCTGAAGATCAACTACTCAATATAATCCGTTGTCAGGGCTGTAGAACTATTCTCACACCACGTTCAAAACTATTGCAAATTAAACTTTCCCACTGTCTCACACTGTGCTAAGATCTAAGTTCGGATAGCCCAAATGACTTGCGCTAGCTTTCTCGATGTTTTCGTAATAGACGATGCCATCTGTTTTTAGAGTTAAAATCCTATGTTTGTTACTGAGGAATTTAAAATGACCTCAGGTTTAAGTTTAGATATTTAGTGTAATTTAACGGTTGTATCTGGTAAATCTATGATGGGTTGTACAGCGTAGTGTTGTTCAGTCAAAAATCTTACCCTAATCCCGTCCCACCCTTCCCCCTTTCATATTTTATTTTTGGTCAACTTCTAAAGCATCAAGGGACTCACACTTCTCCGGCCTCCACTCTTTTTATGAAGCTCGTAGATGGAGAAGTATTTGCTATTGAATCACAACTTTAGTCTCCATGACTGCAGCAGTGTAACACTGTAACCGTAGCATATTTTACTTTCTGAAATTTATAAACAGTAATATCAATTTACATCAGTCCCAAAGCAGATGAAACTGGAATATTTTATCGGTGTCTGCAGGGAGCCGTTTTATTATCGTATGCTGAAATTTCGCATCAAACTCTGAGACAACAGTTTTGCAATATACACATAATATGTAATCTGAAAAGACTGCACATTCAGGGAGTTGACTCGCTCTTTTGCAACAAATGCATTAACATTAACAAGCATCTTAATAACCGTTTGCGCTTGTTTGGAATATCCCTTAAGGTCTGAAATTTTGATTCCACGTTTGCAGTCGCCCATGAAAGCTATGCAGAATGACCCATGCTGGAACAACCGCTGTCCGCAACAACTCTTGTCTGATCCTTAAAGAGAGAGGGAGAGAGGGGCTGAAGCTGGATCTTCAGGGGTTCTCAGTAAGGGTATGGGGCTGTACTCACTTGGCGATCTGGCAGTCGAGCTTAGACAGCGTCCGGCGAACGCTTCATGCCTGTTGTCTACTCCGGTGAACCCAGGAGATGGAGAGACTTTGCAGCAATTCAGCAAAGTTTGATTGTCAGACTGATGGGGAAAGGGGCAAACACCATTATGTTTTCCACAGCACCATTGGCTGCGGGACAGAAACAGGAAGGAGACAACCCCCAAGGGAGGCGCCGTTACTGAAGCCCAGAACTTCACACACCGGGCAGAGCACTCATCTTGTCTCAAGCAGATATACGAATATTACAGTATCGACAACTTCTATTTAAAGTTAGAGAATGGCTTTACTTTTACACCAACAAAAAGTAATGCTCCGAATCCAAGCCTCCTTATACTTCCGTTAAAACTATCAAAAATGTCTCCCTGACTTACCAAGTCATTACAAGACGTTTATTTTCTCCTGTATAACATAACCCCTAAAGCTTGCTTTTCGTGTTGCTCTGTATTGTCCTGCCCGAACATTACCAGATGGTTGCGATATGCAAAAGAGGAAAGGTTTGCTGTGACTTTTAATAAAAATCAACGCGGATCCTGAGAGAAAATACTGGACACTCGCCGCCGGTTAGTCACTATTCAGTTAACACTGTGAGTCATGTGTAATTGTTGATGTGTGCTTATCACTATTCATGCACGGCACTCGTTTAAATACCGTTGATTAAATATTGTGGCATCATCTGTGAATTACATCTCAGCTGCCGCTATTCAGCTCCTTTCAACAACAAAAAATTGGCCAACTCGGCACATACTGAGCATCCAAAGTAAATAGCAGCCTGTGTAAACCCTGCACAGGAAACTAAAGACAATTATAATCCTCCAATTGCTACAGGGACGGAAGCATTTTCTGGGAAATGTCTCCCGATAACGCCGCAAGAAAAGTGACCTCTGTATGTAACGTGGAATGATCGAGCTCGCTGGAAGAAATACATCGATCGGTGTGAAGAATTCTAAGGAGCGAGATCCACGCAGTGAACGAGGTGGATTTGTTTTTTGGTGGTTACAGGGGGAGACGGGCGGGTACCTCGCCATCTGGACACGGGGGACTTTGACCAGGCGTAGTCTGCTGACACATCTTTTCTCTACATAAATTGCTTGTTATTGGTTTAGTTCTGCAAACAATCGCTTTATGCAGCGAAATAAAACATGATGAGAGATTAGCTGTTGTCTAAGCGGTGTTCCTGTACATTGTAGACAGTATTGCATTACACATTTGACAAATATATTCTCAGGTGTTTTAAACAGGCAGATATGACATGTTTGTAAGATATTGGTGTTATTTCAGGCTATTGCTACTTTATATGGACA